>NC_059432.1:105601359-105901359 GCF_021028975.2 Sphaerodactylus townsendi
GATTGGGAAATAGCTGGAGATTTTTAGGGCGGAGCCTTAGGAGAGCAGGGTTTGGGGAGGGGAGGGGAGGGGAGGGAATTCAATGGGGCATAATGTCATAGAGTCCAATGTCCAAACCCAGTTTGGACTGGTCATTTTCTCAAGGTGAACTGATTTCTATTGCTCGGAGTTCAGTTGTAATAGTGGGAGATGAGGTTGGCACCCCTAAATATGGGGTAGCAGACAAGTTGCCTCCTAAGGAGAGCTGCCCGGCTTGCAATTGCAGAAGCTGCAGTGGAAGATTCCCCCAAAAAAATTTGTTAATGTCATCTGCGCCAGTATGTCACTTCCAGGGAACATCTGGAGTGATATGAAGTAGCTCTAGGAATCACTGGAAACTCTATGGTCCAGTTTCAGTGATCCCTATAGCTACCCTATATCACTTCCGGGTTTCCCCTGGAAGTGACACAGCAGGCATCATGTCCCTCTAGAGCATAGGTGTCAAATTCGTGGCCCTCCAGATGTTATGGACGACAGCTCCCATCATCCCCTGCCAGCAACATGCTGGCAGGGGATGATGGGAACTGTAGTCCATAGCATCTGGAGATACCCAGCTGATTATTGGACACACCTGTGCTCCTAGAGGCTCCACCCTCAGTTCTCTCCTGCCCGCTGCAACATGGTCCTGGAAACCCTGGGAACATTAGGGGGGTCAGAGCTTCGCGGCCCTCCAGATGTTATGGACTACAGTACCCATCATCCCCTGCCAGTATCATGCTGGCAGGGGATGATGGGAACTGTAGACCATAACATCTGGAGGGCCGCGAGTTTGACACCTATGCCGAGAAGCACCTTCATGCCTACCTGTATATCAGTATAAAAAGCATGTACATCAGTATAGAGCCCCTACCTATACTGTATAGCAGTATACTAGGCTGACCAGACGTCCCGCTTTTGGCGGGACAGTCCCGCCTTCAAACAATTTGTCCCGCGTCCCGCGGGTTCTTCAAATTGTCCCGATTTTTGGGAGGCTGCCGCACTGCCTTCTGGGGCGCAAGGCAGTGCGGCAGCCTCCTGCGCGTGCGGCCGCAGGAGCGTGGCCTTCTGGGGCTTGCCGCTTGCCGCCCTGTGACAGGGCGGGAAATGGCAAGCCCCAGAAGGCAGTGCGCTCCTGCAATCAAGGCAGGCACATGCGCTGACTGCCTACCCCCGATCCTCGGGTCTCCAGCCTCACAAAGGTGACCATCTGGTCACCTTACAGTATACAGCCCCTATATCAGTATAGAGCCCCTGTGCTCTACCTGTATATCAGTATAAAAAGCCATTAAAAAAACCCCTGTGAAGTCTTCAGTGCATTCTCAGGGAAAGGGACCAAAACGATAGATCACCATGTCTGAAACCTCCCAGCCCTTGGAGAAGTGAGGATCACAATGACAGCGAAATGCAGTGGAATCCCAGACCTTACCTGACAAGATAGCGAACTGCCGGTGGAGCTGCTCTATGATATCCACAGCAACGAGGGGCCTGATCTCCTGTTGCATGATTTCATCTGCGCGAGAAGGGGAGAGAAGGGAGAGGGATGAGAGGAGGCCCTGGTCAGCCAACCCAGAAACCCTCCACCAGAAGACGAGCACACAACGGGGATCGCTGAGGAGCTGCAGACTTCCCCCACTGGCTCTGATTTTGGTCTTATGACTCTCTGCAGGGTAGAGACCGGCACACAAGCCTTGTTTACAATAAAGGTCCCTCTTCGGCCTGCTGGCTCGCATTATTGCTTTGTGCTCTGCAGAAACGGGCTTTTCATAAAACGATCCTTACTGAGGCGACGTCACGGCTTTTTCCTCAAGGGCGCTGAGCTTTGAAGAGCCAATCATGTTCCTCCATTAAGCCCGGTTCTGGGTGCCGACATAAAGCACTTTTTCAGCCCAGGGAAAGAGAACTGTCTATATTTGGCCTGTGCGCAAGGCTGATAGGCTAGGTCCCACCCGTTTAACAATTGGGCCATTCTTACCAGATGATGACTTGATTATAACTTGTCTATATCCCTCTCGTCATTCAGCCTATGAAATTGCCTTCTTTGGAGTCAGATCAGCTAATTTTGTTCTGTCTGCTGAGGAGAGAAGAGCCCCTCCAGTGTCTCAAGCAGAGAAACATCTTTCCCAAAGTCTGAGAACTTCACAACTGCAGATGCAAATCTCTGGACTGCGGGCGTTTTGAATACCAAACATCTGCTCTGAGGCCCCTTCCGCACATGCAGAATAATGCGCTTTCAATCCACTTTCAGTGCACTTTGCAGCTGGATTTTACTGTGCGGAACAGCAAAATCCACTTGCAAACAATTGTGAAAGTGGATTGAAAGTGCATTATTCTGCATGTGCGGAAATGACCTGAGTTTAACACTGTTAAAAGCGAGTTTATTTCTTAGCAACTGGTGGGAGGATTAGAGGTAGAGTCATTGCGGAGGGTGCATGACATCACCTGCGCTGCTACATCACTCTTGGATAAAACCATAGAGTTTCCAGCAATTCCTAGAGCTACTCTACATCACTTCCAGGCCTTTCACAGAGGTTTTCTGAGGAAGGTTCCCCGAGTTTTCTCTGAGGTGACAAAGAGGTGCAAACTCAGCTGCCATCCCCCCCCCCATTTGCTGTGGACAACCAGGAATCCCTCTCTTCAGCATTGTTGTTCATTCAGACACCTCAAGGATTATCTTTGGCTTTTCTCTGATCTTTATTAACCCTCTTTACTTTGAAGTTTCAGGAAAGTTCTCAACAAGCCCAGGATTTATTTGTTCTTGTATATCAGTAACGCAAACAGGCGCAACGCAAACAGTGCAGCCAATTTATGCAGAAGTCACCTCGGATTTCGTCGGCAAGCCAACAAAATCCGAGGCAACCAACAAAAAGCGAGGAAAAAAACGGCTAGCAATGATCGGCGAAAACTGAAATCGGCGAAAACCGATGTAGCTGAAAACCGAGGTTCCACTGTATTCTACTTTTCTCCCTACTGAAAATCCCACATAGCTTAAATCATTCTCTTCTCCTCCATTTTATCCTCAAAGCAACTCTGTGAGGTAAATTAGGCAGGGCATGTGTGATGAACCCAAGGTCACCCTGAGGGTTTCCATAGCAGAAGGAGGATTTGAATCTGGGTCTCCCATTTCCTAATCTGACACTCTAAACACCATACACACAGTCTGGTAGGGAAATGAGGAGGAAGAATTGCAAACTGTTTGGGACAGGGAGACATAGGCTCATTCCGCACATGCAGAATAATGCACTTTCAAACTGCTTTCAGTGCTCTTTGAAGCAGTGCGGAATGGCAAAATCGACTTGCAAACAGTTGTGAAAGTGGTTTGAAAATGCATTATTTTGCGTGTGTGGGCCAACTTTTGATTATGATACTCTGTGAGGTCCTAGTTTTTTGCCTTTGTTTTGCCATAAATGATAACCATTTGTGCCCACCCTTGCCAAGGTGGTAGTGGACAGTGCTGTCAAGTCACAACTGACTTATGGCAAGCCCATGAGGTTTTCAAGGCAAGAGAAATTCAGAGGTGGCATGCCATTGCCTGCCTCTGTATAGAAACCCTGGTATTCCTTGGTGGTCTCCCATCTAAATGTCAACCAAGGTCAACCCTGCTCAGCTTTCAAGGTTTGATGAGATCACGGCAGGCTGGGACATCCGGGTCAAGACAAGAGATGAACAGCAGTAGTTTCTCATAGACTCATAGAGTTGGAAGAGACCATGAGGGCCATCAAGTCCAACCCCCTGCCATGCAGGAACACACAATCAAAGCACTCCCGACAGATGGCCATTCAGCCTCTGTTTAAAAACCTCCAAAGAAGGAGACTCCACCACTCTCCGAGACAGTGAATTTCACTGTCGAACAGCCCTGACAGTCAGAATGTTCTTCCCAATGTTTCGGTGGAATCTCTTTTTCTGCACATTGAATCCATTACTCCGAAGAAACAAGTTTGCTCCCTCTTTGACATGGCATCCCTTCAAATATTTAAGCATAGCTATCAAGTCCCCCTGTACCTTTCGCTTCTCTAGACTAAATATCCCCAGCTCCCTAAGTCGCTCTTCGTAGGGGATGGATTCCAGTCCTTTTACCATTTTGGTTGCCCTCCTCTGGACCCATTCCAGCTTGTCAATATCCTTCTTAAATTGTGGGGCACAGAACTGAACACAGTACTCAAGGTGAGGTCTGACCAATGCAGAGTAGAGAGGTAGAATTACTTCCCTCGATCTAGACCAGTAGTGGCGAACCTATGGCACGGGTGCCAAAGGTGGCACTAGGAGCCCTCTCTGTGGGCACACGCACACAGGGTTCACCATGTGGGGGGCGGAAAATCACACACACACACACACATCTAGGCTGGCCTAGGCCACTGAGCATGATGTGTGCGCACCACAGTGAGCAGGGAGGACTCGGCTGGCGGACCTGGTGCCTGTGCTCCGGGTGGCTGCTGCCTGAGCAGAGGAGGAAGAGATGCTAGAGAGGCACAGAGCGGTGCGTGTGGGACTTGCTGGAGGCTAGAGCAGGCTGGCCCCTGCTCGAGCGGGTGGGGTGGAGGAAGAGGGAGCCAACTGTTTTTTTCTAAACTAAAACCTCAGCATTCAGGTTAAATTGCCGGGTTGGCACTTTGCAATAAATAAGTGGGGTTTGGGTTGCAATTTGGGCACTCGGTCTCAAAAAGGTTCGCCATCACTGATCTAGACACTACTCTTATTGATGCATCCCAGAATTGCATCGGCTTTCTTGGCTGCCGTATCATCACCGGCCTCCGTGTAGCAACCTTGGGCTTCCTCGGTGGTCTCCCATCCAACAGTTAAAAGAATCCGGCTGCCTATTTGAGGCGTCACGCTCTGCTTTCAGGCATGTGACACACTTGCGAAGCCTCATGTCTGGATTTGTCCTAGTATCCCACTCACCATATGACTGCAGAGAAAAATCTGGGTCAATTAAGACGGGCCATCCTCTCTCGTATGGCAAGATTATCACAATGTACTCATTAACAGGAAGGCCCAGGGAAGGGAGCGTGATGGGATGCCAGCTGTTATGGTCTGTCAAGAATAACGCGCCAAGGCCAAGTATAATCACAGCCTGCGTCGGGAATAGCATATTTTACTAACACACAGCACTTTCTCAGCGGAACGGACCAAAGGCTCTAGCAAACATGCTGAATAAGCACCCAGTCAATTTGGCCTGAGCTGCAAGCTGGGGGATTGTAATGTACTTGTTTGTTTGTTGAGCTCGAGAAAGCGTAAAGGTGTTCAAAGCAACACGCGCCGATAAAAACCACGGGTGTAAAGTGCTGTCAAGTCCCAGATGACTTATGACAACCCCACATCGGGTTTCAAGGACTAACAGAGGTGGTTTACCATTGCCTTCCTCTGCACAGCAACCTTGGCATTCCAAGGAGCAGCAGCGGCATAGTGGTTAAGAGCAGGTGCACTCTAATCTGGAGAACCAGGTTTAATTCCCTGCTCTGCCACTTGAGCTGTGGAGGCTTATCTGGGGAACTAGATGCACTCCAACACATGCCAACTGGGTGACCCTGGGCTAGTTGCAGCTCTTTGGAGCTCTCTCAGCCTCACCCACCACATAGGGCCGTGGTGGCGAACCTTTGGCACTTCAGATGTTATGGACTACAATTCCCATCAGCTCCTGCCAGCATGAATAACTGGCCATGCTGGCAGGGGCTGATGAGAATTGTAGTCCACAACATCTGGAGTGCCAAAGGTTTTCCACCACTGACATAGGGTGTTTGTTGTGGAGGGGAAGGGAAAGGAAATTGTACTTTGAGTCTCCTTACAGGAGAGAAAGGGCGGGCATAAACCAAACTCTTCTTCTCCTCCTCTTGGTGGTCTCCCATCCAATTACTAACCAGCTTTCACAATCAGACGAGATCAGGCTAGTCTGGACCACCCAGGTCAGGCCAATTTAAAACAGAAGGCTGATAACATAACAAACAAGTTTTTTCCCCATTTTTCTTCCCTAAAATTAATCATTACAATCACTGTGAAGCTTGCTTGCATTTGCTACCATCTGATCTTAAGAAATCTTATGACTTAGACCCTTTGAAGTTCAGACTCCTTCGTTTTTCCTTATCCATACAGTCTTTACTGTCTCTAATTATCCAAATAATTATATAATTTTTAAAATGCCACAATAATGATAAATAACCAACAAACAAATACACAGATCTGTTAACCTCAGAACCACCATTTAGATTAAGGTAGTTAACAGTCCAAGGTCATCTAATCTGCTTTACAGCTGAGCAGGGAATTGAAAATGTCTCTCTAGAGCAGGGGTCTGCAACCTGCGGCTCTCCAGATGTTCATGGACTTCAACATACAGCCCCCGCCAGCCGTTGGTAATATGCTGGCAGGGGATCTGGTGAATGCGTGAGTCCCATGAACATCCTGGAGTCAAGTAGATTGCGTAGACCCTGCTTTAGGAAATGAGAAAGGATAATGTCATAGCTACTCTGGACTTATGGTTGGCAACTCTGGGTGGGGAAATTCCTATAGATTTGGGAGTGGAAACTACAGCATGCAAGATTTGGGGAGGGGAGAGACCCAGGTGGGGTATAATGCCACAAAGTTCACCCACCAAAGCAGCTTTGTCTCCAGGGAGAAAGATCTGGAGATCAGTGGTAATGCTGAAAGATCTGGAGATCCCACCTGGATGCTGGTAACCATACTGTGCATGCATTCTGGCTCAAATTTGGGAATAAGAATGAGGTACACAAAGTAATTGCTAAGCTGAGCCTGTTTGGAAGAGTTTGGATTTACACCCTGCCTATCTCTCCTGTAAGGAAAACCAAGCTTACAAACTCCTTTCCTCTCCTCTCCTCACAACAACCACCCAGTAGCACCTCAGAGATCAACATTTTCCGGGGATGAGCTTTATAGAGCATCTGAAAAAGGAGCTTTGATGTTCAACAGTTTACACCCACCCACCCATCCCAAGACAGCTCGGGACGTTCCACCATCACTCAGAGCAGCTCTGATTCGCACCCACAGCCTCTGGGATGGCCGGGAAGCCCTTGAACTCCCTGAGCTAGGGCTTCCCTGGCCCTCCAAGGTTGGATAAGGGGAAGCCTGAAGGCCAGGAACCACCTCCCCAACACCCCGCCAGGCACCCCAGGGACCAGGGCACACCGGCTTTCCCCAGCCCAGTGTTAGGTCTTGGACCTGTAGCCAATAAACAGACTCTGGATTCTTGATCAGCAGTGTTTAATGAAAGGTAACGAAGCACCTAGCCTGAGAAAGTAAGTTCTGCCAGACCTAGCTTTGCCAGTCCCCTTTATTCCCTTAAAGTCCCCCCCTCCCGTTTTCCTAAAGAATGTATGAAAAGAGGTTTTTTTGGAGCTTAGGCGTCCCAAGGTCAGCAGAGGGTCAGCCTAGTTATCTATGAATGTGTTAAGCCATAAAGATTAAGAGGAAAGGAGGAGGAAAGACCCATTACATATGCCAGGCTGATTATGTATGTCTTGCATGAAAGTGAAAGTACACCAAATGCCCTTTCTGTCAATCTAAATCGTTACAAATCCATTAAGCTGGGAATGCCCCTCATTTACCAGGCATTCGGACACCCGGGGCCCCAGTAAACACCCATCGTGGAGGAGGTGGGGAAGAATCAGGCACGGTGGCTCCCAGCACCAGGGGGGGGAGACCAGCGGGGGGACACCAGTGAAGCCCAGAAGGGCAGAGCCCATGAGGGAGGAGGAAGAGGAGGAGGAGGAGGAGGAGGAGAAGAGCAGGAGGAGGAGAAGGAGAAGGAGGAGGAGGAGGAGGAGGAGGAGAAGAAGAGGAGAAGGAGAAGGAGAAGGAGAGGAGGAGAAGGAGAAGGAGAAGGAGAAGAAGGAGAAGAGGAGAAGAGGAGAAGGAGAAGAAGAGGAGGAGGAGAAGGAGAAGGAGAAGGAGAAGGAGGAGGAGAAGAAGAGGAGGAGGAGGAAAAGGAGGAAAAGAAGAAGAGGAGGAAGAGAAGGAGGAGGAGAAGAAGAAGAAGAAGAAGAGGAGGAGGAGGAGGAGGAGGAGGAGGAGAAGGAGAGCAGGAGGAGGAGGAGAAAAAGAAGAGGAGGAGGAGGAGGAGGAGAGCAGGAGGAGAAGGAGGAGGAGGAGGAGGAGAGCAGGAGGAGAAGGAGGAGGAGGAGAAGGAGGAGGTGAAGGAGGAGAAGAAGGAGAAGGAGAAGAGGAGGAGGAGAAGGAGAAGGAGAAGGAGAAGAAGGAGGAGGAGGAGGAGGATGGGGGAGGAGAAGAAGGAGGAGGAGAAGGAGGAGGAGAAGAAGAAGAAGAGGAGGAGGAGGAAGAGGAGGAGGAGGAGGAGGAGGAGAAGGAGGAGAAGGAGAAGAAGAAGAAGAGGAGGAGGAGGAGGAGGAGGAGGAGGAGGAGGAGAAGAGGAGGAGGAGGAGGAGGAGGAGGAGGAGAGGAGGAGGAGGAGAAGGAGAAGAAGAAGAGGAGGAGGGGAAGGAGAAGAAGAAGAGGAGGAGGAGGAGGTAGGGCCAGGGAAGGGTGGGCTTGGCCCAAACCCAGAGGCCTTGGCTGACAGGTTGGGGCCCTGTGGGGGAGGAGCAGACCATCCCCATAAAAAGCAAGGAAGGGAGGCAGCCAAGGGGGAGGTGATTGGCTGGCAATCCATGCAGAACTGGGGGACGTGCAAAGCCATGAGTGAGAGGCAGTCGGTGAGTCCTCCTCCTTCACTTCTGAGGACTACAAGACTGGCGAGGAGCTGGAACTGTCCCTCCCTGGGTGCTGAAAAGGGGAACCCACCAACAGGGGGCGCCATGCCTTCCCAAAATCTTCTTTCTGAGGTGCTAGCTATCGGATGCCAATCTAGCATACCACTCTGTGCCCCTTGAAGAAAGGGAGGACGGAAATGTGACACAGAGAGGGGCGCCTGGTTACAAAGGGAACAATCTTAAGCAAGTCTTCTCAGAAGAAACTCCCTGTGAAAGTATCCTTAAGGACAGCAGCAGCCAAAGTCACATTTTTCTGCAACATGGCTTCCAAAAATGACTAATCTGTGTTGGGTGAGCTACATCGATGCTGTGACACCCTTCCCCCAAAAAATCAATTACCACATCCCTCTATTCGATATCGCTCTTTTCTTTAATTCCTCCCTAGTGCCGAAGAAATAATAATAGAATCAAGATCCTTGGGGGAAGAGCTGTATAGTTGAACGTCTTGGTTCCAGGCTCAAAATGAAGGCAAACCGTGATAGTTTATTTTTTCTCTCTCACTCTTGTTAAAAACGCCATTAAATCATTGCCAACATGGGCATTAAAATCACCAGCTAAAATGGTTCTAAGTATGTTTAGAGCATAAGCAATTAACTTCTCTCTTCCTTATTACGTCACCTTACTTTAATATTTTATTGCTATACTACAATATATTAAGCTTGGAATTTAGCATGTCTCTGTAGCAGCTTCTGAAATGTTTATCTGCGGTATTAATTTTAGATTTAATATGTGTCTTAATTCCTGTCTCTTGCTAACAGTAATTATAACAAACATGGCCAGTATGATGCAGACAGAATTTGCTTGTTGTTGGGTGGTTCGGCCTTCTTTTTGTGTGAAGATGTGAACATGGACTGATGTGTCTTGCAGGTTTGCATTGGATGTGTTTTGCTGCATTGGTTTGTTTTGTAGCTGCGGTGTTCTTTTAACATGCCAATAAAGGCTTTCTGTTTCTGTTTCTCTCTCTCACTCCTTTTGAAAAAAAATAAATAAACCATAACAGTTTGCCTTCATTTTGAGCATGGAATCGAGAAGTTCAGCTGCACAGCTCTTTTCGGGAGAAGAGATTGTGTTAATTGAGGAGAAGGGGCGGCAAGGTAAGGCATATTTGAAGTTAAGGCATGTTTGGTGGCATGCAAGGGAGGGGAGGGGGCATGAGGGGGCATGCCAAGGGGTGGCGCCCCCTGTTGGTGGGTTCCCCTTTTTAGCACCTGAGGGGGGACAGTTCCAGCTCCTCGCCAGTCTTGTAGTCCTCAGAAGTGAAGAAGGAGGACTCATGGGCTGCCTCTCCCTTATGGCTTGCCACGTCACAGAAGGGCTGTTATGAATATATTGTTCACTGCCCTGAGCCCTGCTGGGATAGGGCAGTATATTAAATCCAATAAATAATAATAATAATAATAATAATAATAATAATAATAATAATAATAATAATAATAATAACAACAACAACAACAACAACAAGAATAACAAGAATAAGAATAATAACAAGAATAATAACAAGAATAGGAAGAGAAAGAGAAAGAGGAAGAGGGAGAGGGAGAGGGAGAGGGAGAAGAAGAAGAAGAAGAAGAAGAAGAAGAAGAAGAAGAAGAAGAAGAAGAAGAAGAAGTAGTAGTAGTAGTAGTAGTAGTAGTAGTAGTAGTAGTAGTAGTAGTAGTAGTAGTAGTTGCAATTCAGGGTGGGCTGCTGCTTGTCCCAAGTCACTGCACAGAGGCTGTTAATGGCAAAATACCTCTGGCCCTTTCCGCACGGGCCAAAAACGACGGCCTGGGGGCGGTAAAAACGCCGCCCCCAGGCCTGGCCATTCCGCGACAGGCTGGCCGCTGCCTGCAACGCAGCAGCGCCGTAATCTGACCGCGCTCCCCTCCCAGGGCGTCCAGGGCAGTCCCTAAACAAACAACCATTTAAAGGGTTGTTGTTGAGGGGAAAGCGTCTTCGGGCAGTAGCGCCGGGTGCAAAACCAAGCACCGCTGGAACACTCTGCTCTTCCCCTTCCCTTTCCCATGTACCCCTCTCATGTCACCATCCCTGTGGGCCTCCTAGAGTCCCTCCCTGGCTGTCCTCCAGACCCCTGGAGTCGGAGGGCAGCGCATGAGCTTGGGAGCTGAGGAGGCCCGCATGGGCACTGGCGCTAACTACGAGACGATACATGGGAAAGGGAGAGGGGGGGGGAAAGAGGCATCCACATGCGGAGCCGCCTGCCAGAATCTACCGGCCTCTCCAGAGAGCCAGTCCGCATACTACTACATCTGAGCGGCCTCCACCCTTCACGGGCCGTGGCAAGAATTCTTGCCTACACCCGGGCGTGGAGGCGCCTCGATGGCCGTGCGGAAACGGCCTCTGTTTGTTCTCCTGCCTTGAAAACATCTACCGCACTGGCCAAAGGAGCTGCCTGGCTGGGGCACCACTGGGCGCCCCTCAGCCCCTCCCCGCAGAGGCTTCACCCACTGAAAGAGCAGCCTGGTGGGGCAGGGCCGAGGGGCACCTGGTGGCAGTCCAGCCATGTAAGAGGGGCCTGGGGGGCAGGGGCAGTGAGTGAGGTGGCACCTCTAGCAGGTTTTGCCCTGGGCACCACCACCACCCCCGCTTACGCCCCTGTGTCAAGCTCCAGGTTTTGAGGGTTTTTAAAAAGGACATTAAAGAACAGTATTGGTGGTCTGGGTGCATTTTCACAGCATGTCCTTTTGATAATGGAGGGAGCCAAGAGTGAGAGGACGGAGGGGGGGGGGATCGTTCACCAAGCGTACAAAATATGCAATATCCTAATTCCCGCTTGGCTTCGTCCGGCAGCTGGCGTAGAGAAACGCATGACCTCTTTCAGAGCCACTGTCCTGATTAAAATTCCAGCTTTGCACAAAAATTCAGGATTGCTGACACAATTGTAGGCAGCAAATTAAAGGGCAGGTGGGCTATACTGCAGACGCAGGGGGCGGGGAAGGGGAGCTGTTAGAGAAGGTGCCTTTTCAAGGTTAACTGCTATGACCACTGAGTACAAGTAAGCAGGGATCAAGAGCATATGAAAACCCATGTAACTGCCTTACCAGACCATAGAATCACAGAGTTGGAAGAGACCACCAGGGCCATCAAGTCCAATCCTCCTGCCATGCAGGAACACACAATCAAAGCACTCCTGACATATGATCATCCATCCTCTGTTTAAAAACCTCCAAAGAAGAAGACTCCATCACTCTCCATCAATGTCTGTACCATCTCTTCAGACTTAGCAGTGGCTCTGGGTGGTCTCAAGTGGAGGTCTTCCACATCAGCTACTACAGGATCTTTTCAATGGGAAATGAGGGTTTGAAGCTGGGACATTCTAAATGGGAGAATGGTGGGTGACGGTACTGGAGTTGGTCAAGACGGCCAAGTGTTGAAAGTGTAGGGTTAATATTGGTTAATATTGGGGGCAGAAGATACTGGAAGCCTATATGAAACAAGTAGGTTATAATAGGGTGAATTTCTGCCTTCGTGTATGTTTTGGACCTTGATTTTGAAGTGAGAGAGCGGACGTACAAATGAACTAACTAACTAACTAACTAACCAACCAACCAACCAACGCACTCCTCAACCTTCACTGCAGCATGCTTAAAGCAAAGACACCTGGATTTGAGTCCAAGGGATTCTCTCTTTGATCTGCAGCGAGAGGCTCTAAGGTCACCCTACTGAGCTACCACTAATTCCACCGCAAGACTCCTGCGTAAACCCACTGTAAGCATTCACACACAGAGACAGACATGTCCAACCCATTACCTGAAATTCCATTCTTTCTTTCTTTTGTTAATAAATATGCAGCCGAAGACACTGTGACAAGGACATTCTTGAGCGGATTGGAGCAGTGGTGGGATTAAAAAAAAATTAACCACCGGTGTGAGAAATTTTTTCAAGAGCTCTGCACAGAAAGTGAAAATGTTTTCAAAACATTTTCACAAAAGAATTGCTTGGGAACAGCATGCAGACGAAACGTTTTGAGGCTGGAATAAAATGTTTTAAGGCAGGAAATGAAACGTTTGGGGCTACAAACCAAGCAGAACTCCACGGAGGAAATGTTTTATTGCCTGCCTCAAAATGTTTATTTGTGTCATGCAGAAAGGGTCCCAATTGTCCTATATCAGTGATGGCAAAATTTGAGACCAAGTGCCCAAATTGCAACCCAAAACACACTTATTCATCGCAAAGTGCCAACACGGCAATTTAACCTGAATACTGAGGTTTTCATTTAGAAAAAATGGTTGGCTCTGAGGCGTGCGTTACTCAGGAGTAAGCTTGGTGGTAGTCGGTGGCTTTGCTTTGAAGCAACCATGCAACTCTTCTAACGGGTGAATCACGACCCTAGGAAGGTTTACTCAGAAGCAAGCCCCATTGCCAGCAACCGAGCTTACTCTCAGGTAAAGGATCGAGCTTTAGTTCTTCGCATGAAAATCAGTGGGGTTTAACAGCACTTAACAGGGTTACCTACACTGCTCCCCCAAAACTAGGTCTTAGGTTTAATGCTAATAATTGAGCCCAGTGGCCCAGGCCAGCCTAGATGTGTGTGTGTGTGGGGGGGGCGATTTCCCCCCCACACATGACGAACTCTGTGAGTACGTGCCCACAGAGAGGGCTCTGAGTGCCACCTCTGGCACCTGTGCCATAGGTTCGCCACCACTGTCCTATATCAAGTCAGCACTGTGTATTCTAGAAGGAGTTCACCTGGTTTCGAGCAAAGGATTTTTGCATCACCTGTTTGTTTTAAGCAGAGACGACAAGAACCAAACCTGGGAACTTGAGCATGCAAAGCAGATGCTCTGCCACTGAACCACAGCCCCCTCCCCTGCACTTTCTTTCTCTCCAGCCTTTAAGAATTGGCCCTGGAAGCTTGACTACTACTTCATATTGCTGCAGGGTCCAGCAGCTTCCAGCAGCTTGACAGCAGCTGTCAGGAAGCAGCCCCCATGCTATACCTGTAAGGCATAGGTGTCGAACTCGCGGCCCTCCAGATGTTATGGACTACAGGTCCCATCATCCCCTGCCAGCATGATGCTGGCATGATGCTGGCAGGGGATGATGGGAACTGTAGTCCACAATATCTGGAGGGCCGCGAGTTTGACACCTATGCTGTAAGGTATGAACTAGCCTTAAGCAGCGACTCATCCGGCTCTCCCAGGCTCTATAGCCATCGATGTTTTAACACAGTTAATGTATGTTTTATGGTTTTATATGTTGAAAGCCTCCTTAAGCCCATGAGGGAGGGGCGGCATATAAATTGAATCAATGAAATGAAATGAAAAACAAGTTATAAGGGCACCTCTCTTACTCCCCAGCCCCACCACCAGTGGAAACAAGCTATAAATCTCAGCACGCGGGCAGAGTTGTAAGTTTTTCTTTTTACGAGGCTCAGTGTTTCATTCCTGTTACGAAGCCCAAGCTGTGGCGAAGGATGCATTGCAAAGGTGTTGAGCAACGGGAAGCAGAAACTTGCCAGAGGGTTACTAAGCGTGGCTGCGATTTTTGCTTAGCTCACCCGCTCCTGGAAAGAAATCTGCACGCTGCCCGCAGGTGAATCTGGACGCCAAGCCTGCAGAGAAAGCTGACAGCGGAAATATTCTGCAGTTCTCCAGCTGGTGCAAACAGAAAGGGGGAAGCGTGACCCGGATTGCATATGTGGGCCAAAGCTGATCAAATGGCAGGAATCTTTTTTTTTTAATCACAAGGAAAGCGTTCCGCCTGTAATGATAAATCTGGATCAGCATTCCCTGGGATCAACCTCCCAGCACAGAGCGTCATCTCCTATCCTGTCAGTATGGGGAAGGGGGGTGGAAAAGAAAGGGGAGAGCCAGCAAAGAGGTCTTCCAAGCTTTAGTAGAGCTTATGCTGCTTGTTACCTTTATTCGTCGCTTACCTACAAGGGTCAGTGCTATCAGTTACAGACCAGGAAAGGGATTTGGGCGTCTTAGTTGATAGTTCCATGGGAATGTCAACTCAATGCATGGCAGCTGTGAAAAAGGCAAACTCTATGCTGGGGACAATTAGAAAAGGAGTTGATAATAAAACTGCAAGGATTGTCATGCCCTTATATAAAGCCGTGGTGTGACCGCACTTGGAGTCCTGTGTTCAGTTCTGGTCACCAAATCTCAAAAAGGATATCGAAGAGATAGAAAAAGTCCAGAGAAGGGCAACGAGGATGATTGAGGGACTGGAGCACCTTCCTTATGAGGAGAGGCTGCAGCGTTTGGGACTCTTTAGTTTGGAGAGGAGACGTCTGAGGGGGGATATGATTGAAGTCTATGAAATTATGCATGGGGTAGAAAATGTGGACAGAGAGGCATTTTTCTCTCTTTCTCACAATACTAGAACCAGGGGCACTGGCGTTCCTGCCTAGGGACATGGGGTACCCCTTGTCCCCGGGCGCATCGATTGAGGTCACGTGGGGGGGGGGGCAAAACATCCTCCTACAGAGCGAGGGATTGAGCAAGCCCTAGAAAGCAGGCACTGAAGCAGCCGACTGCTCCCAGTGCCTGTCGTAGCCCCGCCCACTTCTGTGTAACGGGTGGCCTGGAGTGTCCAGGGCGGGGAGAAGTCCCACTGGGCTCCCAGGAGCAGGACTGGGAAGCTCCGGCCTCCCCTCCCTCTAACCCAGCATGCCTTATTCGGCCTTGTGAAATTAAGGTGTAGCGCATTTCTCCAGAAGCCTTCCTCCCCGGGGCACGCACAGGAAAAAAGGCAAAGCTGAGCAGTGGGAGCCCAGAAGCAGCACGCAGAGACTGAAGATGATGCTGACGCTGTTTGCTTGGTAAACCCTTCAGATGGGGGTGACTTGTGAGAGATTTTACATGCCTAAAAAAGTTAATTCCCACTTCTGCAGTAACTGGCTTCTGGGAGCTGTTTCTCAGGCTAGGGTAGCCCACCCTCACAGGGCTGGTGGGAGTGGACACAATTAGGAGAAAGTGGTGTGGGAGAGAGCCATGCCTGTTTTGGCTGGGGGGTAGGAGGTGATTTGTGAGAGTGGATGCTGATGTTTGCTTGGTAAACCTTCAGATGGGGGGTGATTTGTGAGAGATTTACATGCTTAAAAGTTAATTCCCACTTGCACTGGCTTGGAGCTGTTTCTCAGGCTAACAACCTACCTCATAGGGTTGGTGTGAGGACACAATTAGGAAAGAGAGTTGGTGGGGAGAAAGCCATGTATGTTTTGCTAGTGGTGGGAGGTGTTTTGTGAGCTGGTGCAAAAAATCATTGTGGGGAAGGGTGGTCGTCCATACCTGGGGTGGGGGGGCACCAAACTCAGATTTTGTCCCTGGGCTCCAGTTTTCCTAGATTCGCCCCTGACCAGGGGGCATTCATTGAAAATGCTGGGGGGAAGAATTAGGACTAATAAAAGGAAACACTTCTTCACACAACGTGTGATTGGTGTTTGGAATATGCTGCCACAGGAGGTGGTGATGGCCACTAACCTGGATAGCTTTAAAAAGGGCTTGGGCAGATTTATGGAGAAGTCGATCTCTGGCTACCAATCTTGATCCTCCTTGATCTGAGATTGCAAATGCATTAGCAGACCAGGTGCTCAGGAGCAGCAGCAGCAGAAGGCCATTGCTTTCACCTCCGGCATGTGAGCTCCCAAAGGCACCTGGTGGGCCACTGCGAGTAGCAGAGTGCTGGACTAGATGGACTCTGGTCTGATCCAGCAGGCTCGTTCTTATGTTCTTATATGTTCTTACCTGCCTATACTGGAAAGCTCAGAGGATCCTCCAGCCTAGGGTCCCCAACCATTTTTGAGCCAGAGGGCACATTTGGAACTCTGACATGGCCTGATGGGCGCAGGAACAAAATGGCTTCAACAAAATGGCTGCCACGGGAGATGGAGCCCGCCACGAAATGATTGCCACAGTTTAACTGCAATAACATAGTGGACAGCCTTGTGCTTTGACAGCCAGCGTGGTGTAGGTTCAGAGCAGTGGACTCGAATCCGGAGAACCAGATTTGATTCCCCACTCCTCCACGTGAGCAGCAGATTCTTATCTGGTGAACCGGATTTTGTTTCTCCCACACACGAGGCCTGCTGGGTGACCTTGGGCCAGCCACAGTTCTCTCAGAACTCTCTCGGCCACACCTTGGTAAGCCGCCTTGAGTCTCCTTACAGGAGACGGAAGCAGGGTATAAATCCAAACTCTTCTGTGGTGGCAGCTGCCGACAAGGCGACACTGTTAAAAATCCACACAGCCAATCAAATCTCCAACGGCCAATCAGAAGCTTTGTGGTTCAACAGCTCTATCTGGCCCCACCCCCTTCCTAAAAATGCTTGGCGGATGCACCCACAGGAACCATGTTCCTAACATCTGCCCCAACATCTGTGGAGATCCTGTGGGGAAAGAGGTGCTGGCTTCACAAGAGGCCCTCGGGCAGGAATACACACTGCAAGGCAGGGTAAAGACACACCGCTGGTCTTGGAGACCCTTTGCCAGTTTCTGGGCTCCAGCAAATACTCATGCCTGTCAGGTCCTGACGGCATGACCATAAATGGTTTCTGTGGCTATACATGCTTCTTCTCTCTCCAGGATTTGCCTTTCCCTTCATGCCAGCGGCTGAATCAGTTTTGGCTCCGCTCCTGCTTTTGTGGGAAGGAAACTGCTCGGGTCACTTTTTCCAAATCTAACCACTTTAAGAGCGAAAGACATTTTTCAGTGTCTCGGCTGACTTTCTGTGTATGTGTGTGTAGCTTAGAAAATGCATTTCTCTATCAGACCTGAGACACCAGGAGAGACACCTAAAATAGCAGCAATGCTTTCCGTTGTTCTTTGAAATGTTATTAATATCTCCTCACACGTATTTTTTTTTAATTGTAATTTCTTTGGGTATGTTCTAGCCCAGTGGTGGCAAACCTTTGGCACTCCAGATGTTATGGACTACAATTCCCATCAGCCCAATTGGCCATGCTCACAGGGGCTGATGGGAATTGTAGTCCATAACATCTGGAGTGCCAAAGGTTCACCACCACGGTTCTAGCTTACTCTTCAAGGACTGAGTACATGAAGCCTTTCATAACTCACCAGAAACACTTATAAATGGGTCTAAAATGCTTAGAAAATTGAACGATTAGACTTCTGCAATTTGCTCTGCACAGGGCCACCCTTGAAGTTGGTCGAGAATTCGGTAGCGAGGGTCCTGATGGGGACCCTGTCGTGGGGACATATTCAACCAGTGCTCCGCCAGCTGCACAGGCTCCGGTGGAGCACTGAATCACGTTCAAGGTGCTTGTAGAAGAAGAAGAAGAGGAGGAGGAGGAGTTTGGATTTTTATCCCCCCTTTCTCTCCTGCAGGAGACTCAAAGGGGCTGACAATCTCCTTGCCCTTCCCCCTTCACAACAAACACCCTGTGAGGTGGGTGGGGCTGAGAGAGCTCCGAGAAGCTGTGACTAGCCCAAGGTCACCCAGCTGGCGTGTGTGGGAATGTACAGGTTAATCTGAATTCCCCAGATAAGCCTCCACAGCTCAGGAGGCAGAGCGGGGAATCAAACCCGGTTCCTCCAGATTAGACACACGAGCTCTTAACCTCCTACGCCACTGCTGCTCCTACTTAAGTACAAAGCCTTAAACCAGGGGTGTCCAACTCTGACGCTTCAGATGTTTATGGGCTACAATTTCCATCATCCCCTGCTGCCATGGCCAATTGGCTGATGAGAATTGTAGTCTGTTAACATCTGAAGTGCCAGAGTTGGACATCCCTGCCCTAAACAGTCTAGGGCCCGCGTGCCTAAGGGACCATCTCTCCTGGTATGTTCCCCAAAGAGCACTTAGATCTTGGAATAGTTATCTGCTGGTGGTCCCTCACCTCAGAGAAGTTCAGTTAGCTTCAACCAGGGTCAGGGCCTTTTTGACCGTGGCCCCAGTCTGGTGGAACACTCTGTCTAATGAGAACAGGGCACTGTGGGACTTGATGCAGTTTCACAAGGCCTGTAAGACAGAGCTATTCCACCAGGCGTACAGTTGATATAGCCATAGTACCATCTGTCCCCTCCTCCCACAACGCCCCCCCCCCTTTTCCATTTTTCCATCTGGCTGTCATTGAGTTTATTCCACCCCTTACAGGATTGTTGTAGCTTCACCGTCTGGACAAAGCAGTTGTAATTTATTGGAACTTATTTACTGGAATGTTTCGATTTTCAGATTATTTCTATGCTTTATATACAAGTTGTAAGTCACCCTGAGCGTGAAGGGGAGGGGCGGCCGAGTAAATCAAAACGATAAAAATAAATGAAATCCATTCAGACATGTCTAAGTCAAGGGTCCCTTCCTTCCACCAAGTGTTTTTAGAAAGTAAGTCTGGCCAGATGGGATTCTTGACTTGCAGGACTTCTGACCGGCCCCTGGAGATCCAACTGGATGTGTGGATTAAAATGTCAGCTGCCATCACAGAATTGGTGATAGAAAAAGAGATGTGCAGAGAAGGGCAACGAGAATGATTGAGGGACTGTCTGGAGCACCTTCCTTATGAGGAGAGGCTGCAGCGTTTGGGACTCTTTAGTTTGGAGAGGAGACGTCTGAGGGGGGATATGATTGAAGTCTATAAAATTATGCATGGGGTAGAAAATGTTGACATACATTTTTCTCTCTTTCTCACAATACTAGAACCAGGGGGCATTCATTGAAAATGCTGGGGGGAAGAATTAGGACTAACAAAAGGAAACACTTCTTCACACAACGTGTGATTGGTGTCTGGAATATGCTGCCACAGGAGGTGGTGATGGCCACTAACCTGGATAGCTTTAAAAAGGGCTTGGACAGATTGATGGAGGAGCAGTCGATCTCTGGCTACCAATCTTGATCCTCCTTAATCTGAGATTGCAAATGCCTCAGCAGACCAGGTGCTCAGGAGCAGCAGCAGCAGAAGGCCATTGCTTTCACATCCTGCATGTGAGCACTCAAAGGCACCTGGTGGGCCACTGCGAGTAGCAGAGAGCTAGACTAGATGGACTCTGGTCTGATCCAGCAGGCTCGTTCTTATGTTCTTATGGTTTTATTCTCTCCTATTTCCCAATGTATTTTTACAATTGTGCCTCTTCTCCCCTGCACTTGGGCTTCCCCTCTGAGCTTGGCTCTGCCACCTGCAGCAGCCATTTTGTGAACTGTTCTGCCTTCTGAGGCCGCCATTTTGTGATTGGCTCCACCTCCTGCAGCAGCCATTTTGAGACTGTGCCCACCACCCCGCGTCAGAATTCCAAAAGTATCCACAGGCTCAGAAAGATTGGGGATACTCTCCTAGGGAGTATCCAGGAGAAAGGCACCCCACCTGAAAGCCGAAACCACAACAAAACAAGTGTTCACATTCAAAACTGTTGTGGGGAGAGGAAGGGAAAGGAGATTGTAAGCCCGCTGGAGTCTCCTCATAGGAGAGAAAGGTGGGGTATAAATCGAAAACGGAAGCTGGGCGAGCATGTGGTACAGCCCTCCTGGGAATGTACCACTTCAGAATGCAGGTAGAGGATCATTTGGCGGCAGCACAGACCATCTTGCCAAATGCTGACTGCCTGTAGAAAGCCAGCAGGTCAGGAAGAAAGATTCCAATTCTAATTAAGCTTCTTCTTTTGCCTTAGTTTGAGAGGGAAAACTTTTTTACATTTATGCCGCAATCCCACAGATGTCTTTGGAGGGAAAAAAAGGGCTCTCTTCAAGAGCTTCTGAAGGGATTGACAAAAAAATATAAACTTATATACACACGTTATTGTCTCCCCACGATGCCCAAGCTCGAACTGTGGGCCTGAATCTTACGCAAAAGCTTTTCACCATTACAAGCCATTCATGCATTGCTAAGCCACGCATATGCAAAACACACATCGTCAGCATTATGAATATTTCTATTTGTACAGCACGAGACTCCCTGCCCCATCCATCTTCTCTTGGCACTGAAACAAGACCTGGTTTCAAAAGCTGAATTCTGTCAGCCTCACAAAAAGAGGCGAAGAGGCATTTTATGTTTTGCCCGTACAATTCCCTGAGCTGCTCAAGCGAAGAATGAACACAAGCCGGATTGTGCAAGGGTATCTTTGGCTGTTTTGCACCACAGTCCGCCTGGTTTAAAAGTCAGAAATATCCCTTGCGGAATTCTTTAACATAATTGATGGAGGAGAGAGAAAATAAATCATTTTACCATCTTGTGGGGAAAACCGTAGCGGGGCAAGGAAGCGGACAAGCTCTAAGAACTCCCCCGTTGAAATATGGGCCATTATGCTGTTTCGAGGCCAGATTTCCATTCTCCTCTGCTAAAGCATTCATGATTAACCTCATAATGTACAGTTCACACACAGTGTACACTTTACCGCGAAACTTCAGACTAGTTCGAAACAAGGCAAACAGTTTACATGATGTGTGTCTGTAAAAAGAGATGCTAGCGTATTCGCCTCAAAGCAAAACCCTGTAAAAGATACATTAGGGAAAAACTCATTTCACAGAGTTCTCCTAAAAATCAACATCATTCATCTTTGTTGCTTGTTTAATGATGATGCCGGGGCTTTAAGAAAAGCAACAATAGTATTTGGGTGCTGTGTGGTTTCCGGGCTGTATAGCCGTGTTCTAGCAGCATTCTCTCCTGACGTTTTGCCTGCAGCTGTGGCTGGCATCTTCAGAGGATCTGAAAGCCTTTGACAATACATTCAACAATAGTAGGTCATTCTGGGGTCTGCAACCTGCGGCTCTCCAGATGTTCATGGACTACAAATCCCATGAGCCCCTGCCAGCATAGCCAATTGGCAGGGGCTGATGGGATTTGTGGTCTATGAACATCTGGAGAGCCGCAGGTTGCACACCCCATTCTAACAGCCCCAGCGCTTATTCAGAAATACATACACGTTATGAGTTTAGTGTGATTTAATCTCTAGGACCCATGCTTACAGTTGTCATCCATGTATAGGACAGGGACAATAAACGATTCCCACTAATTCAACAAGATTCTCTTTACTACTGGGGGAACGACAGTCTTATAAATAGATGGGGAGGGACTCCACATTCATAATTCTCTCTATTTTGTTGCTCCCTGACAGCCAGTCACATGCCATTTGACCGAATCATCAGGCCAGTCCCTCGTTCCCGTGGTTAATGCCTTCGGACCACATAATCTACCTATTTTAATTGTGGAAGATTACTGCTGCTAGTGTTTTAATGTTTAATTTATTTATTGTTTTAATTGAAATTATTAGCTGTATTCAAATGTTGATTGTTTTGTAAACCGCCCTGAGCCCCTCGGGGGTAGGGCGGTCTATTAAATCTAATAAATAATAATTTAATAAATAATACTAATACTAATACTAATACTAATAATAATAATAATAATAATAATAATAATAATAATAATAATAATAATATGTTGAGCCTAGGATCTGTGAGACCCAGACTCGAATCCCCACTCTACCATGCACGCTTGTGGAGTTATCTTTGTCCAGTCACATGCTCTCAGCCTAATCTACCTCACAGGGTTGTTGTGCAGATAAAAAGGAGATGCAAAAGGTGTAAACTTCTCTGGGTCCCCTTTGGGCAGAGAAGCAGAGCATAAATAAATAAAAGGACTTTGGCCCAGCAGTTATTCAAGGTAAAAACAGCAAGATGTAATTCAATCAACCCGTAAATTAGGGTTGCCACCTCCCACGTGGGGAATTCCTGGAGATTTGGGGGAGGGGAGCCTGAGGACAGAAATCTCAGCGGGGTACAATGCTGTAGAGACCACCCTCCAAAACATAGGTGTCAAACTCGTGGCCCTCCAGATGTTATGAACTACAGTTCCCATCATCCCCTGCCAGCATCATGCTGGCAGGGGATGATGGGAACTGTAGTCCATAACATACGGAGGGCCACAAGTTTGACACCTGTGCTCCAAAGGAACTGACCTCTGTAGTCTGGAGATGAGCCGTGATCCTGGGGGACCTCCAGGTGCCACCTGGAGGCTGGTCTTTATCTCCAGGTGAATTGGCCTCGATTGCCCGGAGATCAGTTGAAACCCTAGGAGACCTCCAGGCACCGCCTGGAGCCTGGCAACCCTCTCAATCCATTTCAGCCTTTGCAGAGCACTGGAGATTCCCGCTCTGAAGTCATACCCGACTCATCCTCCTCTTTCTCTCTCTCTCCAAAGCATCTTTTCGAAACTGGTTCCAATAAATCCCACTCCAGGACGCCCGGACAGGCCAGAAGGACTGAGCCGCGGGTTCTGCACCCCGTCCTTTAAACGCCCCCCTCCAGACACCCCCAAGCCCACCTGTGAGCCTGAAGAGGTCCAGCTCCCTGGCCGGGGGTTTCTTCCAAGCGGCCACCATCCTGGACCATGCACCAAGCCCATTCGGCGGCAGCGCGGACAGCAGGAGGAGGAGGAGGCCGGAGAGGTTTCCAGCGCAGCCTCCAGACAGCAGCCGGCCGGAGAGGCTCTGGCGAGGGCTCGTCCTGTCTCGCCGGCTGGGGCGGCTCTGGCCAGGGGCTGGGCCGGCCCGGGAGGGGGCGGGAACTAGGCCAGCCCAGCGGCCCCGCTTTGGCAACCAGACGGTCCCGCGGGGCGACGCTGCAGGCAGGGGGCGAGCGAGGCGACGGTCTCCCCTTTGGCTGTGCGATGATGCGCTATCGAAGCGCGCTCGCCGTCGTGCGGGCGGGCGAGGCGATGATTGCTGTAGCAATAGCGCAGTAGCCGGCTGTGTGTGGATGCTGCCGAGGCGGCAGGGCGTCAGCGCGTCTTGCAACGGGTCCCGGGGTTCGATCCCCAGCAGGTCCAGTTTAGGGGAAAAAATCGGATCGCATGAAAAGGATGATTCTTGCTCCCTCTGGAGATCTGGTGGGTGGAGCCCGGGCCGGGAAAGCACGGTTTGAACTGGACAGCACGCGCGGGGGCGGGGGGGGGGGGTCTGCAACCTGCGGCTCTCCAGATGTTCATGGACTACAAATCCCATCCACCCCTGCCAGCATGGCCAATTGCTTCATATTATTATATGGGCAGGCCGCCCTTCCCATTACAACCTCAGGGCAGTTTTAGACAATACAGGTTCAATACTCTAAAATAATAGGTTGATGCCACAAATGCAGCCGTTTTTCCCGGGGGGGGGGGGGGCGTCATCTGTGTGGTGTGGAAATCAACTGAGATGCTGGGTGATCTCCGGGCCCCACCTGGAGGTTGGCAGCCCTATTTGGGAAGGGCCTTGCTCTACCTAAGACTCCAGGGAGTGGCTGCCGGCCAGTGTAGGCAATGCAGAGCCAGGCAGACCAATGGCTTGACTCCACAGAAGGCAGCATAGCTGGTTGCCAGATTTTAAACTGGATCTCTGCTTGATCCGCCGCAATTATCAGAGGGTTTCATTTTTAGCTCCATATCCTGAAAAGTTTTAGCTGCCCATTTCTGCATATCAAATCCCTGTTCAAGGGCCAGGACACTATTTTTCTGCCCAGTTGGCAACTCTATTCATGGGCACTTCCAGGCATGGCTCCCGTCAGCAATAGCAGTACATACAAGAGTTGCCAACTTTCCGATGCAGCCTGGAGAACTCCCAGAATACCTCATCTCCAGACTACATACATCAGTTCTCCTGGAGAAAGCAGCTACTTTGGGGGTGTGCACAGTGGTGGGATCCAAAAATTTTAGTAACAGGTTCCAATGGTGATGGGATTCAAACTGTGGCATAGCACCAATGGGGCTGGACGGGGCACGACGGGGGCGTGGCTGGGCATTCCGGGGGTGGGGCATTCCTGGGCGGGGCTGTGGCTGCGCCGGGGCTGCGCCGGTCCTTGGGCGGAAAACGAATGCACGCAGGCGCAGGCTGCCACGCACGCTGGTGCACCTCCTGCTAGACTGCTTCAACTTCTGCGCGCTACTGCTGAGAGGAGGGGCGTAACTAAGGCAAAAATCACGTGGCAAAATCACCAATTAGTCACCCCCCCCCTCGGCACACACAAATAATTAGCAACCTACTCTAGGGAACCTGTGAGAACCTGCTGGATCCCACCTCTGGGTGTGCCCTATGCCACTATTCTCTACTGAGATCCCTCCCCCTCCAAGAAGAAGAAAAGCTGGAATTTGTGTCCCATTTCTCTCTTGAGAGCCAGTGTGGTGTAGTGGTTAAGAGCAGGTGCACTCTAATCTGGAGAACTGCTGCTTGAGCTGTGGAGACTTATCTGGTGAATCAGATTAGCTTGCACACTCCAACCTTGGGCTAGTCACAGTTCTTCGGAGCTTTCTCAGCCCCACCCACCTCACAGGGTGTTTGTTGTGGGGGGCGGGGAGGGAAAGAAAGGAGATGGTAAGCCCCTTTGAGTCTTTTTACAGAGAGAAAAGGGGAATATAAATCCAAACTTTTGTCCTCTTCTTCTACTGTAGGAGCCTTGTGGCTCAGAGAGATCAGCTGCAGTATTGTTGTCAATTCACCTGAATTTGAAATTAGAAATTCAAATTTAGAATCCATCACTCTCAACCACTACGCCCCGCTGACTCTCAAACAAACCCTGCCTTTCCCCAGGCTCTGTCTCCAAATCTCCAGGAATTTCTCAATCCAGAGTTGGCAATCCTAGCACATACAAACAGGAGCATCCCACTGCAAGCATCTAAAATTACAGTCCCTGGCCCCTTCCGCACATGCAGAATAATGCGCTTTCAATCCACTTTCACAATTGTTTGCAAGTGGATTTTGCTCTTCTGCACAGTAAAATCCAGCTGCAAAATGCATTGAAAGTGGATTGAAAGTGCATTATTCTGCATGTGCGGAAGGGGCCAGGGCCTGTTTTGCCACCGGTGGTTCCTTTAGCGTTCTAAGCCAGTCGTGCTGGTTCATTTTCAACTAGACGTGATCAGAGCAGGGATCAACCTGCTGAACAAAGCGGATTTCAGGTGACCGATGCTCTGACACAGATCAGTCACTTGCAAATCTGTTCACGTGGGAAATGCTTTGCTGGGCACATCTGAATCCTCCTTTGAGCAGGCACCAAAACCTATATCCGAGTGAGCTGATTACTCTTTTCTAATGGTCCATGATTTACACTCGACTTTCTTTGCAATTCCCTTCTCTCCTCCTGGCTTTCTGCAATGAATATAAAGGCATCAGTCTGATGGGTGCGCACTTCAATGCATCGGGTCAGGTAAGCTCTGATTCACACAACTGAATGCTGGAATAAATTCTGTTAATCTTTAAGGTGTCCCTGGAGTCTTTCTGTTCTTCTTCTTTCTTTTTTTCAAATTTTGCACTAAAATAAGACATCCCTGAGCTGTTCTGCAACCAACTCAATTGTATGGCTGAGTGCTACTCATAATTAAACATGAAAAGCCTTTTTAGCATTCTCATTTTCCCTGTCACAAAGGCTCATTCCACACATGCAGAATAATGCACTTTCAAACTGCTTTCAGTGCTCTTTGAAGCTGTGCGGAATAGCAAAATCCACTTGCAAACAGTTGTGAAAGTGGTTTGAAAATGCATTATTTTGCGTGTGCGGAAAGGGCCGAAGTTCCTGATTCTTGGGGCGTGGGGGTATTCTAATAATCCATTTGATATATCAGAACATTTTCTAGCTTTTATTTCCCTTCTGATTTAAGCAGCAGTTTTGAACTCTTGATAAAATAAGGTGTCACGTTGAATGGAATTACTAGAAGGAGCAAAACACATGTAGAATTTTTTTTTAAAAAAAAACCCTGTCAAAACTTGAGAGACAAAGAAACAAAGAATGTGGAAAAGCCCATAATTAGATGCCAAAAGGTACATTTGAAACTGAAGCTTACTAAAAGCCATGAAAAGATCCTCCAAATCATTACTGATTTATTCAAGGCCTTCTAATCCATTCTCCAGTTTGTAGAATGGAAATTAAATGGTCTTCTATAGCGAGAGGCTTTCAGATAGTGTTTCATACCCTAAAGCACAATAGCATACAATCAGACTAAAAGCTTGCAAATTTGCTCAATCAAATAACGGAAAGCCCTGCAAATATTGTTTTTATAGGGTCAGTCTGCAAAATAAGACTGATTTGCCACCAAGGATTACCATTAAAGGCTGTTGCGTATACTATAGATAAAATGCAGAAATTTCAGCAGTGTCCACTCAGAGTTCCTGGCAGAGGTCTCTTATATCACCTGCCATCTAATTTTTTTTAAATGGGAAATGGTGGGAATTGAACCTGGGGAGTTCGGCATGTGAAGTGGATGCTTTTCCACTGGGCCGTGGCTCCACTCCACTTGCCTGCTTGTGCCCTTGCCCTATACATTTTCTCAGTAGGACAACCCAATATAAAAGCCATTTTCTCCCAGATTATTTTACCTGAAGTATTTAATAACGGAAGAAGAAGAAGAGTTTGGATTTATATCCCCACTTTCTCTCCTGTAGGAGACTCAAACTGAGTCTCTTACAGCCCTTCCCCCCTCACAACAAACACCCTGTGAGGCAGGTGGTGCTGAAAGAGCTCCGAGAAGCTGTGACTATTTATTTATTTTATTTATTTATTTATTTTTCGGATTTTTATACCGCCCCATCCCCGAGGGGCTCTGGGCGGTGTACAACATAAAAATATAAACATAAGCATTAAAACCTTTAAAACAGCGATAACAATAACAATGACAATAATAGATAATAATAGAGACTAGCCCAAGGTCGCCCAGCTGGCGTGTGTGGGAGTGCACAGGCTAATCTGAATTCCCCAGAGAAGCCTCCACAGCTCAGGCGGCAGAGCTGGGAATCAAACCTGGTTCCTCCAGATTAGATACACGAGCTCTTAACCTGCTACGCCAAGGAATAGGCATCCTCCCCGCATCCATCCAAAGGATGCCACCGAAGAGGCCACAACCCCTCCTTCCTCCCCTCCAGAAACCACAACCTGTTGCAGCAAGCAAATATTCCAAACTATTTTAATGGTTGCCAACCTCCAGCTCAGGCCTGGAGATCTCTCACTATTACAAGTCATTTTCAGACCACAGCAATCAGTCCCCCTGGTGAATATGGCTGTTTTCAAGAGGGGGAACTCCCCCCCCCCTTGAGGTTCGTCCCTTCCCTACTCCGCATTTTCAAGACTTTCCCAACCACGAGGACACTTCTAAAGTAGTTGTTTCCACTGCTCTAAAACGTCACACCTATTTTCACTCTTCCTTTCTCGCTCTCCTTTTGTGCGCAAAAGTTTCCTATACGTGTTATGGCGGCACAGCAGAGACAGCTTCAAAGAGCACTCTCAAAGCGCTCCCGAGAATTAAAGGGCTTAATAAGGTTGGTTAATGGACTTTCATTGACTTCCTTTAACTCTCAGCGAGGCTCCCAAAATACGCCCTGTGATCTTATATGCCAAAGCAGATGTTGGATGCTCCAGATTAGAGTACACCTGCTCTTAATCACTACGCCACTGCTGCTCTTCCGCTTTAGAGGGTGGGCTTGCTGAGATCCCCCCTCTCCTCCAACCCCCCCTTTCCCCCAGCTCCAGTCCCAAAATTTCTCAGTACTTCCCATCCCAGAACTGGCAAAAAACAGCAGAGCTAAAACACAAGGATATATTCCGCTAATACACAAGCCTCAATATAAAGTGCACAGTGTGTTTATTATTCTAGTGCAGTGGTGGCGAACCTATGGCACGGGTGCCAGAGGTGGCACTCAGAGCCCTCTCTGTGGGCACGCGCAGAGTCCCCCCTACACACACACACATCTAGGCTGGCCTGGGCTGCTGGACTTGATTATTAGCATTAAACCTAAGACTTAATTTTGGGGAAGTAGTGTAGGTAACCCTGTTAAGCGCTGTTAAACCCCACTGATTTTCATGCGAAGAACTAAAGTGTGATCCTTTACCTGGAAGTAAGCACGGCAATAGGGCTTGCTTCTGAGTAAACCCTCCTAGGGTCATGATTCATCCGTTGGAAGAGTTGCACAGTTGCTTCAAAGCAAAGCCACCGACTACCACCAAGCTTACTCCCGAGTAACACACGCCTTGGAGCCAACTGTTTTTTCTAAACTAAAACCTCAGTATTCAGGTTAAATTGCTGTGTTGGCACTCTGCAATAAATAAGTGGGTTTGGGGTTGCAATTTGGGCACTCAGCCTCAAAAAGGTTCACCATCACTGTTCTAGTGTGATTCCTAAACATCCACTTACCAGTATACCTAACAGATTACCATTATTAACTATTGCCTAATTCTAACACAAAACAAGTACTTACTACCAATGGGGGGGGGGGGTGGGGGGGGGGGGGGGTGGGGGGGGGGGGGGGTGGGGGGGGGGGGGGGTGGGGGGGGGGGGGGGTGGGGGGGGGGGGGGGTGGGGGGGGGGGGGGGTGGGGGGGGGGGGGGGTGGGGGGGGGGGGGGGTGGGGGGGGGGGGGGGTGGGGGGGGGGGGGGGTGGGGGGGGGGGGGGGTGGGGGGGGGGGGGGGTGGGGGGGGGGGGGGGTGGGGGGGGGGGGGGGTGGGGGGGGGGGGGGGTGGGGGGGGGGGGGGGTGGGGGGGGGGGGGGGTGGGGGGGGGGGGGGGTGGGGGGGGGGGGGGGTGGGGGGGGGGGGGGGTGGGGGGGGGGGGGGGTGGGGGGGGGGGGGGGTGGGGGGGGGGGGGGGTGGGGGGGGGGGGGGGTGGGGGGGGGGGGGGGTGGGGGGGGGGGGGGGTGGGGGGGGGGGGGGGTGGGGGGGGGGGGGGGTGGGGGGGGGGGGGGGTGGGGGGGGGGGGGGGTGGGGGGGGGGGGGGGTGGGGGGGGGGGGGGGTGGGGGGGGGGGGGGGTGGGGGGGGGGGGGGGTGGGGGGGGGGGGGGGTGGGGGGGGGGGGGGGTGGGGGGGGGGGGGGGTGGGGGGGGGGGGGGGTGGGGGGGGGGGGGGGTGGGGGGGGGGGGGGGTGGGGGGGGGGGGGGGTGGGGGGGGGGGGGGGTGGGGGGGGGGGGGGGTGGGGGGGGGGGGGGGTGGGGGGGGGGGGGGGTGGGGGGGGGGGGGGGTGGGGGGGGGGGGGGGTGGGGGGGGGGGGGGGTGGGGGGGGGGGGGGGTGGGGGGGGGGGGGGGTGGGGGGGGGGGGGGGTGGGGGGGGGGGGGGGTGGGGGGGGGGGGGGGTGGGGGGGGGGGGGGGTGGGGGGGGGGGGGGGTGGGGGGGGGGGGGGGTGGGGGGGGGGGGGGGTGGGGGGGGGGGGGGGTGGGGGGGGGGGGGGGTGGGGGGGGGGGGGGGTGGGGGGGGGGGGGGGTGGGGGGGGGGGGGGGTGGGGGGGGGGGGGGGTGGGGGGGGGGGGGGGTGGGGGGGGGGGGGGGTGGGGGGGGGGGGGGGTGGGGGGGGGGGGGGGTGGGGGGGGGGGGGGGTGGGGGGGGGGGGGGGTGGGGGGGGGGGGGGGTGGGGGGGGGGGGGGGTGGGGGGGGGGGGGGGTGGGGGGGGGGGGGGGTGGGGGGGGGGGGGGGTGGGGGGGGGGGGGGGTGGGGGGGGGGGGGGGTGGGGGGGGGGGGGGGTGGGGGGGGGGGGGGGTGGGGGGGGGGGGGGGTGGGGGGGGGGGGGGGTGGGGGGGGGGGGGGGTGGGGGGGGGGGGGGGTGGGGGGGGGGGGGGGTGGGGGGGGGGGGGGGTGGGGGGGGGGGGGGGTGGGGGGGGGGGGGGGTGGGGGGGGGGGGGGGTGGGGGGGGGGGGGGGTGGGGGGGGGGGGGGGTGGGGGGGGGGGGGGGTGGGGGGGGGGGGGGGTGGGGGGGGGGGGGGGTGGGGGGGGGGGGGGGTGGGGGGGGGGGGGGGTGGGGGGGGGGGGGGGTGGGGGGGGGGGGGGGTGGGGGGGGGGGGGGGTGGGGGGGGGGGGGGGTGGGGGGGGGGGGGGGTGGGGGGGGGGGGGGGTGGGGGGGGGGGGGGGTGGGGGGGGGGGGGGGTGGGGGGGGGGGGGGGTGGGGGGGGGGGGGGGTGGGGGGGGGGGGGGGTGGGGGGGGGGGGGGGTGGGGGGGGGGGGGGGTGGGGGGGGGGGGGGGTGGGGGGGGGGGGGGGTGGGGGGGGGGGGGGGTGGGGGGGGGGGGGGGTGGGGGGGGGGGGGGGTGGGGGGGGGGGGGGGTGGGGGGGGGGGGGGGTGGGGGGGGGGGGGGGTGGGGGGGGGGGGGGGTGGGGGGGGGGGGGGGTGGGGGGGGGGGGGGGTGGGGGGGGGGGGGGGTGGGGGGGGGGGGGGGTGGGGGGGGGGGGGGGTGGGGGGGGGGGGGGGTGGGGGGGGGGGGGGGTGGGGGGGGGGGGGGGTGGGGGGGGGGGGGGGTGGGGGGGGGGGGGGGTGGGGGGGGGGGGGGGTGGGGGGGGGGGGGGGTGGGGGGGGGGGGGGGTGGGGGGGGGGGGGGGTGGGGGGGGGGGGGGGTGGGGGGGGGGGGGGGTGGGGGGGGGGGGGGGTGGGGGGGGGGGGGGGTGGGGGGGGGGGGGGGTGGGGGGGGGGGGGGGTGGGGGGGGGGGGGGGTGGGGGGGGGGGGGGGTGGGGGGGGGGGGGGGTGGGGGGGGGGGGGGGTGGGGGGGGGGGGGGGTGGGGGGGGGGGGGGGTGGGGGGGGGGGGGGGTGGGGGGGGGGGGGGGTGGGGGGGGGGGGGGGTGGGGGGGGGGGGGGGTGGGGGGGGGGGGGGGTGGGGGGGGGGGGGGGTGGGGGGGGGGGGGGGTGGGGGGGGGGGGGGGTGGGGGGGGGGGGGGGTGGGGGGGGGGGGGGGTGGGGGGGGGGGGGGGTGGGGGGGGGGGGGGGTGGGGGGGGGGGGGGGTGGGGGGGGGGGGGGGTGGGGGGGGGGGGGGGTGGGGGGGGGGGGGGGTGGGGGGGGGGGGGGGTGGGGGGGGGGGGGGGTGGGGGGGGGGGGGGGTGGGGGGGGGGGGGGGTGGGGGGGGGGGGGGGTGGGGGGGGGGGGGGGTGGGGGGGGGGGGGGGTGGGGGGGGGGGGGGGTGGGGGGGGGGGGGGGTGGGGGGGGGGGGGGGTGGGGGGGGGGGGGGGTGGGGGGGGGGGGGGGTGGGGGGGGGGGGGGGTGGGGGGGGGGGGGGGTGGGGGGGGGGGGGGGTGGGGGGGGGGGGGGGTGGGGGGGGGGGGGGGTGGGGGGGGGGGGGGGTGGGGGGGGGGGGGGGTGGGGGGGGGGGGGGGTGGGGGGGGGGGGGGGTGGGGGGGGGGGGGGGTGGGGGGGGGGGGGGGTGGGGGGGGGGGGGGGTGGGGGGGGGGGGGGGTGGGGGGGGGGGGGGGTGGGGGGGGGGGGGGGTGGGGGGGGGGGGGGGTGGGGGGGGGGGGGGGTGGGGGGGGGGGGGGGTGGGGGGGGGGGGGGGTGGGGGGGGGGGGGGGTGGGGGGGGGGGGGGGTGGGGGGGGGGGGGGGTGGGGGGGGGGGGGGGTGGGGGGGGGGGGGGGTGGGGGGGGGGGGGGGTGGGGGGGGGGGGGGGTGGGGGGGGGGGGGGGTGGGGGGGGGGGGGGGTGGGGGGGGGGGGGGGTGGGGGGGGGGGGGGGTGGGGGGGGGGGGGGGTGGGGGGGGGGGGGGGTGGGGGGGGGGGGGGGTGGGGGGGGGGGGGGGTGGGGGGGGGGGGGGGTGGGGGGGGGGGGGGGTGGGGGGGGGGGGGGGTGGGGGGGGGGGGGGGTGGGGGGGGGGGGGGGTGGGGGGGGGGGGGGGTGGGGGGGGGGGGGGGTGGGGGGGGGGGGGGGTGGGGGGGGGGGGGGGTGGGGGGGGGGGGGGGTGGGGGGGGGGGGGGGTGGGGGGGGGGGGGGGTGGGGGGGGGGGGGGGTGGGGGGGGGGGGGGGTGGGGGGGGGGGGGGGTGGGGGGGGGGGGGGGTGGGGGGGGGGGGGGGTGGGGGGGGGGGGGGGTGGGGGGGGGGGGGGGTGGGGGGGGGGGGGGGTGGGGGGGGGGGGGGGTGGGGGGGGGGGGGGGTGGGGGGGGGGGGGGGTGGGGGGGGGGGGGGGTGGGGGGGGGGGGGGGTGGGGGGGGGGGGGGGTGGGGGGGGGGGGGGGTGGGGGGGGGGGGGGGTGGGGGGGGGGGGGGGTGGGGGGGGGGGGGGGTGGGGGGGGGGGGGGGTGGGGGGGGGGGGGGGTGGGGGGGGGGGGGGGTGGGGGGGGGGGGGGGTGGGGGGGGGGGGGGGTGGGGGGGGGGGGGGGTGGGGGGGGGGGGGGGTGGGGGGGGGGGGGGGTGGGGGGGGGGGGGGGTGGGGGGGGGGGGGGGTGGGGGGGGGGGGGGGTGGGGGGGGGGGGGGGTGGGGGGGGGGGGGGGTGGGGGGGGGGGGGGGTGGGGGGGGGGGGGGGTGGGGGGGGGGGGGGGTGGGGGGGGGGGGGGGTGGGGGGGGGGGGGGGTGGGGGGGGGGGGGGGTGGGGGGGGGGGGGGGTGGGGGGGGGGGGGGGTGGGGGGGGGGGGGGGTGGGGGGGGGGGGGGGTGGGGGGGGGGGGGGGTGGGGGGGGGGGGGGGTGGGGGGGGGGGGGGGTGGGGGGGGGGGGGGGTGGGGGGGGGGGGGGGTGGGGGGGGGGGGGGGTGGGGGGGGGGGGGGGTGGGGGGGGGGGGGGGTGGGGGGGGGGGGGGGTGGGGGGGGGGGGGGGTGGGGGGGGGGGGGGGTGGGGGGGGGGGGGGGTGGGGGGGGGGGGGGGTGGGGGGGGGGGGGGGTGGGGGGGGGGGGGGGTGGGGGGGGGGGGGGGTGGGGGGGGGGGGGGGTGGGGGGGGGGGGGGGTGGGGGGGGGGGGGGGTGGGGGGGGGGGGGGGTGGGGGGGGGGGGGGGTGGGGGGGGGGGGGGGTGGGGGGGGGGGGGGGTGGGGGGGGGGGGGGGTGGGGGGGGGGGGGGGTGGGGGGGGGGGGGGGTGGGGGGGGGGGGGGGTGGGGGGGGGGGGGGGTGGGGGGGGGGGGGGGTGGGGGGGGGGGGGGGTGGGGGGGGGGGGGGGTGGGGGGGGGGGGGGGTGGGGGGGGGGGGGGGTGGGGGGGGGGGGGGGTGGGGGGGGGGGGGGGTGGGGGGGGGGGGGGGTGGGGGGGGGGGGGGGTGGGGGGGGGGGGGGGTGGGGGGGGGGGGGGGTGGGGGGGGGGGGGGGTGGGGGGGGGGGGGGGTGGGGGGGGGGGGGGGTGGGGGGGGGGGGGGGTGGGGGGGGGGGGGGGTGGGGGGGGGGGGGGGTGGGGGGGGGGGGGGGTGGGGGGGGGGGGGGGTGGGGGGGGGGGGGGGTGGGGGGGGGGGGGGGTGGGGGGGGGGGGGGGTGGGGGGGGGGGGGGGTGGGGGGGGGGGGGGGTGGGGGGGGGGGGGGGTGGGGGGGGGGGGGGGTGGGGGGGGGGGGGGGTGGGGGGGGGGGGGGGTGGGGGGGGGGGGGGGTGGGGGGGGGGGGGGGTGGGGGGGGGGGGGGGTGGGGGGGGGGGGGGGTGGGGGGGGGGGGGGGTGGGGGGGGGGGGGGGTGGGGGGGGGGGGGGGTGGGGGGGGGGGGGGGTGGGGGGGGGGGGGGGTGGGGGGGGGGGGGGGTGGGGGGGGGGGGGGGTGGGGGGGGGGGGGGGTGGGGGGGGGGGGGGGTGGGGGGGGGGGGGGGTGGGGGGGGGGGGGGGTGGGGGGGGGGGGGGGTGGGGGGGGGGGGGGGTGGGGGGGGGGGGGGGTGGGGGGGGGGGGGGGTGGGGGGGGGGGGGGGTGGGGGGGGGGGGGGGTGGGGGGGGGGGGGGGTGGGGGGGGGGGGGGGTGGGGGGGGGGGGGGGTGGGGGGGGGGGGGGGTGGGGGGGGGGGGGGGTGGGGGGGGGGGGGGGTGGGGGGGGGGGGGGGTGGGGGGGGGGGGGGGTGGGGGGGGGGGGGGGTGGGGGGGGGGGGGGGTGGGGGGGGGGGGGGGTGGGGGGGGGGGGGGGTGGGGGGGGGGGGGGGTGGGGGGGGGGGGGGGTGGGGGGGGGGGGGGGTGGGGGGGGGGGGGGGTGGGGGGGGGGGGGGGTGGGGGGGGGGGGGGGTGGGGGGGGGGGGGGGTGGGGGGGGGGGGGGGTGGGGGGGGGGGGGGGTGGGGGGGGGGGGGGGTGGGGGGGGGGGGGGGTGGGGGGGGGGGGGGGTGGGGGGGGGGGGGGGTGGGGGGGGGGGGGGGTGGGGGGGGGGGGGGGTGGGGGGGGGGGGGGGTGGGGGGGGGGGGGGGTGGGGGGGGGGGGGGGTGGGGGGGGGGGGGGGTGGGGGGGGGGGGGGGTGGGGGGGGGGGGGGGTGGGGGGGGGGGGGGGTGGGGGGGGGGGGGGGTGGGGGGGGGGGGGGGTGGGGGGGGGGGGGGGTGGGGGGGGGGGGGGGTGGGGGGGGGGGGGGGTGGGGGGGGGGGGGGGTGGGGGGGGGGGGGGGTGGGGGGGGGGGGGGGTGGGGGGGGGGGGGGGTGGGGGGGGGGGGGGGTGGGGGGGGGGGGGGGTGGGGGGGGGGGGGGGTGGGGGGGGGGGGGGGTGGGGGGGGGGGGGGGTGGGGGGGGGGGGGGGTGGGGGGGGGGGGGGGTGGGGGGGGGGGGGGGTGGGGGGGGGGGGGGGTGGGGGGGGGGGGGGGTGGGGGGGGGGGGGGGTGGGGGGGGGGGGGGGTGGGGGGGGGGGGGGGTGGGGGGGGGGGGGGGTGGGGGGGGGGGGGGGTGGGGGGGGGGGGGGGTGGGGGGGGGGGGGGGTGGGGGGGGGGGGGGGTGGGGGGGGGGGGGGGTGGGGGGGGGGGGGGGTGGGGGGGGGGGGGGGTGGGGGGGGGGGGGGGTGGGGGGGGGGGGGGGTGGGGGGGGGGGGGGGTGGGGGGGGGGGGGGGTGGGGGGGGGGGGGGGTGGGGGGGGGGGGGGGTGGGGGGGGGGGGGGGTGGGGGGGGGGGGGGGTGGGGGGGGGGGGGGGTGGGGGGGGGGGGGGGTGGGGGGGGGGGGGGGTGGGGGGGGGGGGGGGTGGGGGGGGGGGGGGGTGGGGGGGGGGGGGGGTGGGGGGGGGGGGGGGTGGGGGGGGGGGGGGGTGGGGGGGGGGGGGGGTGGGGGGGGGGGGGGGTGGGGGGGGGGGGGGGTGGGGGGGGGGGGGGGTGGGGGGGGGGGGGGGTGGGGGGGGGGGGGGGTGGGGGGGGGGGGGGGTGGGGGGGGGGGGGGGTGGGGGGGGGGGGGGGTGGGGGGGGGGGGGGGTGGGGGGGGGGGGGGGTGGGGGGGGGGGGGGGTGGGGGGGGGGGGGGGTGGGGGGGGGGGGGGGTGGGGGGGGGGGGGGGTGGGGGGGGGGGGGGGTGGGGGGGGGGGGGGGTGGGGGGGGGGGGGGGTGGGGGGGGGGGGGGGTGGGGGGGGGGGGGGGTGGGGGGGGGGGGGGGTGGGGGGGGGGGGGGGTGGGGGGGGGGGGGGGTGGGGGGGGGGGGGGGTGGGGGGGGGGGGGGGTGGGGGGGGGGGGGGGTGGGGGGGGGGGGGGGTGGGGGGGGGGGGGGGTGGGGGGGGGGGGGGGTGGGGGGGGGGGGGGGTGGGGGGGGGGGGGGGTGGGGGGGGGGGGGGGTGGGGGGGGGGGGGGGTGGGGGGGGGGGGGGGTGGGGGGGGGGGGGGGTGGGGGGGGGGGGGGGTGGGGGGGGGGGGGGGTGGGGGGGGGGGGGGGTGGGGGGGGGGGGGGGTGGGGGGGGGGGGGGGTGGGGGGGGGGGGGGGTGGGGGGGGGGGGGGGTGGGGGGGGGGGGGGGTGGGGGGGGGGGGGGGTGGGGGGGGGGGGGGGTGGGGGGGGGGGGGGGTGGGGGGGGGGGGGGGTGGGGGGGGGGGGGGGTGGGGGGGGGGGGGGGTGGGGGGGGGGGGGGGTGGGGGGGGGGGGGGGTGGGGGGGGGGGGGGGTGGGGGGGGGGGGGGGTGGGGGGGGGGGGGGGTGGGGGGGGGGGGGGGTGGGGGGGGGGGGGGGTGGGGGGGGGGGGGGGTGGGGGGGGGGGGGGGTGGGGGGGGGGGGGGGTGGGGGGGGGGGGGGGTGGGGGGGGGGGGGGGTGGGGGGGGGGGGGGGTGGGGGGGGGGGGGGGTGGGGGGGGGGGGGGGTGGGGGGGGGGGGGGGTGGGGGGGGGGGGGGGTGGGGGGGGGGGGGGGTGGGGGGGGGGGGGGGTGGGGGGGGGGGGGGGTGGGGGGGGGGGGGGGTGGGGGGGGGGGGGGGTGGGGGGGGGGGGGGGTGGGGGGGGGGGGGGGTGGGGGGGGGGGGGGGTGGGGGGGGGGGGGGGTGGGGGGGGGGGGGGGTGGGGGGGGGGGGGGGTGGGGGGGGGGGGGGGTGGGGGGGGGGGGGGGTGGGGGGGGGGGGGGGTGGGGGGGGGGGGGGGTGGGGGGGGGGGGGGGTGGGGGGGGGGGGGGGTGGGGGGGGGGGGGGGTGGGGGGGGGGGGGGGTGGGGGGGGGGGGGGGTGGGGGGGGGGGGGGGTGGGGGGGGGGGGGGGTGGGGGGGGGGGGGGGTGGGGGGGGGGGGGGGTGGGGGGGGGGGGGGGTGGGGGGGGGGGGGGGTGGGGGGGGGGGGGGGTGGGGGGGGGGGGGGGTGGGGGGGGGGGGGGGTGGGGGGGGGGGGGGGTGGGGGGGGGGGGGGGTGGGGGGGGGGGGGGGTGGGGGGGGGGGGGGGTGGGGGGGGGGGGGGGTGGGGGGGGGGGGGGGTGGGGGGGGGGGGGGGTGGGGGGGGGGGGGGGTGGGGGGGGGGGGGGGTGGGGGGGGGGGGGGGTGGGGGGGGGGGGGGGTGGGGGGGGGGGGGGGTGGGGGGGGGGGGGGGTGGGGGGGGGGGGGGGTGGGGGGGGGGGGGGGTGGGGGGGGGGGGGGGTGGGGGGGGGGGGGGGTGGGGGGGGGGGGGGGTGGGGGGGGGGGGGGGTGGGGGGGGGGGGGGGTGGGGGGGGGGGGGGGTGGGGGGGGGGGGGGGTGGGGGGGGGGGGGGGTGGGGGGGGGGGGGGGTGGGGGGGGGGGGGGGTGGGGGGGGGGGGGGGTGGGGGGGGGGGGGGGTGGGGGGGGGGGGGGGTGGGGGGGGGGGGGGGTGGGGGGGGGGGGGGGTGGGGGGGGGGGGGGGTGGGGGGGGGGGGGGGTGGGGGGGGGGGGGGGTGGGGGGGGGGGGGGGTGGGGGGGGGGGGGGGTGGGGGGGGGGGGGGGTGGGGGGGGGGGGGGGTGGGGGGGGGGGGGGGTGGGGGGGGGGGGGGGTGGGGGGGGGGGGGGGTGGGGGGGGGGGGGGGTGGGGGGGGGGGGGGGTGGGGGGGGGGGGGGGTGGGGGGGGGGGGGGGTGGGGGGGGGGGGGGGTGGGGGGGGGGGGGGGTGGGGGGGGGGGGGGGTGGGGGGGGGGGGGGGTGGGGGGGGGGGGGGGTGGGGGGGGGGGGGGGTGGGGGGGGGGGGGGGTGGGGGGGGGGGGGGGTGGGGGGGGGGGGGGGTGGGGGGGGGGGGGGGTGGGGGGGGGGGGGGGTGGGGGGGGGGGGGGGTGGGGGGGGGGGGGGGTGGGGGGGGGGGGGGGTGGGGGGGGGGGGGGGTGGGGGGGGGGGGGGGTGGGGGGGGGGGGGGGTGGGGGGGGGGGGGGGTGGGGGGGGGGGGGGGTGGGGGGGGGGGGGGGTGGGGGGGGGGGGGGGTGGGGGGGGGGGGGGGTGGGGGGGGGGGGGGGTGGGGGGGGGGGGGGGTGGGGGGGGGGGGGGGTGGGGGGGGGGGGGGGTGGGGGGGGGGGGGGGTGGGGGGGGGGGGGGGTGGGGGGGGGGGGGGGTGGGGGGGGGGGGGGGTGGGGGGGGGGGGGGGTGGGGGGGGGGGGGGGTGGGGGGGGGGGGGGGTGGGGGGGGGGGGGGGTGGGGGGGGGGGGGGGTGGGGGGGGGGGGGGGTGGGGGGGGGGGGGGGTGGGGGGGGGGGGGGGTGGGGGGGGGGGGGGGTGGGGGGGGGGGGGGGTGGGGGGGGGGGGGGGTGGGGGGGGGGGGGGGTGGGGGGGGGGGGGGGTGGGGGGGGGGGGGGGTGGGGGGGGGGGGGGGTGGGGGGGGGGGGGGGTGGGGGGGGGGGGGGGTGGGGGGGGGGGGGGGTGGGGGGGGGGGGGGGTGGGGGGGGGGGGGGGTGGGGGGGGGGGGGGGTGGGGGGGGGGGGGGGTGGGGGGGGGGGGGGGTGGGGGGGGGGGGGGGTGGGGGGGGGGGGGGGTGGGGGGGGGGGGGGGTGGGGGGGGGGGGGGGTGGGGGGGGGGGGGGGTGGGGGGGGGGGGGGGTGGGGGGGGGGGGGGGTGGGGGGGGGGGGGGGTGGGGGGGGGGGGGGGTGGGGGGGGGGGGGGGTGGGGGGGGGGGGGGGTGGGGGGGGGGGGGGGTGGGGGGGGGGGGGGGTGGGGGGGGGGGGGGGTGGGGGGGGGGGGGGGTGGGGGGGGGGGGGGGTGGGGGGGGGGGGGGGTGGGGGGGGGGGGGGGTGGGGGGGGGGGGGGGTGGGGGGGGGGGGGGGTGGGGGGGGGGGGGGGTGGGGGGGGGGGGGGGTGGGGGGGGGGGGGGGTGGGGGGGGGGGGGGGTGGGGGGGGGGGGGGGTGGGGGGGGGGGGGGGTGGGGGGGGGGGGGGGTGGGGGGGGGGGGGGGTGGGGGGGGGGGGGGGTGGGGGGGGGGGGGGGTGGGGGGGGGGGGGGGTGGGGGGGGGGGGGGGTGGGGGGGGGGGGGGGTGGGGGGGGGGGGGGGTGGGGGGGGGGGGGGGTGGGGGGGGGGGGGGGTGGGGGGGGGGGGGGGTGGGGGGGGGGGGGGGTGGGGGGGGGGGGGGGTGGGGGGGGGGGGGGGTGGGGGGGGGGGGGGGTGGGGGGGGGGGGGGGTGGGGGGGGGGGGGGGTGGGGGGGGGGGGGGGTGGGGGGGGGGGGGGGTGGGGGGGGGGGGGGGTGGGGGGGGGGGGGGGTGGGGGGGGGGGGGGGTGGGGGGGGGGGGGGGTGGGGGGGGGGGGGGGTGGGGGGGGGGGGGGGTGGGGGGGGGGGGGGGTGGGGGGGGGGGGGGGTGGGGGGGGGGGGGGGTGGGGGGGGGGGGGGGTGGGGGGGGGGGGGGGTGGGGGGGGGGGGGGGTGGGGGGGGGGGGGGGTGGGGGGGGGGGGGGGTGGGGGGGGGGGGGGGTGGGGGGGGGGGGGGGTGGGGGGGGGGGGGGGTGGGGGGGGGGGGGGGTGGGGGGGGGGGGGGGTGGGGGGGGGGGGGGGTGGGGGGGGGGGGGGGTGGGGGGGGGGGGGGGTGGGGGGGGGGGGGGGTGGGGGGGGGGGGGGGTGGGGGGGGGGGGGGGTGGGGGGGGGGGGGGGTGGGGGGGGGGGGGGGTGGGGGGGGGGGGGGGTGGGGGGGGGGGGGGGTGGGGGGGGGGGGGGGTGGGGGGGGGGGGGGGTGGGGGGGGGGGGGGGTGGGGGGGGGGGGGGGTGGGGGGGGGGGGGGGTGGGGGGGGGGGGGGGTGGGGGGGGGGGGGGGTGGGGGGGGGGGGGGGTGGGGGGGGGGGGGGGTGGGGGGGGGGGGGGGTGGGGGGGGGGGGGGGTGGGGGGGGGGGGGGGTGGGGGGGGGGGGGGGTGGGGGGGGGGGGGGGTGGGGGGGGGGGGGGGTGGGGGGGGGGGGGGGTGGGGGGGGGGGGGGGTGGGGGGGGGGGGGGGTGGGGGGGGGGGGGGGTGGGGGGGGGGGGGGGTGGGGGGGGGGGGGGGTGGGGGGGGGGGGGGGTGGGGGGGGGGGGGGGTGGGGGGGGGGGGGGGTGGGGGGGGGGGGGGGTGGGGGGGGGGGGGGGTGGGGGGGGGGGGGGGTGGGGGGGGGGGGGGGTGGGGGGGGGGGGGGGTGGGGGGGGGGGGGGGTGGGGGGGGGGGGGGGTGGGGGGGGGGGGGGGTGGGGGGGGGGGGGGGTGGGGGGGGGGGGGGGTGGGGGGGGGGGGGGGTGGGGGGGGGGGGGGGTGGGGGGGGGGGGGGGTGGGGGGGGGGGGGGGTGGGGGGGGGGGGGGGTGGGGGGGGGGGGGGGTGGGGGGGGGGGGGGGTGGGGGGGGGGGGGGGTGGGGGGGGGGGGGGGTGGGGGGGGGGGGGGGTGGGGGGGGGGGGGGGTGGGGGGGGGGGGGGGTGGGGGGGGGGGGGGGTGGGGGGGGGGGGGGGTGGGGGGGGGGGGGGGTGGGGGGGGGGGGGGGTGGGGGGGGGGGGGGGTGGGGGGGGGGGGGGGTGGGGGGGGGGGGGGGTGGGGGGGGGGGGGGGTGGGGGGGGGGGGGGGTGGGGGGGGGGGGGGGTGGGGGGGGGGGGGGGTGGGGGGGGGGGGGGGTGGGGGGGGGGGGGGGTGGGGGGGGGGGGGGGTGGGGGGGGGGGGGGGTGGGGGGGGGGGGGGGTGGGGGGGGGGGGGGGTGGGGGGGGGGGGGGGTGGGGGGGGGGGGGGGTGGGGGGGGGGGGGGGTGGGGGGGGGGGGGGGTGGGGGGGGGGGGGGGTGGGGGGGGGGGGGGGTGGGGGGGGGGGGGGGTGGGGGGGGGGGGGGGTGGGGGGGGGGGGGGGTGGGGGGGGGGGGGGGTGGGGGGGGGGGGGGGTGGGGGGGGGGGGGGGTGGGGGGGGGGGGGGGTGGGGGGGGGGGGGGGTGGGGGGGGGGGGGGGTGGGGGGGGGGGGGGGTGGGGGGGGGGGGGGGTGGGGGGGGGGGGGGGTGGGGGGGGGGGGGGGTGGGGGGGGGGGGGGGTGGGGGGGGGGGGGGGTGGGGGGGGGGGGGGGTGGGGGGGGGGGGGGGTGGGGGGGGGGGGGGGTGGGGGGGGGGGGGGGTGGGGGGGGGGGGGGGTGGGGGGGGGGGGGGGTGGGGGGGGGGGGGGGTGGGGGGGGGGGGGGGTGGGGGGGGGGGGGGGTGGGGGGGGGGGGGGGTGGGGGGGGGGGGGGGTGGGGGGGGGGGGGGGTGGGGGGGGGGGGGGGTGGGGGGGGGGGGGGGTGGGGGGGGGGGGGGGTGGGGGGGGGGGGGGGTGGGGGGGGGGGGGGGTGGGGGGGGGGGGGGGTGGGGGGGGGGGGGGGTGGGGGGGGGGGGGGGTGGGGGGGGGGGGGGGTGGGGGGGGGGGGGGGTGGGGGGGGGGGGGGGTGGGGGGGGGGGGGGGTGGGGGGGGGGGGGGGTGGGGGGGGGGGGGGGTGGGGGGGGGGGGGGGTGGGGGGGGGGGGGGGTGGGGGGGGGGGGGGGTGGGGGGGGGGGGGGGTGGGGGGGGGGGGGGGTGGGGGGGGGGGGGGGTGGGGGGGGGGGGGGGTGGGGGGGGGGGGGGGTGGGGGGGGGGGGGGGTGGGGGGGGGGGGGGGTGGGGGGGGGGGGGGGTGGGGGGGGGGGGGGGTGGGGGGGGGGGGGGGTGGGGGGGGGGGGGGGTGGGGGGGGGGGGGGGTGGGGGGGGGGGGGGGTGGGGGGGGGGGGGGGTGGGGGGGGGGGGGGGTGGGGGGGGGGGGGGGTGGGGGGGGGGGGGGGTGGGGGGGGGGGGGGGTGGGGGGGGGGGGGGGTGGGGGGGGGGGGGGGTGGGGGGGGGGGGGGGTGGGGGGGGGGGGGGGTGGGGGGGGGGGGGGGTGGGGGGGGGGGGGGGTGGGGGGGGGGGGGGGTGGGGGGGGGGGGGGGTGGGGGGGGGGGGGGGTGGGGGGGGGGGGGGGTGGGGGGGGGGGGGGGTGGGGGGGGGGGGGGGTGGGGGGGGGGGGGGGTGGGGGGGGGGGGGGGTGGGGGGGGGGGGGGGTGGGGGGGGGGGGGGGTGGGGGGGGGGGGGGGTGGGGGGGGGGGGGGGTGGGGGGGGGGGGGGGTGGGGGGGGGGGGGGGTGGGGGGGGGGGGGGGTGGGGGGGGGGGGGGGTGGGGGGGGGGGGGGGTGGGGGGGGGGGGGGGTGGGGGGGGGGGGGGGTGGGGGGGGGGGGGGGTGGGGGGGGGGGGGGGTGGGGGGGGGGGGGGGTGGGGGGGGGGGGGGGTGGGGGGGGGGGGGGGTGGGGGGGGGGGGGGGTGGGGGGGGGGGGGGGTGGGGGGGGGGGGGGGTGGGGGGGGGGGGGGGTGGGGGGGGGGGGGGGTGGGGGGGGGGGGGGGTGGGGGGGGGGGGGGGTGGGGGGGGGGGGGGGTGGGGGGGGGGGGGGGTGGGGGGGGGGGGGGGTGGGGGGGGGGGGGGGTGGGGGGGGGGGGGGGTGGGGGGGGGGGGGGGTGGGGGGGGGGGGGGGTGGGGGGGGGGGGGGGTGGGGGGGGGGGGGGGTGGGGGGGGGGGGGGGTGGGGGGGGGGGGGGGTGGGGGGGGGGGGGGGTGGGGGGGGGGGGGGGTGGGGGGGGGGGGGGGTGGGGGGGGGGGGGGGTGGGGGGGGGGGGGGGTGGGGGGGGGGGGGGGTGGGGGGGGGGGGGGGTGGGGGGGGGGGGGGGTGGGGGGGGGGGGGGGTGGGGGGGGGGGGGGGTGGGGGGGGGGGGGGGTGGGGGGGGGGGGGGGTGGGGGGGGGGGGGGGTGGGGGGGGGGGGGGGTGGGGGGGGGGGGGGGTGGGGGGGGGGGGGGGTGGGGGGGGGGGGGGGTGGGGGGGGGGGGGGGTGGGGGGGGGGGGGGGTGGGGGGGGGGGGGGGTGGGGGGGGGGGGGGGTGGGGGGGGGGGGGGGTGGGGGGGGGGGGGGGTGGGGGGGGGGGGGGGTGGGGGGGGGGGGGGGTGGGGGGGGGGGGGGGTGGGGGGGGGGGGGGGTGGGGGGGGGGGGGGGTGGGGGGGGGGGGGGGTGGGGGGGGGGGGGGGTGGGGGGGGGGGGGGGTGGGGGGGGGGGGGGGTGGGGGGGGGGGGGGGTGGGGGGGGGGGGGGGTGGGGGGGGGGGGGGGTGGGGGGGGGGGGGGGTGGGGGGGGGGGGGGGTGGGGGGGGGGGGGGGTGGGGGGGGGGGGGGGTGGGGGGGGGGGGGGGTGGGGGGGGGGGGGGGTGGGGGGGGGGGGGGGTGGGGGGGGGGGGGGGTGGGGGGGGGGGGGGGTGGGGGGGGGGGGGGGTGGGGGGGGGGGGGGGTGGGGGGGGGGGGGGGTGGGGGGGGGGGGGGGTGGGGGGGGGGGGGGGTGGGGGGGGGGGGGGGTGGGGGGGGGGGGGGGTGGGGGGGGGGGGGGGTGGGGGGGGGGGGGGGTGGGGGGGGGGGGGGGTGGGGGGGGGGGGGGGTGGGGGGGGGGGGGGGTGGGGGGGGGGGGGGGTGGGGGGGGGGGGGGGTGGGGGGGGGGGGGGGTGGGGGGGGGGGGGGGTGGGGGGGGGGGGGGGTGGGGGGGGGGGGGGGTGGGGGGGGGGGGGGGTGGGGGGGGGGGGGGGTGGGGGGGGGGGGGGGTGGGGGGGGGGGGGGGTGGGGGGGGGGGGGGGTGGGGGGGGGGGGGGGTGGGGGGGGGGGGGGGTGGGGGGGGGGGGGGGTGGGGGGGGGGGGGGGTGGGGGGGGGGGGGGGTGGGGGGGGGGGGGGGTGGGGGGGGGGGGGGGTGGGGGGGGGGGGGGGTGGGGGGGGGGGGGGGTGGGGGGGGGGGGGGGTGGGGGGGGGGGGGGGTGGGGGGGGGGGGGGGTGGGGGGGGGGGGGGGTGGGGGGGGGGGGGGGTGGGGGGGGGGGGGGGTGGGGGGGGGGGGGGGTGGGGGGGGGGGGGGGTGGGGGGGGGGGGGGGTGGGGGGGGGGGGGGGTGGGGGGGGGGGGGGGTGGGGGGGGGGGGGGGTGGGGGGGGGGGGGGGTGGGGGGGGGGGGGGGTGGGGGGGGGGGGGGGTGGGGGGGGGGGGGGGTGGGGGGGGGGGGGGGTGGGGGGGGGGGGGGGTGGGGGGGGGGGGGGGTGGGGGGGGGGGGGGGTGGGGGGGGGGGGGGGTGGGGGGGGGGGGGGGTGGGGGGGGGGGGGGGTGGGGGGGGGGGGGGGTGGGGGGGGGGGGGGGTGGGGGGGGGGGGGGGTGGGGGGGGGGGGGGGTGGGGGGGGGGGGGGGTGGGGGGGGGGGGGGGTGGGGGGGGGGGGGGGTGGGGGGGGGGGGGGGTGGGGGGGGGGGGGGGTGGGGGGGGGGGGGGGTGGGGGGGGGGGGGGGTGGGGGGGGGGGGGGGTGGGGGGGGGGGGGGGTGGGGGGGGGGGGGGGTGGGGGGGGGGGGGGGTGGGGGGGGGGGGGGGTGGGGGGGGGGGGGGGTGGGGGGGGGGGGGGGTGGGGGGGGGGGGGGGTGGGGGGGGGGGGGGGTGGGGGGGGGGGGGGGTGGGGGGGGGGGGGGGTGGGGGGGGGGGGGGGTGGGGGGGGGGGGGGGTGGGGGGGGGGGGGGGTGGGGGGGGGGGGGGGTGGGGGGGGGGGGGGGTGGGGGGGGGGGGGGGTGGGGGGGGGGGGGGGTGGGGGGGGGGGGGGGTGGGGGGGGGGGGGGGTGGGGGGGGGGGGGGGTGGGGGGGGGGGGGGGTGGGGGGGGGGGGGGGTGGGGGGGGGGGGGGGTGGGGGGGGGGGGGGGTGGGGGGGGGGGGGGGTGGGGGGGGGGGGGGGTGGGGGGGGGGGGGGGTGGGGGGGGGGGGGGGTGGGGGGGGGGGGGGGTGGGGGGGGGGGGGGGTGGGGGGGGGGGGGGGTGGGGGGGGGGGGGGGTGGGGGGGGGGGGGGGTGGGGGGGGGGGGGGGTGGGGGGGGGGGGGGGTGGGGGGGGGGGGGGGTGGGGGGGGGGGGGGGTGGGGGGGGGGGGGGGTGGGGGGGGGGGGGGGTGGGGGGGGGGGGGGGTGGGGGGGGGGGGGGGTGGGGGGGGGGGGGGGTGGGGGGGGGGGGGGGTGGGGGGGGGGGGGGGTGGGGGGGGGGGGGGGTGGGGGGGGGGGGGGGTGGGGGGGGGGGGGGGTGGGGGGGGGGGGGGGTGGGGGGGGGGGGGGGTGGGGGGGGGGGGGGGTGGGGGGGGGGGGGGGTGGGGGGGGGGGGGGGTGGGGGGGGGGGGGGGTGGGGGGGGGGGGGGGTGGGGGGGGGGGGGGGTGGGGGGGGGGGGGGGTGGGGGGGGGGGGGGGTGGGGGGGGGGGGGGGTGGGGGGGGGGGGGGGTGGGGGGGGGGGGGGGTGGGGGGGGGGGGGGGTGGGGGGGGGGGGGGGTGGGGGGGGGGGGGGGTGGGGGGGGGGGGGGGTGGGGGGGGGGGGGGGTGGGGGGGGGGGGGGGTGGGGGGGGGGGGGGGTGGGGGGGGGGGGGGGTGGGGGGGGGGGGGGGTGGGGGGGGGGGGGGGTGGGGGGGGGGGGGGGTGGGGGGGGGGGGGGGTGGGGGGGGGGGGGGGTGGGGGGGGGGGGGGGTGGGGGGGGGGGGGGGTGGGGGGGGGGGGGGGTGGGGGGGGGGGGGGGTGGGGGGGGGGGGGGGTGGGGGGGGGGGGGGGTGGGGGGGGGGGGGGGTGGGGGGGGGGGGGGGTGGGGGGGGGGGGGGGTGGGGGGGGGGGGGGGTGGGGGGGGGGGGGGGTGGGGGGGGGGGGGGGTGGGGGGGGGGGGGGGTGGGGGGGGGGGGGGGTGGGGGGGGGGGGGGGTGGGGGGGGGGGGGGGTGGGGGGGGGGGGGGGTGGGGGGGGGGGGGGGTGGGGGGGGGGGGGGGTGGGGGGGGGGGGGGGTGGGGGGGGGGGGGGGTGGGGGGGGGGGGGGGTGGGGGGGGGGGGGGGTGGGGGGGGGGGGGGGTGGGGGGGGGGGGGGGTGGGGGGGGGGGGGGGTGGGGGGGGGGGGGGGTGGGGGGGGGGGGGGGTGGGGGGGGGGGGGGGTGGGGGGGGGGGGGGGTGGGGGGGGGGGGGGGTGGGGGGGGGGGGGGGTGGGGGGGGGGGGGGGTGGGGGGGGGGGGGGGTGGGGGGGGGGGGGGGTGGGGGGGGGGGGGGGTGGGGGGGGGGGGGGGTGGGGGGGGGGGGGGGTGGGGGGGGGGGGGGGTGGGGGGGGGGGGGGGTGGGGGGGGGGGGGGGTGGGGGGGGGGGGGGGTGGGGGGGGGGGGGGGTGGGGGGGGGGGGGGGTGGGGGGGGGGGGGGGTGGGGGGGGGGGGGGGTGGGGGGGGGGGGGGGTGGGGGGGGGGGGGGGTGGGGGGGGGGGGGGGTGGGGGGGGGGGGGGGTGGGGGGGGGGGGGGGTGGGGGGGGGGGGGGGTGGGGGGGGGGGGGGGTGGGGGGGGGGGGGGGTGGGGGGGGGGGGGGGTGGGGGGGGGGGGGGGTGGGGGGGGGGGGGGGTGGGGGGGGGGGGGGGTGGGGGGGGGGGGGGGTGGGGGGGGGGGGGGGTGGGGGGGGGGGGGGGTGGGGGGGGGGGGGGGTGGGGGGGGGGGGGGGTGGGGGGGGGGGGGGGTGGGGGGGGGGGGGGGTGGGGGGGGGGGGGGGTGGGGGGGGGGGGGGGTGGGGGGGGGGGGGGGTGGGGGGGGGGGGGGGTGGGGGGGGGGGGGGGTGGGGGGGGGGGGGGGTGGGGGGGGGGGGGGGTGGGGGGGGGGGGGGGTGGGGGGGGGGGGGGGTGGGGGGGGGGGGGGGTGGGGGGGGGGGGGGGTGGGGGGGGGGGGGGGTGGGGGGGGGGGGGGGTGGGGGGGGGGGGGGGTGGGGGGGGGGGGGGGTGGGGGGGGGGGGGGGTGGGGGGGGGGGGGGGTGGGGGGGGGGGGGGGTGGGGGGGGGGGGGGGTGGGGGGGGGGGGGGGTGGGGGGGGGGGGGGGTGGGGGGGGGGGGGGGTGGGGGGGGGGGGGGGTGGGGGGGGGGGGGGGTGGGGGGGGGGGGGGGTGGGGGGGGGGGGGGGTGGGGGGGGGGGGGGGTGGGGGGGGGGGGGGGTGGGGGGGGGGGGGGGTGGGGGGGGGGGGGGGTGGGGGGGGGGGGGGGTGGGGGGGGGGGGGGGTGGGGGGGGGGGGGGGTGGGGGGGGGGGGGGGTGGGGGGGGGGGGGGGTGGGGGGGGGGGGGGGTGGGGGGGGGGGGGGGTGGGGGGGGGGGGGGGTGGGGGGGGGGGGGGGTGGGGGGGGGGGGGGGTGGGGGGGGGGGGGGGTGGGGGGGGGGGGGGGTGGGGGGGGGGGGGGGTGGGGGGGGGGGGGGGTGGGGGGGGGGGGGGGTGGGGGGGGGGGGGGGTGGGGGGGGGGGGGGGTGGGGGGGGGGGGGGGTGGGGGGGGGGGGGGGTGGGGGGGGGGGGGGGTGGGGGGGGGGGGGGGTGGGGGGGGGGGGGGGTGGGGGGGGGGGGGGGTGGGGGGGGGGGGGGGTGGGGGGGGGGGGGGGTGGGGGGGGGGGGGGGTGGGGGGGGGGGGGGGTGGGGGGGGGGGGGGGTGGGGGGGGGGGGGGGTGGGGGGGGGGGGGGGTGGGGGGGGGGGGGGGTGGGGGGGGGGGGGGGTGGGGGGGGGGGGGGGTGGGGGGGGGGGGGGGTGGGGGGGGGGGGGGGTGGGGGGGGGGGGGGGTGGGGGGGGGGGGGGGTGGGGGGGGGGGGGGGTGGGGGGGGGGGGGGGTGGGGGGGGGGGGGGGTGGGGGGGGGGGGGGGTGGGGGGGGGGGGGGGTGGGGGGGGGGGGGGGTGGGGGGGGGGGGGGGTGGGGGGGGGGGGGGGTGGGGGGGGGGGGGGGTGGGGGGGGGGGGGGGTGGGGGGGGGGGGGGGTGGGGGGGGGGGGGGGTGGGGGGGGGGGGGGGTGGGGGGGGGGGGGGGTGGGGGGGGGGGGGGGTGGGGGGGGGGGGGGGTGGGGGGGGGGGGGGGTGGGGGGGGGGGGGGGTGGGGGGGGGGGGGGGTGGGGGGGGGGGGGGGTGGGGGGGGGGGGGGGTGGGGGGGGGGGGGGGTGGGGGGGGGGGGGGGTGGGGGGGGGGGGGGGTGGGGGGGGGGGGGGGTGGGGGGGGGGGGGGGTGGGGGGGGGGGGGGGTGGGGGGGGGGGGGGGTGGGGGGGGGGGGGGGTGGGGGGGGGGGGGGGTGGGGGGGGGGGGGGGTGGGGGGGGGGGGGGGTGGGGGGGGGGGGGGGTGGGGGGGGGGGGGGGTGGGGGGGGGGGGGGGTGGGGGGGGGGGGGGGTGGGGGGGGGGGGGGGTGGGGGGGGGGGGGGGTGGGGGGGGGGGGGGGTGGGGGGGGGGGGGGGTGGGGGGGGGGGGGGGTGGGGGGGGGGGGGGGTGGGGGGGGGGGGGGGTGGGGGGGGGGGGGGGTGGGGGGGGGGGGGGGTGGGGGGGGGGGGGGGTGGGGGGGGGGGGGGGTGGGGGGGGGGGGGGGTGGGGGGGGGGGGGGGTGGGGGGGGGGGGGGGTGGGGGGGGGGGGGGGTGGGGGGGGGGGGGGGTGGGGGGGGGGGGGGGTGGGGGGGGGGGGGGGTGGGGGGGGGGGGGGGTGGGGGGGGGGGGGGGTGGGGGGGGGGGGGGGTGGGGGGGGGGGGGGGTGGGGGGGGGGGGGGGTGGGGGGGGGGGGGGGTGGGGGGGGGGGGGGGTGGGGGGGGGGGGGGGTGGGGGGGGGGGGGGGTGGGGGGGGGGGGGGGTGGGGGGGGGGGGGGGTGGGGGGGGGGGGGGGTGGGGGGGGGGGGGGGTGGGGGGGGGGGGGGGTGGGGGGGGGGGGGGGTGGGGGGGGGGGGGGGTGGGGGGGGGGGGGGGTGGGGGGGGGGGGGGGTGGGGGGGGGGGGGGGTGGGGGGGGGGGGGGGTGGGGGGGGGGGGGGGTGGGGGGGGGGGGGGGTGGGGGGGGGGGGGGGTGGGGGGGGGGGGGGGTGGGGGGGGGGGGGGGTGGGGGGGGGGGGGGGTGGGGGGGGGGGGGGGTGGGGGGGGGGGGGGGTGGGGGGGGGGGGGGGTGGGGGGGGGGGGGGGTGGGGGGGGGGGGGGGTGGGGGGGGGGGGGGGTGGGGGGGGGGGGGGGTGGGGGGGGGGGGGGGTGGGGGGGGGGGGGGGTGGGGGGGGGGGGGGGTGGGGGGGGGGGGGGGTGGGGGGGGGGGGGGGTGGGGGGGGGGGGGGGTGGGGGGGGGGGGGGGTGGGGGGGGGGGGGGGTGGGGGGGGGGGGGGGTGGGGGGGGGGGGGGGTGGGGGGGGGGGGGGGTGGGGGGGGGGGGGGGTGGGGGGGGGGGGGGGTGGGGGGGGGGGGGGGTGGGGGGGGGGGGGGGTGGGGGGGGGGGGGGGTGGGGGGGGGGGGGGGTGGGGGGGGGGGGGGGTGGGGGGGGGGGGGGGTGGGGGGGGGGGGGGGTGGGGGGGGGGGGGGGTGGGGGGGGGGGGGGGTGGGGGGGGGGGGGGGTGGGGGGGGGGGGGGGTGGGGGGGGGGGGGGGTGGGGGGGGGGGGGGGTGGGGGGGGGGGGGGGTGGGGGGGGGGGGGGGTGGGGGGGGGGGGGGGTGGGGGGGGGGGGGGGTGGGGGGGGGGGGGGGTGGGGGGGGGGGGGGGTGGGGGGGGGGGGGGGTGGGGGGGGGGGGGGGTGGGGGGGGGGGGGGGTGGGGGGGGGGGGGGGTGGGGGGGGGGGGGGGTGGGGGGGGGGGGGGGTGGGGGGGGGGGGGGGTGGGGGGGGGGGGGGGTGGGGGGGGGGGGGGGTGGGGGGGGGGGGGGGTGGGGGGGGGGGGGGGTGGGGGGGGGGGGGGGTGGGGGGGGGGGGGGGTGGGGGGGGGGGGGGGTGGGGGGGGGGGGGGGTGGGGGGGGGGGGGGGTGGGGGGGGGGGGGGGTGGGGGGGGGGGGGGGTGGGGGGGGGGGGGGGTGGGGGGGGGGGGGGGTGGGGGGGGGGGGGGGTGGGGGGGGGGGGGGGTGGGGGGGGGGGGGGGTGGGGGGGGGGGGGGGTGGGGGGGGGGGGGGGTGGGGGGGGGGGGGGGTGGGGGGGGGGGGGGGTGGGGGGGGGGGGGGGTGGGGGGGGGGGGGGGTGGGGGGGGGGGGGGGTGGGGGGGGGGGGGGGTGGGGGGGGGGGGGGGTGGGGGGGGGGGGGGGTGGGGGGGGGGGGGGGTGGGGGGGGGGGGGGGTGGGGGGGGGGGGGGGTGGGGGGGGGGGGGGGTGGGGGGGGGGGGGGGTGGGGGGGGGGGGGGGTGGGGGGGGGGGGGGGTGGGGGGGGGGGGGGGTGGGGGGGGGGGGGGGTGGGGGGGGGGGGGGGTGGGGGGGGGGGGGGGTGGGGGGGGGGGGGGGTGGGGGGGGGGGGGGGTGGGGGGGGGGGGGGGTGGGGGGGGGGGGGGGTGGGGGGGGGGGGGGGTGGGGGGGGGGGGGGGTGGGGGGGGGGGGGGGTGGGGGGGGGGGGGGGTGGGGGGGGGGGGGGGTGGGGGGGGGGGGGGGTGGGGGGGGGGGGGGGTGGGGGGGGGGGGGGGTGGGGGGGGGGGGGGGTGGGGGGGGGGGGGGGTGGGGGGGGGGGGGGGTGGGGGGGGGGGGGGGTGGGGGGGGGGGGGGGTGGGGGGGGGGGGGGGTGGGGGGGGGGGGGGGTGGGGGGGGGGGGGGGTGGGGGGGGGGGGGGGTGGGGGGGGGGGGGGGTGGGGGGGGGGGGGGGTGGGGGGGGGGGGGGGTGGGGGGGGGGGGGGGTGGGGGGGGGGGGGGGTGGGGGGGGGGGGGGGTGGGGGGGGGGGGGGGTGGGGGGGGGGGGGGGTGGGGGGGGGGGGGGGTGGGGGGGGGGGGGGGTGGGGGGGGGGGGGGGTGGGGGGGGGGGGGGGTGGGGGGGGGGGGGGGTGGGGGGGGGGGGGGGTGGGGGGGGGGGGGGGTGGGGGGGGGGGGGGGTGGGGGGGGGGGGGGGTGGGGGGGGGGGGGGGTGGGGGGGGGGGGGGGTGGGGGGGGGGGGGGGTGGGGGGGGGGGGGGGTGGGGGGGGGGGGGGGTGGGGGGGGGGGGGGGTGGGGGGGGGGGGGGGTGGGGGGGGGGGGGGGTGGGGGGGGGGGGGGGTGGGGGGGGGGGGGGGTGGGGGGGGGGGGGGGTGGGGGGGGGGGGGGGTGGGGGGGGGGGGGGGTGGGGGGGGGGGGGGGTGGGGGGGGGGGGGGGTGGGGGGGGGGGGGGGTGGGGGGGGGGGGGGGTGGGGGGGGGGGGGGGTGGGGGGGGGGGGGGGTGGGGGGGGGGGGGGGTGGGGGGGGGGGGGGGTGGGGGGGGGGGGGGGTGGGGGGGGGGGGGGGTGGGGGGGGGGGGGGGTGGGGGGGGGGGGGGGTGGGGGGGGGGGGGGGTGGGGGGGGGGGGGGGTGGGGGGGGGGGGGGGTGGGGGGGGGGGGGGGTGGGGGGGGGGGGGGGTGGGGGGGGGGGGGGGTGGGGGGGGGGGGGGGTGGGGGGGGGGGGGGGTGGGGGGGGGGGGGGGTGGGGGGGGGGGGGGGTGGGGGGGGGGGGGGGTGGGGGGGGGGGGGGGTGGGGGGGGGGGGGGGTGGGGGGGGGGGGGGGTGGGGGGGGGGGGGGGTGGGGGGGGGGGGGGGTGGGGGGGGGGGGGGGTGGGGGGGGGGGGGGGTGGGGGGGGGGGGGGGTGGGGGGGGGGGGGGGTGGGGGGGGGGGGGGGTGGGGGGGGGGGGGGGTGGGGGGGGGGGGGGGTGGGGGGGGGGGGGGGTGGGGGGGGGGGGGGGTGGGGGGGGGGGGGGGTGGGGGGGGGGGGGGGTGGGGGGGGGGGGGGGTGGGGGGGGGGGGGGGTGGGGGGGGGGGGGGGTGGGGGGGGGGGGGGGTGGGGGGGGGGGGGGGTGGGGGGGGGGGGGGGTGGGGGGGGGGGGGGGTGGGGGGGGGGGGGGGTGGGGGGGGGGGGGGGTGGGGGGGGGGGGGGGTGGGGGGGGGGGGGGGTGGGGGGGGGGGGGGGTGGGGGGGGGGGGGGGTGGGGGGGGGGGGGGGTGGGGGGGGGGGGGGGTGGGGGGGGGGGGGGGTGGGGGGGGGGGGGGGTGGGGGGGGGGGGGGGTGGGGGGGGGGGGGGGTGGGGGGGGGGGGGGGTGGGGGGGGGGGGGGGTGGGGGGGGGGGGGGGTGGGGGGGGGGGGGGGTGGGGGGGGGGGGGGGTGGGGGGGGGGGGGGGTGGGGGGGGGGGGGGGTGGGGGGGGGGGGGGGTGGGGGGGGGGGGGGGTGGGGGGGGGGGGGGGTGGGGGGGGGGGGGGGTGGGGGGGGGGGGGGGTGGGGGGGGGGGGGGGTGGGGGGGGGGGGGGGTGGGGGGGGGGGGGGGTGGGGGGGGGGGGGGGTGGGGGGGGGGGGGGGTGGGGGGGGGGGGGGGTGGGGGGGGGGGGGGGTGGGGGGGGGGGGGGGTGGGGGGGGGGGGGGGTGGGGGGGGGGGGGGGTGGGGGGGGGGGGGGGTGGGGGGGGGGGGGGGTGGGGGGGGGGGGGGGTGGGGGGGGGGGGGGGTGGGGGGGGGGGGGGGTGGGGGGGGGGGGGGGTGGGGGGGGGGGGGGGTGGGGGGGGGGGGGGGTGGGGGGGGGGGGGGGTGGGGGGGGGGGGGGGTGGGGGGGGGGGGGGGTGGGGGGGGGGGGGGGTGGGGGGGGGGGGGGGTGGGGGGGGGGGGGGGTGGGGGGGGGGGGGGGTGGGGGGGGGGGGGGGTGGGGGGGGGGGGGGGTGGGGGGGGGGGGGGGTGGGGGGGGGGGGGGGTGGGGGGGGGGGGGGGTGGGGGGGGGGGGGGGTGGGGGGGGGGGGGGGTGGGGGGGGGGGGGGGTGGGGGGGGGGGGGGGTGGGGGGGGGGGGGGGTGGGGGGGGGGGGGGGTGGGGGGGGGGGGGGGTGGGGGGGGGGGGGGGTGGGGGGGGGGGGGGGTGGGGGGGGGGGGGGGTGGGGGGGGGGGGGGGTGGGGGGGGGGGGGGGTGGGGGGGGGGGGGGGTGGGGGGGGGGGGGGGTGGGGGGGGGGGGGGGTGGGGGGGGGGGGGGGTGGGGGGGGGGGGGGGTGGGGGGGGGGGGGGGTGGGGGGGGGGGGGGGTGGGGGGGGGGGGGGGTGGGGGGGGGGGGGGGTGGGGGGGGGGGGGGGTGGGGGGGGGGGGGGGTGGGGGGGGGGGGGGGTGGGGGGGGGGGGGGGTGGGGGGGGGGGGGGGTGGGGGGGGGGGGGGGTGGGGGGGGGGGGGGGTGGGGGGGGGGGGGGGTGGGGGGGGGGGGGGGTGGGGGGGGGGGGGGGTGGGGGGGGGGGGGGGTGGGGGGGGGGGGGGGTGGGGGGGGGGGGGGGTGGGGGGGGGGGGGGGTGGGGGGGGGGGGGGGTGGGGGGGGGGGGGGGTGGGGGGGGGGGGGGGTGGGGGGGGGGGGGGGTGGGGGGGGGGGGGGGTGGGGGGGGGGGGGGGTGGGGGGGGGGGGGGGTGGGGGGGGGGGGGGGTGGGGGGGGGGGGGGGTGGGGGGGGGGGGGGGTGGGGGGGGGGGGGGGTGGGGGGGGGGGGGGGTGGGGGGGGGGGGGGGTGGGGGGGGGGGGGGGTGGGGGGGGGGGGGGGTGGGGGGGGGGGGGGGTGGGGGGGGGGGGGGGTGGGGGGGGGGGGGGGTGGGGGGGGGGGGGGGTGGGGGGGGGGGGGGGTGGGGGGGGGGGGGGGTGGGGGGGGGGGGGGGTGGGGGGGGGGGGGGGTGGGGGGGGGGGGGGGTGGGGGGGGGGGGGGGTGGGGGGGGGGGGGGGTGGGGGGGGGGGGGGGTGGGGGGGGGGGGGGGTGGGGGGGGGGGGGGGTGGGGGGGGGGGGGGGTGGGGGGGGGGGGGGGTGGGGGGGGGGGGGGGTGGGGGGGGGGGGGGGTGGGGGGGGGGGGGGGTGGGGGGGGGGGGGGGTGGGGGGGGGGGGGGGTGGGGGGGGGGGGGGGTGGGGGGGGGGGGGGGTGGGGGGGGGGGGGGGTGGGGGGGGGGGGGGGTGGGGGGGGGGGGGGGTGGGGGGGGGGGGGGGTGGGGGGGGGGGGGGGTGGGGGGGGGGGGGGGTGGGGGGGGGGGGGGGTGGGGGGGGGGGGGGGTGGGGGGGGGGGGGGGTGGGGGGGGGGGGGGGTGGGGGGGGGGGGGGGTGGGGGGGGGGGGGGGTGGGGGGGGGGGGGGGTGGGGGGGGGGGGGGGTGGGGGGGGGGGGGGGTGGGGGGGGGGGGGGGTGGGGGGGGGGGGGGGTGGGGGGGGGGGGGGGTGGGGGGGGGGGGGGGTGGGGGGGGGGGGGGGTGGGGGGGGGGGGGGGTGGGGGGGGGGGGGGGTGGGGGGGGGGGGGGGTGGGGGGGGGGGGGGGTGGGGGGGGGGGGGGGTGGGGGGGGGGGGGGGTGGGGGGGGGGGGGGGTGGGGGGGGGGGGGGGTGGGGGGGGGGGGGGGTGGGGGGGGGGGGGGGTGGGGGGGGGGGGGGGTGGGGGGGGGGGGGGGTGGGGGGGGGGGGGGGTGGGGGGGGGGGGGGGTGGGGGGGGGGGGGGGTGGGGGGGGGGGGGGGTGGGGGGGGGGGGGGGTGGGGGGGGGGGGGGGTGGGGGGGGGGGGGGGTGGGGGGGGGGGGGGGTGGGGGGGGGGGGGGGTGGGGGGGGGGGGGGGTGGGGGGGGGGGGGGGTGGGGGGGGGGGGGGGTGGGGGGGGGGGGGGGTGGGGGGGGGGGGGGGTGGGGGGGGGGGGGGGTGGGGGGGGGGGGGGGTGGGGGGGGGGGGGGGTGGGGGGGGGGGGGGGTGGGGGGGGGGGGGGGTGGGGGGGGGGGGGGGTGGGGGGGGGGGGGGGTGGGGGGGGGGGGGGGTGGGGGGGGGGGGGGGTGGGGGGGGGGGGGGGTGGGGGGGGGGGGGGGTGGGGGGGGGGGGGGGTGGGGGGGGGGGGGGGTGGGGGGGGGGGGGGGTGGGGGGGGGGGGGGGTGGGGGGGGGGGGGGGTGGGGGGGGGGGGGGGTGGGGGGGGGGGGGGGTGGGGGGGGGGGGGGGTGGGGGGGGGGGGGGGTGGGGGGGGGGGGGGGTGGGGGGGGGGGGGGGTGGGGGGGGGGGGGGGTGGGGGGGGGGGGGGGTGGGGGGGGGGGGGGGTGGGGGGGGGGGGGGGTGGGGGGGGGGGGGGGTGGGGGGGGGGGGGGGTGGGGGGGGGGGGGGGTGGGGGGGGGGGGGGGTGGGGGGGGGGGGGGGTGGGGGGGGGGGGGGGTGGGGGGGGGGGGGGGTGGGGGGGGGGGGGGGTGGGGGGGGGGGGGGGTGGGGGGGGGGGGGGGTGGGGGGGGGGGGGGGTGGGGGGGGGGGGGGGTGGGGGGGGGGGGGGGTGGGGGGGGGGGGGGGTGGGGGGGGGGGGGGGTGGGGGGGGGGGGGGGTGGGGGGGGGGGGGGGTGGGGGGGGGGGGGGGTGGGGGGGGGGGGGGGTGGGGGGGGGGGGGGGTGGGGGGGGGGGGGGGTGGGGGGGGGGGGGGGTGGGGGGGGGGGGGGGTGGGGGGGGGGGGGGGTGGGGGGGGGGGGGGGTGGGGGGGGGGGGGGGTGGGGGGGGGGGGGGGTGGGGGGGGGGGGGGGTGGGGGGGGGGGGGGGTGGGGGGGGGGGGGGGTGGGGGGGGGGGGGGGTGGGGGGGGGGGGGGGTGGGGGGGGGGGGGGGTGGGGGGGGGGGGGGGTGGGGGGGGGGGGGGGTGGGGGGGGGGGGGGGTGGGGGGGGGGGGGGGTGGGGGGGGGGGGGGGTGGGGGGGGGGGGGGGTGGGGGGGGGGGGGGGTGGGGGGGGGGGGGGGTGGGGGGGGGGGGGGGTGGGGGGGGGGGGGGGTGGGGGGGGGGGGGGGTGGGGGGGGGGGGGGGTGGGGGGGGGGGGGGGTGGGGGGGGGGGGGGGTGGGGGGGGGGGGGGGTGGGGGGGGGGGGGGGTGGGGGGGGGGGGGGGTGGGGGGGGGGGGGGGTGGGGGGGGGGGGGGGTGGGGGGGGGGGGGGGTGGGGGGGGGGGGGGGTGGGGGGGGGGGGGGGTGGGGGGGGGGGGGGGTGGGGGGGGGGGGGGGTGGGGGGGGGGGGGGGTGGGGGGGGGGGGGGGTGGGGGGGGGGGGGGGTGGGGGGGGGGGGGGGTGGGGGGGGGGGGGGGTGGGGGGGGGGGGGGGTGGGGGGGGGGGGGGGTGGGGGGGGGGGGGGGTGGGGGGGGGGGGGGGTGGGGGGGGGGGGGGGTGGGGGGGGGGGGGGGTGGGGGGGGGGGGGGGTGGGGGGGGGGGGGGGTGGGGGGGGGGGGGGGTGGGGGGGGGGGGGGGTGGGGGGGGGGGGGGGTGGGGGGGGGGGGGGGTGGGGGGGGGGGGGGGTGGGGGGGGGGGGGGGTGGGGGGGGGGGGGGGTGGGGGGGGGGGGGGGTGGGGGGGGGGGGGGGTGGGGGGGGGGGGGGGTGGGGGGGGGGGGGGGTGGGGGGGGGGGGGGGTGGGGGGGGGGGGGGGTGGGGGGGGGGGGGGGTGGGGGGGGGGGGGGGTGGGGGGGGGGGGGGGTGGGGGGGGGGGGGGGTGGGGGGGGGGGGGGGTGGGGGGGGGGGGGGGTGGGGGGGGGGGGGGGTGGGGGGGGGGGGGGGTGGGGGGGGGGGGGGGTGGGGGGGGGGGGGGGTGGGGGGGGGGGGGGGTGGGGGGGGGGGGGGGTGGGGGGGGGGGGGGGTGGGGGGGGGGGGGGGTGGGGGGGGGGGGGGGTGGGGGGGGGGGGGGGTGGGGGGGGGGGGGGGTGGGGGGGGGGGGGGGTGGGGGGGGGGGGGGGTGGGGGGGGGGGGGGGTGGGGGGGGGGGGGGGTGGGGGGGGGGGGGGGTGGGGGGGGGGGGGGGTGGGGGGGGGGGGGGGTGGGGGGGGGGGGGGGTGGGGGGGGGGGGGGGTGGGGGGGGGGGGGGGTGGGGGGGGGGGGGGGTGGGGGGGGGGGGGGGTGGGGGGGGGGGGGGGTGGGGGGGGGGGGGGGTGGGGGGGGGGGGGGGTGGGGGGGGGGGGGGGTGGGGGGGGGGGGGGGTGGGGGGGGGGGGGGGTGGGGGGGGGGGGGGGTGGGGGGGGGGGGGGGTGGGGGGGGGGGGGGGTGGGGGGGGGGGGGGGTGGGGGGGGGGGGGGGTGGGGGGGGGGGGGGGTGGGGGGGGGGGGGGGTGGGGGGGGGGGGGGGTGGGGGGGGGGGGGGGTGGGGGGGGGGGGGGGTGGGGGGGGGGGGGGGTGGGGGGGGGGGGGGGTGGGGGGGGGGGGGGGTGGGGGGGGGGGGGGGTGGGGGGGGGGGGGGGTGGGGGGGGGGGGGGGTGGGGGGGGGGGGGGGTGGGGGGGGGGGGGGGTGGGGGGGGGGGGGGGTGGGGGGGGGGGGGGGTGGGGGGGGGGGGGGGTGGGGGGGGGGGGGGGTGGGGGGGGGGGGGGGTGGGGGGGGGGGGGGGTGGGGGGGGGGGGGGGTGGGGGGGGGGGGGGGTGGGGGGGGGGGGGGGTGGGGGGGGGGGGGGGTGGGGGGGGGGGGGGGTGGGGGGGGGGGGGGGTGGGGGGGGGGGGGGGTGGGGGGGGGGGGGGGTGGGGGGGGGGGGGGGTGGGGGGGGGGGGGGGTGGGGGGGGGGGGGGGTGGGGGGGGGGGGGGGTGGGGGGGGGGGGGGGTGGGGGGGGGGGGGGGTGGGGGGGGGGGGGGGTGGGGGGGGGGGGGGGTGGGGGGGGGGGGGGGTGGGGGGGGGGGGGGGTGGGGGGGGGGGGGGGTGGGGGGGGGGGGGGGTGGGGGGGGGGGGGGGTGGGGGGGGGGGGGGGTGGGGGGGGGGGGGGGTGGGGGGGGGGGGGGGTGGGGGGGGGGGGGGGTGGGGGGGGGGGGGGGTGGGGGGGGGGGGGGGTGGGGGGGGGGGGGGGTGGGGGGGGGGGGGGGTGGGGGGGGGGGGGGGTGGGGGGGGGGGGGGGTGGGGGGGGGGGGGGGTGGGGGGGGGGGGGGGTGGGGGGGGGGGGGGGTGGGGGGGGGGGGGGGTGGGGGGGGGGGGGGGTGGGGGGGGGGGGGGGTGGGGGGGGGGGGGGGTGGGGGGGGGGGGGGGTGGGGGGGGGGGGGGGTGGGGGGGGGGGGGGGTGGGGGGGGGGGGGGGTGGGGGGGGGGGGGGGTGGGGGGGGGGGGGGGTGGGGGGGGGGGGGGGTGGGGGGGGGGGGGGGTGGGGGGGGGGGGGGGTGGGGGGGGGGGGGGGTGGGGGGGGGGGGGGGTGGGGGGGGGGGGGGGTGGGGGGGGGGGGGGGTGGGGGGGGGGGGGGGTGGGGGGGGGGGGGGGTGGGGGGGGGGGGGGGTGGGGGGGGGGGGGGGTGGGGGGGGGGGGGGGTGGGGGGGGGGGGGGGTGGGGGGGGGGGGGGGTGGGGGGGGGGGGGGGTGGGGGGGGGGGGGGGTGGGGGGGGGGGGGGGTGGGGGGGGGGGGGGGTGGGGGGGGGGGGGGGTGGGGGGGGGGGGGGGTGGGGGGGGGGGGGGGTGGGGGGGGGGGGGGGTGGGGGGGGGGGGGGGTGGGGGGGGGGGGGGGTGGGGGGGGGGGGGGGTGGGGGGGGGGGGGGGTGGGGGGGGGGGGGGGTGGGGGGGGGGGGGGGTGGGGGGGGGGGGGGGTGGGGGGGGGGGGGGGTGGGGGGGGGGGGGGGTGGGGGGGGGGGGGGGTGGGGGGGGGGGGGGGTGGGGGGGGGGGGGGGTGGGGGGGGGGGGGGGTGGGGGGGGGGGGGGGTGGGGGGGGGGGGGGGTGGGGGGGGGGGGGGGTGGGGGGGGGGGGGGGTGGGGGGGGGGGGGGGTGGGGGGGGGGGGGGGTGGGGGGGGGGGGGGGTGGGGGGGGGGGGGGGTGGGGGGGGGGGGGGGTGGGGGGGGGGGGGGGTGGGGGGGGGGGGGGGTGGGGGGGGGGGGGGGTGGGGGGGGGGGGGGGTGGGGGGGGGGGGGGGTGGGGGGGGGGGGGGGTGGGGGGGGGGGGGGGTGGGGGGGGGGGGGGGTGGGGGGGGGGGGGGGTGGGGGGGGGGGGGGGTGGCGTCTCGCCTATTCCTTAGCGACGACCCTGCGGGGATGACTACAAGCGAGTTTGGTTCCTGAGGTGAGTTTGGTTCCTGAGGTGAATTTGGTACCTGAGGTGAATTTGGTACCTGAGGTGAATTTGGTTCCTGAGGTGAATTTGGGAGTTAGCAACAGCTCTTCCTGTGATCTGCTTTCCCACATTCAAGTCAGTTTTTGAGACTGTGGTCAGCTAATGGTGAATACACAATGGTTTTTTCACACAACACAAATAAAACATCTTCAGGCAGAAATAGAAGCATTTGGGGGAGGAATTCCACACAGTTTCCCCCCAAAAAACGTTTTGAAAATTATCTATTTCAGTTCGAAATTGGGGGGAGGGGGGGAGTTTAGGAAACACTAGTGTTTTCCTGAAGGGTTTTCAAAACGTTTTCTGCCTGCTGTGTGGAAAGGAGGAAACGTTTTAATTTATTTTTTGGCCCAAGTTTAAAGCTCTCACTTTTGTTTTCTCCGCCACTCATACCTGCCATCTTCTACCACTTCAGGATCCTCTGCACTGTCCGCCATTTGCTGAATATTTCCTGCGGCCGTTCCCTCAGCTGGCATCATGGCTGCCCGTTGTTTCAGTGATATAACCACACGAATAACTCAGCATTGCCTGCCAATTATGGGAATCTGTTGTTTTGCCTTTTTTGTTTGCTTTTTCCAGTGAGCTATCTACAAACACATGATGTGAAAATCAGTAATATGCACAGATTTCGAGTCTCCCTATCTCTGCAGCTTCGAAGATAGCTCAGAGAAAACAAAGAGAGAAATTGAAAGAACCGCTATCGCAGGAAACGCTTTAGTTTCCCGTGCTATGCAAACAAACAAAAAGCCAAAGCAGTTTTTTTCAAAAACGTTTGCAAAACGTTTTAAATGTTCTGTGAGGAAAAAGCCAGCGTCCCTGTCAACTAACCTTAGAAGCACGACCTCGGGGCGAGCTCAGTGGTGAAACAATTGCTTCCACCTTCACATCACCCAGACAGGTATTCTCAGTGTGTTTGTAGCCCCATGTCCGCCCTTCAAGCCCTGTTGGCTGCATCCACTCTTGGAAGGAGTCCTTTTCACCCAGAAGACACAGAGGTATTTCTTCCATGAAAGGAAGATCTAGCCCACAGGGATTCATTTTGTGAGCCCAGCGCCAGCTTCTGTGCTCCACATTCTTCGGTGCACGCCAGCTCAAATACATTTTCTTAGCTGTTACCATACCGCTCTTGCATAGTGGGAGGAAGTGCTTACTCACAGGTAACCCTGCCCGCGTGCCAGCCTAAATAGTGATGCTGTCATGGCAGAGATGGGGAGCCCGTTCTCTGGCAATAGCCAGGTCTACCCAGTGGTGGGATCCAAAAATTTTAGTAACAGGTTCCCTTGCCAGCCCCCCCCCCCTCTCAGCAAAGGGGGCAGAGGCGTACCTAGGCAAACCTGAGCCCTGGGCAAAACCTGAGTTGGATGCCCCCCCCATGGGCAGCCACCCCACCACGACCCCCTAAAAATTTTTTTTGCACCAGGTCATTTCTAAATCATCATCACATTATAGAAAATGCCCAGCTCACAAATCTGAACACTGTAATGGTGAAACACACAGGTTCTTTGATAGAGACTGGTGAGATAAAAGGTACGAATGGCTGAGAATCCATGAATTGCAGTACCTGAAAGGGATTAACCCAGTTCAGGGAGTTACATTATTAGTTGCAATTGCCATATAGAACCTTCACGTTCAAAGGCGAGGGCGTGGAGATGGAAAAGCGGGCCCAATTAGTAACCCCCTCTCGGCACACACAAATAATTAGAAACCTACTCTCGAGAACCTGTGAGAACCTGCTGGATCCCACTTCTGGGTCTACCTATAAGAAACCTACAAGAATTGTTTTCCTGTTCTCTTGCTCTCAACCTGCTTGCCATGTCAGCACATTTTTAGCTGAACAGCCAAGGAAGAATGTGTCCTCAACACGACACAGTAGCCTTGCTGAATGAACACTCATTTCTAGCCACAAGAAAACTTCTGATGTCAGTGCCTCTCCTGATTATCTTCGTCCAGATGCTCCCGTCTGTAACTAACTTCTTCTGACCACCTTACAATACTCTTGACAGTTTCTCAAACAATCCATCCGGACACCCCCAGAGGTGGATCTTCTCCCTATAAATATAGCACCCTCCAAAGGGTCAACTGTCCAGTGACTCTGACATTTTTCTGTCTCTGTCGCTGTGTCCAACGTGTTGCCCCCTGGAACCAAATGCTGGTTGTTTGACTCTGAGCCCTGGATCTTCTTGACATCATGACCAGGTCATATTGCTCATATACCCCATACCAGTGGTGGCAAACCTATCGCACGGGTGCCAGAGGTGGCACTCAGAGCCCTCTCTGTGGGCACGTGCAAACAGAGTGCCCCCCCCCCCACATCTAGGCTGGCCTGGGCCGCTGGGCTCGATTATTAGCATTAAACCTAAGACCTAGTTTGGGGAAGCAGTGTAGGGAACCCTGATAAGCGCTGTTAAACCCCACTGATTTTCATGTGAAGAACTAAAAAGCGCAATCCTTTACCTGGGAGAAAGCTCGGTTGCTGGCAATGGGGCTTGCTTCTGAGTAAACCCTCCTAGGGTCGTGATTCACCCATTGGAAGAGTTGCACGGTTGCTTCAAAGCAAAGCCACCGATTACCACCAAGCTTACTCCTGAGTAACGCACGCCTCGGAGCCAACCGTTTTTTCTAAACTAAAACCTCAGTATTCAGGTTAAATTGCTGTGTTGGCACTTTGTGATAAATAAGTGGGTTTTGGGTTGCAATTTGGGCACTCGGTCTTGAAAAGGTTCGCCATCACTGCCCCATACCCCTTTCTATTCCAAATCTATTTTCCAACCTATACATATCTTAGGAACTCTGTGTGTGCATGTTTGCTGCATTGAACCACATGATTATGACCTCATATCCCTACAATAAAGACTGTCAAATTTGCATTATATTCTCCTCTGTGGATTTTCTTCCAAGAGCTGATCTTCGTATACACTGGTACTAAAGATTCCTTACCCAACCTCTTGCAACATTAATAAGCAGTTTGCTCTAAGCTAATTTCCCCCGCATTATTGAGAGACTGTGTCTCCACCTTGGGTTACATAGCTATACACTCTAAAACCTTCAGCGCCATGATTCCACTGGAGTTTGGTGTGCCAGTTTTCTTAGGGTCAAAATATTGCTGCCAGATTGCTCACTGGAGTGACCACAGGGATTCGGTCTTGCAACATCTACATACTGCCGTCCAAATGGTTTCTGGGCTGGGTTTCAAAGTGCTGTTTTTCACTTTTGAAGTCCCTAATGGAAATCAGAAATGGTCCAGGGAAAGATACCTTGGGGTCATAGCGGATAGCTTAATGAAAGGATGAAGTCACTGTCTTGCAGCAAGGAAAAAGGCAAACTATGCTGGGGATCATTAGGAGGAGGAGGAGGAGGAGGAGGAGGAGGAGGAGGAGGTTTGGATTTATATCCCCCCTTTCCCCTGTAAAGAAACTCAAAGGAGCTAAGAAACTCCTTTCCCTTCCCTCCACACAACAAACACCCTTTGAGGTAGGTGGGGCTGAGAGAGCTCCGAGAAGCTGTGACTAGCCCAAGGTCACCCAGCTGGCATGTGTGGGAGTGCACAGGCTAATCTGAATTCCCTAGATAAGCCCCCACAGCTCCAGCAGAGCGGGGAATCAAACCCGGTTCCTCCAGATTAGAGTACACCTGCTCTTAACCGCTACGCCACTGCCCCATATAGATCCATGGTGTAGCCTTCAGTTGGAATACTGTGAGCAATTCTGATCACCGTGTCTCAAAAAGGACATTGTAGAACTGAAAAATGTGCAAAAGAAGGCAACCAAGATGATTAGGGGGTTGGAGCGCCTTCTCGGTGTGGAACGCCTGAAGAGCTTGAAACTTCGCTTTCAACAATGTTTTACTTTGTTGATTTCTCTTGTACTGGTTGTTTTAAAAATGTGTATTCTTCTGACTTGAGTCATCAGTAAAAGACAATAGCCGTAGATCACAATAACCATAGATAAGAACCACAGATAGATCACAATCAGCATAGATAACAATAACCATAGATCACACATGCATCAATGAAACTTTTTTTCTGTTGCATTACAGACTGGATTTGGAAGAACGTGTGTGATCTTTTGTGGAAATGGTCCAAATTAATAACCACTAGGTAGTCCTCCTAAACAGGGTCCACTTCCTATTTTAACGTTTCTTTCATGGATAGGTCAGTTCTTTTTGGATCATCAAATGCACCTGAAGCTATTGTCATCCGTGTGAAATACTTAGGTTCCCCTATAGAGGCGACTATTGGCTACTAGTAGAGAAAACCTCGATAGACAGAGATCTGATTTTGGAGCTGACTTCAGCTCTCCTGGCCTAGCTAAGTGCTAAAGCATGTCCAATCTTCTTACTGGTAGTAAAAGAACATCGTCTAACACTGTAATACTCCCCTGAAAATTCTGTCCACCAAGGCATGCTTCCATTTCTGATAAACTAGCATTACAGAACGATGCCCATTTTTACATTTTCCTTGCGTTGCATGTGAATTCAGACCTTAACCCGTGATTTTGGGTAATATGAAAGGTTGGGAACGATCAAATCAGACATTTGAGATGCATGGGGACACTTCCGAAGCGCTGCTAAGGTTAGCATAACGCACTCTAGTCTCAAAGCAAGAGAGCACCTGCGTTTGCTTTCACATTCCAACCAGTTAGATTTCGGGTTCAATAAAACAGCACCTTTAGACCGGCCGCGTTTTGGAATCATCTCCACCCCAAATTGCTTCCTCGTTCAGAATTCATCCGCAACAATTAGGAACTGAAGTACAACGCTGAGCTAACGTAGTAGAGAGCCAGCAAATGCAGCAGGCTCTAATACCTGATGAGAATGCGGCATGTATCAAGCTTGCTTCGACGCACTGAGCCGAACATTTAAATCCAATACGGCTGAAAAATTAGCAGAGGCTCCCAACCATCTTTGATACCCAAAAGGTGCCTGCCTTCCCCTCCCTTTTCTGCTTGACAATTCACAGATGCACTACGATGCCATTAGCCCCCTCCCTCCCCCAGGTGTAACACTGACACACAAAAACTTGCAGGTAACAGCCGGGCTTCCCCACCGCCTGCAGGGAGCTGATCCCCTCCTCTGGACCCCAAAGCCACAAAAGAGGCCTTCCTTACCCACATGGGTGATGACCGTGGCCAGGCGCTGGTTGAGCTCCTGATGCGACATCTCTTCTTCTTTCAGCCAAAAAAGCATTTCACACTGAAGCAACCATACGGTGCCAAGAAAAAGAGAGAGAGAGAGGGAGAGGAGTGGGTGGCCGCCCCTCTACATACACAATGCATGTGCCACTCCCACAGTGCTGGGATCCTTTATGGCTGCTAGCTTGCCGCTTATTACACCTTCTTTTGCGCTGAACAGCTCCAGCAGCAGCCGGAGCACACTGACAGCACTCCTTCCAAGATCCTTCCAGATGCGCATCCACATTTTGGGCGCCGGCGCCCTCGGAAACACAGAGAGGGATCCTTTCTATTATTCATCCCGTCTCTTTGGCTCTACCTCATTTCTCCCTTTTTAGAAAAATGAGGCAATGTGTCAGGAGAGGCGGATCTGCTGCAGCCAGCTACCGAATTCCCAAGGAGCCTCTCTGATGTTAATGCTTCGAGGCAGGAAAAGCAAACCCCAGATCTGTGGCACCGGTTGGGCGGGGGGGGGGGGGGGGCACAGAGCCAGCTTGCACAAGGAAATGTGACTATTTTAGCCTGAGGGCCCCTTGAAAGCTCCCTTTTCTATCCCTTCTTCTTTTCCCCCTTTCAAGCAGAGTCATTAGACTGCCTTTTCTCCACCTTTGCTATTAAGAGGGGTAGGTAGGTTACGCTTGAAAGCTAATGGTTGAAGGCAGCAGAAAGCACAATGTGTTCATGGACGCGCACTGCCTAGGGAAGTAAGTTAGAGATCCCCTATTTGTTGAGGACGGAAAAAAATATGTTTAAATATTCCTTCCTGCTGATGCGTGAAATCCACGCACAAATGCACACAACGCTGCAGAGAACAAGCCCACGATGCAATCAGATGTATAAAGAAGGAGGAAGGGAAATGCGAGAATATCACAGTCCTTTCCACAGAGTGACATTGGATAAACCTTGCTAAACCTCCCCCCCCCACCCCACATCTCTTGATGATTTGTATACATCCTGAGGGCTGCTTCAGGTGTGACAGAGATTAATCGGTGAGAGGAAAAGGGTCGCCTCCAGGGTCAGGATAAATGAATGCCATCCCAAGGAATTCTGACCGAAGTAGTAGTAGTAGTAGTAGTAGTAGTAGTAGTAGTAGTAGTAGTAGTAGTAGAAGAAGAAGAAGAAGAAGAAGAAGAAGAAGAAGAAGAAGAAGAAGAGTTTGGATTTATATCCCCCCTTTCTCTCCTGTAGGAGACTCAAAGGGGCTTACAATCTCCTTGCCCTTCCCCCCTCACAACAAACACCCTGAGAGGTAGGTGGGGCTGAGAGAGCTCCAAGAAGCTGTGACTAGCCCAAGGTCACCCAGCTGGTGTGTGTGGGAGAGCTGGGAATCAAACCCGGTTCCTCCAGATTAGATACACGAGCTCTTAACCTCCTACGCCACAGAGAGCCAGTGGGGGTGCAGTGGTTAATGGGCCAGACCAGGATCTGGGAAACCCAGGTTCGAATCCCCCCTCTGCCATGGAAACTGGCTGGGTGACCTTGGGCCGGTTCCACACGCTCAGCCTCAAACAAGGGCAGTATTTGCATGGGAGACCTCCAAGGAATAATAGGGACGTGATGTGGAGACACAGGTAATGCAAACCACATCTGGACATCTCTTGCCTTGAAAAATCTACGGAGTCACCTTTTTGCCTTGATGACACAAGGGGAAGGGAAGAGAAGAGAAGAGAAGGAGACTCAAAGGGGCTTACGAACTCCTTCCCCCCTCACAACAAACACCTTATGAGATGGGTGGGGCTGAGAGAGCTCCGAAGAACTGTGACTAGCCTAAGGTCACCCAGCTGGCATGTATTGGAATGCACAAGCTAATTAGTTCACCAGATAATCCTCCACAGCTCAAGTGGCAGAGCAGGGAAACACACAGGGGGCTTTTTCAAGTTACCGCCCAGGAAAATAGCCAAAATATTTTCCTGAGTTAAGTTACCTGACTACACTGGCTCCAGGTCAGGACACAGAGACCTGTGTGGTTCAGAAGCCTCCACAAAGCTTGCAAAGGATGCATGTATGTGATCGTGCCAATGTCATATGGTTTCCCTCTTGCCTCTGCCCTTTTAAGATGTAATGAAAGCCCCTTTAGTGTTGAATTTATGATTTGCCCGCTGTTTAGGATTATATTTTGACTAGGTTCTCCAGTTAGTTTAAAGGTTTTGTTATTGTTAATTTAGGAGATTCTTATGTGCTTATACTGTATTAAAGGCTCTCTAAGGTTTTCCCTAATGTTTAAGTTTAGAAATGTTATTTTTGAAACTTGTGTTTGTTAGTAAAAGCAGTAGCCTGTAGAAGCTGATATTAAGGGACAAGGAAGTTAGCCCTGGAATTCAGCTTAGACCAACACCCAGCCAACTCCTTAGCATAGACAAAGACCCCTTTGGTTTTGCAAATTAAATCTGATGGCAGCACCCAGAGGTCCCAGCCGTTGGAAAACGTGTTGGGACCAGCATTGGACAGTTTGAACTCTCCTTTGTTGCAGAACTGAGGCGTGGGAGCCTCAGGTCATAACCGAAGGAAACAGCCATCTGATAACGCAGATAGCTGGGTGCGGTAGCAAGCCCACCCAATTTTCTGAATGGACCTTCTCCGCTCTCCTTTCAGCACCATTGTAAAGTATCGCGGGAAGACGCTTGACAGCGGGATTTTGTGATCCCATTCACAAAAGTTGTAATTGTATCTTTCTTTTGTATTGATGTTTCTTTATTGGTGTTCGGTAGGGGACCTGCCCCCTACCTGCCCCCTTTACCTGCCCCTTTTGCCCTCTTTGATGTATGTGTATAAAAGTTCTTGCGCTTGGCTATGAGAGCGCGATTCTCCTGCCCGAGCTGTCACCACCGCTTCCGAATAAAATACTTTGCCTTGAAGAAACACCGGCCCTCCACCACAATACGGAGCTGAACTCCTGGGGCAATGCCTTGGTGGTCTGTGGGGTTGCCAGCTTTCAGCTGAGAAATTCCTGGGGATTTTGAATGACAGGGTTTCAGTATAGGAGGGACCTCAGTTGCCCGCAGTGTCATAGAGTACATGCTCCTAAGCTGCCATTTTTTCCCCAGGGGAAATGATCTTTGTCTACTGGTGCTGAGTTATAATCCTGGGAGATTTCCAGTCCCCACCTGGGAGTTGGCAACTCTACCTCAGCTTAAACTTGGCGGGTAACTGAACAGGTCCCAGAAGCAATGCCTGCCTTTCCCTGTGCCACCAGCGGCTGGAAGACAACCAGGCCCCTGTAGGCTCTTGGGTGGTATGTGAAGTTGCCAACTCTGGACTGGGAACTAGTCAGAGATTTTGGAGATGGAGCTTGGAGAAGGTGAGGTTTAGGTAGGGGAGGGGCTTCAGAGGCGGCCATTTTCTCCAGGTGAACTGGCCTCTATTGCCTGGAGATCGGTTGTAATGGTGGGAGATCTCCAGCCACCACCTGGAAGTTGACTGTTCTATTGGCCAGTGAACAACCAGCCCTGAGGCAACTATCTATAACCGTGGTGGCGAACCTTTGGCACTCCAGATGTTTTGGACTACTATTCCCATCAGCCCCGGCCAGCATGGCCAATTGGCCATGCTGGCAGAGGCCGGTGGGAATTGTAGTCCATAACATCTGGAGTGCCAAAGGTTCGCCACCACTGACCTATAATGTACTTCCATGCCGGAAAGTAATCATAATTCCTAGTGCTTTTAAATGTTCGGAAAGTTTTACATACAGTTCATTTCAGCAATCCTTATAAAGCAGTACTGGTACCCCATAGTTCAAAAATGGAGGGAGGCAGGCCTAGGCCAAAAGAGAAGGCCTTCCCGAAAACCTTCCAGTGGTTCGTAGCAGAGGGAGATTCAAACAAGGGACTCCCCAATTCGTAGCCATTGGTCAGTCTCTTATAACGTTCCCCAGAAGAAACATGAAAACGATGTCGTGGGATATTTCATCTGCATCCTTATATACCTGTGAGCTTGTATACCTGTGAGCAGGTTTTCTGCTTTTAAATTGGTCCCCTAGCTGCCCCTTGAATACCAGCTTGATCAAGAAATAATGATCAAGGGATGTCATTTAACTCCCAAGCCATGAAAAGTTTCAACAGGGCATTTCTGTTTACTACCGCTCTGTTAAAGAGAGAAGACATTGTTTTCGGGTCCAGCTGGAAGCCTTACTGGTGAGGGATGACCAAAGGCTTGCCACTTCGGGAGATCTGCTCAGAAGTGAGCAACCCAAAATCACAGAGGGCATAGGATATTGACGTGCTTTGAGCTGGCCCTCAAACGTACGGGTGCAGTCTTTGGATCCACTGTGGGCATTAGGAATTTCTCTCCCAGGCTGGCCCTAGATAAATATGAAAGTGACTCTGACTGTTCTGTTGGGGAGCTTCTGTTAAACAACACAGATGTCATGCTCTTGGAAAAAGTAGCAAAATTTCTTTTACAAGTGACAGAACTTTCTAAGTAATGTATACTGCTATATACAGTCTTCCTGTTTGCGCTTTGAATGTACTCTTGATTTGTATTTCAAAAATGTCTGGCAACGCTCTAGAACCTATTTTTTAAATGCCAAATAAAGGTTGTTGTTGTTGTTGTTGTCTTTGGATCCACTTCTTGCATAAACCTGGGTAGTTTAGAGCTGAGCCTGCTTCCTCAAAAATAAGGGTGGAGATTTGTTCTATACATGTCTGACTCATGAGGCCCTGATGCCAGTTTTGGAGTTTGTGGGCCTCTTCCCTGGCACATGGTAACACCCTCTCCTAGGATGACTGTTCCAGAGGTGGCAACCGTATCTAGACTGCATTTAAGACTGTGGGTGCAGGACATGCGTAATGGAATGTTGTCCATTAACTTATTAAAAAATGTACCCATTGATAGAAAACGGCATGCTAGAAAGACTAATAAGCCTTTTACTTGATGGGTTACTTTTCTACATGGAAGGATATATATTTTTGCATTGAGGGTCACACTGATGGACCCCACCACTACCATTTGAAGCGCTGTAGCCCCCAAATCACAGACTTTTACCTCCTCAATAAGAACTACAGCCTGCGTGGTGTAGTGGTTAAGGCAGGCTGACCAGACGTCCTGCTTTTGGCGGGACAGTCCCACCTTCAAACAATGTGTCCCACGGGTTATTTAAATTGTCCCGATTTTTGGGAGGCTGCAGCACTGCCTTCTGGGGCGCAAGGCAGTGCGGCAGCCTCCCGCACATGCAGCCACAGGAGCACAGCCTTCTGGGGCTTGCCGTTTCCCGCCTACCTCCCGCTCTGGTTCACAAAGGTGACCATCTGGTCACCTTAGGTTAAGGGCAAGTGGATTCTAATCTGGAGAACCGGGTTTGATTCCCCACTCCTCCACCTGACTGGCAGAGGCTTATCTGGTGAATCAGATGTGTTTCTGCACTCCTACATTCCTGCTGAGTGACCTTGGGCTAGTCACAGTTCTTTGGAACTCTCTCAGCCCCACCTGCCTCACAAGGTGTCTGTTATGGGGAGAGGAAGGGAAGGGAGCTTGTAAGCCACCTTGAGTCTCCTTACAAGAGAGAAAGGTGGGGTATAAATCCAAACTCCTCCTCCTCCTCTTCGTCTTGATGTTGCATAGGATAAACGTGGATGTGATTTCGCAGAATCAAATGTGTATTGATAATTGAGGTGTATCTGTCCAGCCAGATAGGGGACTCACATTCATACAAACCAGAAAGGTTGCCAAAAAGTCAACACATTTTATAGATATAAGTGAGGATAACTCAGTTATTAAAAATATACTGTTGTGTGCATGTAGAAGGATACGTTAGTTGGCGAGGCACAGGTAGTGTGGTTTGGTGGTTAGCGTGTTGGACTAGAACCTAGGAGACCTATGTCCAAACTCAGTCATGAAAACCATCAGATGATCCTGGACCAGTTGCTGTTTTTCCTCCTAAAGCAGAGGTGGGATCCAGCAGGTTCTCACAGGTTCCCGAGAGCAGGTTACTAATTATTTGTGTGTGCCGAGAGGGGGTTACTCATTGGTGATTTTGCCACATGATTTTTGCCTTAGTTACGCCCCTCCTCCCAGCAGTAGCGCGCAGAACTTGAAGCAGTCTAGCAGGAGGTGCACCGGCGTGCGTGGCAGCCTGCGCCTGCGTGCATTCGTTTCCCGCCCAAGGACCGGTGCAGCGGCTGCGTCCTTGCCACAGCCCTGCCCAGGAATGCCCCGCTCCGAAATGCCCGGCCATGCCCCCGTCATGCCCCGCCCAGCCTCATTGGCGCTATGCCACAGTTTGAATTCCACCACCATGGGAACCTGTTCCTAAAATGTTTGGATCCCACCACTGTCCTAAAGGCTATTGTGAGCATAAAATCGGGGAGATCCATGTAAGTTGTTCAGAACTCCTTAGAGGAAAGAAGGCAGAAAAATGAATATTAATTATAAATTAATTATAAATTAATTTTAAATTAATTTTAATTATAAATAAAGGGGATGACTTAACTGAACCTCTCATCCATTTTTAATAACTGTACATTAAGATTATCCACCTGTTTTTGGTTCCTGCGTATTCTCCCAGGCTTTTGTGATGGTCAACCACATTATTGATTGTGTGCGTGTGTGTGTGTGTGTAGCACCATCAAGTTGCTAACGATTAATGGTGACTCTATGAATTAATGACCTTCAAAACATCCTGTTGTTACCAGCCTTGCTCAGGTCTTGCAAACTGAGGGCCGAGGCTTTCTTTCATTAGTCCAGGGGTCTGCAACCTGCGGCTGTCCAGATGTTCATGGACTACAAATCCCATCAGCCCCTGCCAGCATGGCCAATTGGCCATGCTGGCAGGACTGATGGGAATTGTAGTCCATGAACATCTGGACAGCCGCAGGTTGCAGACCTATGCATTACTCAGTCCACCTCATCTTGAGTCTTTCTCTCTTCCTCTTTTCCTCCTTCAAAGTTTCAGAGCATGATTTCCAGCGCATCGTGTCTTCCTTTAAAATCTTCCTTCCTATTTGTGCCTTACAAAGTCCACATTTTGCACGTCAAATTGTATGCCTAATTTTAGGGAGCAAAACAGAAGTGTACATGAAACATGTGCTAAAATCCATACATATTCCAGCATTTAAGAATCAAATGTCCATCTCGGGTTGACTTTTTTAACTCCCAGGGAAATGGATCAGATGTTGCAATGTTTAGAAAGAGAAGGCCGGAAAGTGAGAATGTATAGAATAAAACCAAAGGCCCTTGGGTCAGATAAATTCAATAAGAAGGGAAAGGGTAAATGACCTGTGTTTAGAAGGAGGCTAGATACAGAAGCAGAGCAGCTGCATTTTCGGTAGACGCTGAAGAATCCCCCGGGAGTACCGTCCTGTGCCAGATGTCTTTTAGAAGATCTGTAATGGATAGAGGGCTTGATGCCAGTTTGGAGTCCTGCCAAATGCAAGGAGAAATGCATTAATTGGTTGCATTCGGATGTGGAGCAAGGAAAGAGGGGGTGATTGCGGAAAAGAGAAGAAATTAGGTTGGCTTTTAGCTTGCCAGGTAACTGCAAAAAAATCAATCTCAGTATCTGGGTTGCTACTGCCCACCCATATTGTGAATAAACAGCCTTCCAGGAAACAAGCAAATGGCTATTATGCTTCCAAATTCGTATGAGTGCTCAATAAAGCTATTTTTGTTTTGAACTGCCCACAAAAGGCGCTGCAAAGAATCTGGAAAGACACATGGGATAAATTATCTCACGAGTAGGGTTGCCCTCCAGGAGAATTGTGGTAGCAGGGGTTGGAATCAGAGTTGGAAGAGACCCCAAGGACCATCAAGTCCCCATGGACTTGATTGCCAGCTTCTATAATGTCACATTCCTGTTCAACACATCGGTTCCCTTCAGTGGAGGGCGATTCCAGGCTGTCCCCACAGCAACTGAGTTGGCCCCCTGGAACCGAGCTAAGTGGGCGGGATCATCCCTGTTGCCAGCTTCTATGATGTCACATCCCTGATGAACTCCCTCCCCCAGAAACAGTCTCCAAATCTCCAGGAATTCCCCAATCTGACACAGGAAACACAACCTCAAACATAGGGGGTCTTCTGGAATGTTGGTTCTATAATGTCAGGAGTGCTTTAGTTATGTTTTCCAGCATTGAGGGGGTGGACTTGATGGCCCTTGGCATCTCCTCCAACTATATGATTGTATGTCATCACTGTTTTCTAGAGCCCATTGTATTGTTTAGTGTGGGCTTTACAGCTAGTACACTATAATTCTGATCCTCTTAGTCTCATTTATCAAATGCTCTCAGAATCCAATGTTTCAAATTGACTTCCTGCTATTGAGAAAAAAAAATTAGATCCACGGACTTGCTTTTTATTCTTTAGGCATCCGAGGCCTTTGGAAAAAATAAAATGCAGACTTTTGGGGATCAAAGCGCAAAATCTTAATAGTGCAGTCAATAATGCTTCTTCCCCTTTGCGATTGGGGATTGCACTTAATGCAGGCCATTCTGCTTTATATCTTTACCATCTCCAAAATCTGCATCAATGCAGAGCTTTTTCTTTGGCCAGATTCAGTGTTATGCCATTTGAAGTTCTCTGTAGAAGATCTCAAAATGTGGCATGTTCAGATAGCCTTTGTATGATGGGCGGGACTGAATCTTTCCAGCATGCTCTATTTCATGGCTTCTTTTATCTGGAAATCTGAACAAAGAATCTAAGCCCTATTTTAGTAAACGGGAGTGGACTTTCTGATCCCGCAGAGATGTTCATTCTCTTGAATAATCCCAATCTTGCAATAAGTGAGAAAGAAGCAAAGTTTTTGCAATAAAGCAGCGCCAAGAGAAGATTGGCTCACCCTTAATTTTGTTAATTTTTATTAATTTTGTTCAGTTATGATTATTTGGAATGTTTTATATGCAATAAAGGTTTTACGTCTGTCTGATTTACATGAAGGAAAAGAGAAGCACATAAGCAGCTCCTTGGAAGTAGGACAGGATAAAAATATGACCTTCTGCTAGTCCCTCTTTTTTTCTAAGCTACCTTGCAGGTTTGTTGTGACAATAAAATGGAGCAGGATAATAATAGACGAGATAAAACGATGTGATAATAAAAGATGAGATAATAATAGATAAGATTAGATAAAATGATGTGATAATAATAGATGAGATAATAATAGATGAGATAAAATGATGATAAACTGGCTGTTTTGGGTTTTCCAGGCTGTGTAGCTGTGGTCCGGTAGTTATTGCTCTTAGCCAACATGGTGTAGCAGTTAAGAGCAAGTGGATTCTAATCTGGAGAACAGGGTTTGATTCCCCACTCCTCCAACTGAGTGGCAGAAGCTTATCTGGTGAACCAGATGTGTTTCTGTACTCTTACATTCCTGCAGGGTGACCCTGGGCTAGTCACAGTTCTTTAGAACTCTCTCAGCCCCACCTAATCTCACAAGGGATCTGTTGTGGGGAGTGGAAGGGAACGGAGCTTTTAAGTCACCTTGAGTCTCCTTACAGGAGAGAAAAGTGGGGTAGAAAATAAATCCAAACTCCTCCTCCTCCTCCTCCTCCATGTTTTGTCCATATCTATGGCTGACATCTTCAGAGGCATGCCACAGTAAGAGAGAAAAACATTTTTTGTGACATGCCCAGTGGTGGGATCCAAACTGTGGCGTAGCGCCAATGGGGCTGGGCGGGGCACAACAGGGGCATGGCCGGGCATTCCTGGGCGAGGCTGTGGCAAGGACGCAGCTGCTGCGCTGATCCTTGGGCGGGAAACGAATGCACGCAGGCGCAGGCTGCCACGCACGCCGGTGCACCTCCTGCTAGACTGTGCTACTGCTGAGAGGAGGGGTGTAACTAAGGCAAAAATCATGTGGCAAAATCACCAATTAGTAACACCATCTCGGTGCACACGAATCATTAGTAACCTACTCTCGGAAACCTGTGAGAACCTGCTGGATCCCACCTCTGGACATGCCTCTGTAGATACCAGCCATGGATGCGGGTGAAACGTTGGAAGCAAAAGCTACCAGATGACGGCCACAACAACCAGTTGATTCCAGCCATGAAAGACATTGACAACACTTAGTCTTCTGTAAAGACAATTGTGTCCTCACGGAGTTTCCTCTGCTCCTCTTCTTTCAGACAAAGAAACCATTAGCCCTCACTGGATGCAAATAACATTCTGTTCCACATGATATGGAAAATAATGCTCAGATACAATTTCAGGTTTTACAAATATTCCTGACCCTTACTTGGGATTTGGTCTAATTCAATGGAAGAGGATGCTGTTGTGCCTAATAACAGGAAGCTATTTATTTCACATTTCCCCAAACAAAATTACAACCTTCCTTTCCCAGTAGAGTGATGTAATTCCAACTTGATGCTGCCCATGCAACTTCACTTTTCAATAAACTGTTGTTGCTATAGAGACCATCTCCAGGTCAGCGTTCCACCAGACCCTAGCTCCCTTCCCAAGTGATTACCCCTTGTCTTTGTCTAATTTGTCAACTGCACCGTTGTTATACTCAATTTTGCACTGAAAAATTACATCTACGCAGAACGTCAAATTTATTATTCCAAGAACAGCAACAGAGAGTTGCTCTTTTGGGGCTGCGTTGTTTATATATAAACGGCCTTTCTCTGACAAGTAGGTCCAAAGTGTTTTGCAAGACATGCTACACAACATTAAAAGTAATAAAACCATAAAAACATTACTGAAAATGCAGCCTTAGGCCTGTTGGGAGGGACTTTGCACAGGTCCCACCCCCAAAACAAGCCTGCCGAGTGTTATTTTCCCCAACCTGTTTTTTTTTTAATCACTAAACAAGCGAGTCTTTTTAAAAATCCTGGGTTGCAGCTGCTTAAGAAGGGATGCTTAAAACCAGTGGTGGGATCCAAATATTTTAGTAACAGGTTCCCATGGTGGTGGGATTCAAACTGTGGCGTAGCGCCAATGGGGATGGACGGGGCATGGGGGTGTGGCCGGGCATTCCTGGGGTGGGGCATTCCTGGGCGGGGCTATGGCAAGGACGCAGCTGCTGCGTCGGTCCTTGGGCGGGAAACGAATGCACGCAGGCACAGGCTGCCACGCACGCCAGTGCACCTCCTGCTAGACTGCTTCAAGTTCTGCGCGCTACTGCTGAGAGGAGGGTGTAACTAAGGCAAAAATCATGTGGCAAAATCACCAATTAGTAACCCCCTCTCGGCACACACAAATAATTAATAACCTACTCTTGGGAACCTGTGAGAACCTGCCGGATCCCACCTCTGCTTAAAACGCTCATTGGATGAGACATCTGTCTTCCTATCTCTATTCCAACATGTGCTTCCATTCCCCCAGTTGTGTTTGGTCTTTTTAAAATTCTGCTTTCCCTTCCCTTTCTCCTACTCGCCCCCTTCCATGAACGGTCATTCCCATTTGATGTTAAGGGCTCCAATTGGAATTTTTAAACTAATAAGATTTTCATTATAGTTTATACAATGTATGGTATGTATTTCCAACTGATTGCATTATTTGGTCTGTTAGTCTCCCTTGCCTCACTATAGTCGAAGCAATAGTGGGATGTAAATCGGGCGCCATCTACGCTTATATTCATACTTGTATTTTAAATGTTAATGTTTAGTCAGTTTTTCGCTGCTTTTATAAGTTTTAGCTAACTTACGATGGTTTTATGATTGTATTTATTATATGCTGTGCACCGCCCAGAGCTCTTCGGGGACGGGGCGGTATAGAAGCCTAAAGTATAAATAAAAATAAATAATAAAATAAAATAAAATAAAAAAATAAAATCCACTGGTGTCTTCCGTACAGAAATGGGATTTTGTGGTTCTGCTTGATGCTGGCATGGCTGCCACAAATGAACCATCACGAGTCAGGTTTCCCCACAGTTTCCTGTCCAGTTCCCTCCAATGCTGCCCTTCCTGGGTCATTAGTTGTGCAATCCATTGGGGTGTGGGGCAGTGGTGGGATCCAAAAATGTTAGTAACAGGTTCCCATGGGGGTGGGATTCAAACAGTGGCGTAGCGCCAATGGGGCTGGGCGGGGCACGACAGGGGCGTGGCCGGGCATTCCGAGGGCGGAGCATTAATAATTTCTCTGTTACTGTAAAAAACTCTTACTGTAAAAAAAAAAGTTCCTAATTTCCAGCTGGTATCTTTGTGTTCATAATTTAAATTCATTGAGCCCTTCGGGGATAGGCGGCCTATAAGTTTAATAAAATAAATAAATAAATAAATTATAGCAAGTCCTATCGTCTACTGCCAACAGAAACAACTACTTCTCCTCTAATTGACTGCCTGTCAAATACTTAATACTTTCAAATACTTCATTTTGTTTCTAGAAATCAAAAGAAGGATACTTTCCTTAAACAAGGAACTTTACCATATTACTAAAACGTGTTTTTAAAACAGCCCAACAGGGAGAATTATCCCGTTTTCTACCTTCGCTAACCAGCCACATAGGAAACAACAGGACTTTATGATTTTTGGACCTAATGGAATTTCTAACGGAAAAGCAGACCCAATTAGGAACCCCCTCTCGGCACACACAAATAATTAGTAACCCACTCTCGGGAACTGGTGAGAACCTGCTGGATCCCACCTCTGGGTATGGGGTGTGTGGAAGGGTTATGGAACCAGCATGACCCCAGCCTCAGTGCAATTGCCAGTCCATGCGATATAAGTGGTACTTATGTAACCTACTTATCCTTGGCCACATCAATCTCCATTGGAGACCTAGGAAATAATATATGACAGCACCCTGTGGCTTAACAAACAAATATGAAATTGCTTGAACAAAACAACAAACCTTTAATCTTTAACACAACTTTCTATCATTTAAGGATAAATAATAGTGAACATATAGTGAACATATATGTATATATATGCAGCACAACTCAATTGAACAAAATCTTCAGTGCTTTTAAAGAAAAAAGCACTCAGAACAGTTACCACCACTAACAGTGTCCAGTAATGAAAGAATATCAATAAAGTCCAAACTATTAATCAAGCAGGGCTTCTTTCTTCCATCTGGCTTTCTGCATCTGATGTAGCTGCTGCAGGTCTTTCCCCAATTTGGGCCTGTAAAACAATAAGTCATTCCCTCAATTAAGCTGTAGGCCTTCCTTCTCCTACTGCAGGCCAGACCAATTGAGGAGGGTGGGGCTCTTGCAGTTGGTAATAAGTAAGCAAGCTCACCAACTGCACATGCTCAGTGAGCTTTTATCCCCTGGGCCCTAAGATCCAACAAAACCAAAAAATACTAAAATGGCATGGGTTGCACTTACACCACTGTAAAGCGCTGGGGAGTTGCGTGGCTCTGCATCATCCAGGTGCCACCACAACTGCAGCACCAGCGCTTCTGCACCACAGGAGCCGCCGCCAATGGGGTGTTCCTGGTGGAGGAGCCACCTTTAGTTGGCTACTCGAGGTCTTTCAGCCTGGAACCACCCCCTCTGGCTAACATACACTAACTAAAAGTGTGGTAAAGTCCACCTGGTCATTTAGGAACGTTTCATGGAGGCTGGGGATATTTCCGTCTTTTCCCGGAGCATGTGCTCCTGGAAACTTCTTTGGAGGTGATGGGGCTGTTCCTGGCCAGCACAGTTGGGCCATCCTTGGCCACCATGAAACTACCCTTCTGGGTTTAAGCTGTAGGTCTTTTGCAATTAAAAAAACCAGAACAGCACAAGAACATTGTTATACCCATATAACTTTGTGATAATTACTGGATGTTACTGGACGGCACCACAAAGTTCTTAAGGCACGCTTGTCTCATTATCAGTACTTGTTTCCATTGTTATCCTGACCTGAATAGTCCAGGCTGGCTTGATCTTACCAGACCTTGGAAGTTAAGCAAAAGTCAGCCCTGGTTAATACTTGGATGGGAGACCCTTGATTCTATGCAGAGGCTGGCAAATGGCAAACCCACCTCTATTTGTCATAGGGCTTTTTCGCACACACGGTTTGTTCTTGATTTAATATATGAGATCATCACGGTTTCTGCCTTTTTTTCACACACACTTGAGCCGTAATGTGGTTTCTGAAGCAACAAGAACATCCACAACAGCCTGGTGATGTGTGAATGATCTCACTTTACTCTAAACAGCAACAAAAAGGTCAGGATGTCGATGCGGATTGCCTTAATTCAAGAACAAACCGTGTGTGCGAAAAAGCCCATAGAATCATGGAGTTGGAAGAGACAAAAGGGTCATCCAGTCCAACCTCCTGCTATGCAGGAACACACAATCTTGCCTTGAAAACCACATGGGTTGGCCATATGCTGGCTGTGACTTGATGATACTTTTCATCAGTATACATACAGCAAATAATAACGCTTCCCTGGGGTATTGTAGTGTTTGGTCTTGACTTTTGAATTAATAAATGGATTTTGGATTTGTTGATTAGTAGAGTTGATTAGTAGAGTTGATTATTATCTATTTTATAATATTGACTCAGAGTCAGGAATGCTCAACCACTAAGTGCCATCCCCTGACATGTAGCAACTTAGATTTCTTAGGGTGCCACAAGATTGCCCTGACTTGGATGGCTCAGGTTAGCTTTGTCGTGTCAGATTTTCTGTCAAAGCTAACCAGGGGCTTACTTTGATGGGAAACCACCAAGCAAGTCCAGGGTTATTGTGCAGAGGCAGGGAATAGCAAATGCCCCTCCACTGAAAGTCAGCTTGCCAGCTGTGAAATGGGAAATATCTGAAGATTTGGGGGGTGGGGGCTGAGGTGGGGGTGGCTCCAGCCAGGGAAGACCCACAACACCCAGTTGATTCTGGCTGTGAAAGCCTTTGACAATACATCAAACTGATCTTTGTCTCATGAATATCAGTTGCAATAGTGCGAAATCTCCAGCTATCACCTGGAGGTTCTCAGTCTTAACTGCCCCTTAATGTAAAGGCACAAGTTTCAACATTGCAAGACAATCGTGCTGCATTGCGGTACAACATCTCTCAGACTTCTCCACGTGCAATATAACGCGTGTATAATAATATCGGGCTAATTATTTGACCCTCCTATTGCTTTTGCTGAACAAATTTAAATTTTAAAAATGAAAAGTAACATCTTCCACACGTAAATAGTCCTGATTTTGGAGTGGTCAGAGGGCATCATTAACCACCAAATCCTGAATTTCTGCACTGCTTCCTTCGGGGGAGGGCGGCTAATAAATTTAAAGAATAAAGAATAATAGCTGTACTTGTTTTCATTTTGAATGCAAGACTTCGAAAAGAATTACGAAATGTCATTCGCACACAAAACACGCCAGCCTCTAACACTTGCGCCCAAGAGCGCGCATGCGCTCCCGGGTACCTTCGGCCGCTGCTCGTCATTCTCTCTCTTCCCCCATGTATCTTTTGGGAAACCTCAGCGCATGCGCACTTCTCCCACTCACCCTACGTAATTCCCCCGCTCAAGTGGGCGGGAGTGCAGTTCAGCGCATGTGCAAACATCTATCGCTGCCGTACATACAAATTAAGTCACGTGACGCGAGTTGCTTTCCTCCGCCCTTTTCGCACTCTTCTTTTTACCCTTTCCTCTCCGGCTCGTTGTATGGTGGAACTTCTATGGCTTTCCGCTTTCCTAGAACGGCCCCACGAGGCACCGGAAGTGGGTGGGGGAAAGTAAGAGTAATTTTGGCGGGAAGTGGCTCTATGGGCCTCCTTGTTTAGAAGACGACTGAAGGGAGCTACGCGGGCGCTTCTGAGGTGAAGACGGGCTCCCTCTTTGGCCCCTGGGGTGTGGCCCGGGTCCCATGAGTGACGACTCCTCAGTGGTTCATTTTTCCCACTGTTGAGGCTGCAGGCTGGCGGTGTTTGGCCCGGGAGGGAGGCTAGGCGGGGCTTACCTCTATTTATTTCTTGTAAAAATTTTGATCCTAGTTACCTTCTTTCTGTTTCGTACGACAGCTCTGCGAGGTAGGTGAGGCTGAAGGAAAATGGCTGTCAAAGACAACCCAGTGGGTTTCATGACAAACGGAGATCTGAGCCTAGTTCCTCTGTCTTTCATACGTCAGCCCTGTGAGGTAGGTGAGGCTGAGGGAAAGTGAATGCCCACAGGCAGTGCAGTGAGTTTCATGGTAAGCACAGATCTGAGCCTAGTTCCCCACTTTCTATTTCGTATGATAGCCCTGTGAGGTAGGCGAGGCTGAGGGAAAGTGACTGTCAAAGGCAACCCAGTGGGGGTTTCATGGCAAGTGGAGGTCTGAGCCTAGTTTTCTTCTCCCTCTCACCTCTCTCTTCTATTTCATATTCACAACAACGCTGGCTCAAGGTACTTCACATAGCTGAGTGGCGATTTGAACTCAGAACCTAGCCAGATTACATCTGGGTTGAGTCCTGAGTTTGGAAGAGATTGTGTACCTTGAGAGGAGACAAAGGTCAAGAAACAGCAAATTCAGAACCGCTAATTACAAAATTATAGAAAATATATAGATTTTTAAACTTATTACTAGATTTTTTTGCCCAGCCTTTCCCCTCATGGGTTCAGGGCAGCTAGCAACATTTAAAATACAAAATCAATAAATGCAACACACAGTTTATTAAAATCTACAGTGCCAACTACTATGAACCACCAAGTGGAAAAGGTGGAATAATGTCCATTAAAATATGGAAAATAGCAGAGAATACTGGTGGGGGGGAGGCCAAGATGGAAAACCATATTCTGCTTCAGCCACGCCTGGTAGAACAGCTTCACAGGCCTTGCAGAGTTGTATTAAGCCAACTCTTGAAATCCTCTGCAGGATCCAAGCCCACATTTCTCCCTATAATTCAAAAAGTGGTTCATTGAGAACAGTTGTAACTTATTAAAACAATGAACACGACTCTTTTGGCACCTTGAAGACTAGCAAACTTTTATTCCAGGTTAAGCTTTCATGGACTGGTGCTTGATTATATACGTGCAGTGGATCTGTTCTACGCATCCACAAAGATATGAGCATGATAGGTATGAAAAGCAGGAAGTGTGATGTGTTTGGGTAAATTCAAACGTAATTAAGAAAACCATATTGGCTATTTTGCCAGCAGCAATTTTGATAACCTCACTCGCTTTACTATACTACTTAACTTTTTAAATCACTGAGAGATCCCATCCTTGTGTTATCTTTGGGAGAAGATATCAGACTTCCTAACAAATTCTAATTCAGCTGCTTCAGACATAGGATTTTCTTTTGATGTTCTTTTCCTGGAAGATTATGTGTTTTAGATTGAATCTCTAGATTGAGCCAGGATCAGATACAAGCTGTGATGATAAACTTTTCCTGTTTTAATTTAGTTGGCTTAATCTGTAGCAGGTGTTCTTTATAAAGTAAGGATTAAAACAGTATGAAATTGCAATTAGAATTGCAAAAAAAATGTTTCATTGTGATTAAAAATTCCTTTTTTCTGCTGGCTGGAATAATCAATAAGCAGAATTGATTTTCTCTCAACAAAGTACTATGTGCAATATTGACCCACCTGTAACTTTTCATTGCCCTGACCTGGATGGGCCAGGGTTGTCTGATCTCGTTAGCTCTTGGAAACTATACATGGTTGGCCCTGGTTACTATTTGGATGGGAGACCACCAAGGAATTTGACAATGGTTGTTATGCAAAGAAAGGCAATTTCTTTTAGTCTCTTGCCTTGAAAACCCATTGGAGTTGCCTTAAATTGGTTGTGATTTGATGGCACTTCACATACACACAACTTTTTATTATTTACTTAGTGAAAGTACTAACATAGACTCAGTCATTCAAGTATAATGACAACGTTGCGTGTTCATTATTTTTAACTCTTCCTTCTCCTTTCTTGCAGGTTTGGGAGAAACAATGCAGGCCTTTCTGAAAGGTCCATCGTCAATCAGCACAAAACCTCCACCTTCTAAGGAACGGGGAGCAGCTGCCACTTCAGGAAGCAGTGGGGAGGGCAAGAGGGTCAGACCCATCCCTTGGGTGGAAAAATAGTAAGGACTGGGTCTGTAATTTGGGGTCAAACTGGTGTGACGAATGCAAGGGATAAAAAGACTGGATAAAAGTGGTTGTGCTACACTGTTTCCCCGAATATAAGACATCCCCGGAAAATAAGATGTAGTAGAAGTTTTGCTGAAGTGCGAAATATAAGGCATCCCCCAAAAGTAAGACGTAGCAAAGTTTTTGTTTGGAAGCATGTCCGACGAAGAGAACACAGAAAAATAAGATATCCCCTGAAAAGAAGACATAGTGCATCTTTGGGAGCAAAAATTAATATAAGACACTGTCTTTATTTTCGGGGAAACACGGTAGACAAAAAATAATGGAAATGATTATTGTGACCACTAGATGTCCCTACTTATTTCTGCCTCCTGTCAGAATCCTGTTGCATTTAATAAACAGGCTATCTATGTGTCTCCATACCCAGAGCCTACATGAGTGAACTGTGTGATCCTGGAGTAGCTGCTCATGGAAGACTGCAGCAACTACTCCTTTGTCATGCTTCTCTTGCATGAGCACACATGGATCTCCTTTATGCTAAATCAGACCCTTGGTTCTGGGAAAGGAGCTTGTAAGCCGCCTTGAGTCTCCTTACAGGAGAGAAAAGTGGGATATAAATCCAATCTCCTCTTCTTCTAGAACAATGCCAGTATCAGAAGAAAACCAACTTAAAATGGGACTCAGCTACATATCTGTCAAAAATCCATCTTAAAGATGAAAAAAAAAACCAGTTGGCAGAGAAGAGGGTAGGGAGGAAATCTGGGATTTCATTAGGGTGGGCACTATGATTATAAAAATGCCTCTTCACTCTCATCAAGGGAAGAAGACGAAGTAAGGCTTGACTGGATCATTTAGCACAATGGAGTGTGTGTGTGTGTGTGTGTATTTATAATTGTGTGTGAGTATATATTTACAACTAGTATGCATCAGTTATTTTTTCATTTTCTTTCTTTTTAAATCTAGCCGCCCAAAGTGTGTGGATGAAGTCGCCTTTCAAGATGAAGTTGTTGCTGTGTTGAAGAAATCCTTAGAAGGAGCTGATGTGAGTGCTTCAGTTTTCTCAAATATATGTGTTATCTGTTGTTTCTCCTTCAGTGGAAGAAACTGGGCTGTGTGCAGAGGTGGGATCCAGCAGGTTCTCACCAGTTCCCGAGAGTGGGTTACTAATTATTTGTGTGTGCCGAGAGGGGGTTACTAATTGGGTCTGCTTTTCCGTTAGAAATTCCATTAGGTCCAAAAATCATAAAGTCCTGTTGTTTCTTATGTGGCTGGTTAGCGAAGGTAGAAAAAGGGATAATTCTCCCTGTTGGGCTGTTTTAAAAACATGTTTTAGAAATATGGTAAAGTTCCTTGTTTAGGAAAGAATCCTTCTTTTGATTTCTAGAAACAAAATTAAGTATTTGAAAGTATTAAGTATTTGACAGGCTGTCAATTAGAGGAGAAGTAGTTGTTTCTGTTGGCAGTAGAGGATAGGACTTGCTATAATGAGTTTAAATTATGGACAGAAAGATACCAGCTGGAAATTAGGAACTTTTTTTAACAGTAAGAGTTAATGCCCCGCCCCCGGAATGCCCGGCCACGCCCCCATTTTGCCCTGCCACGTCCAGCCCCATTGGCGCTACGCCACTGTTTGAATCTCACCACCATGGGAACCTGTTACTAAAATTTTTGGATCCTACCACTGGCTCTGTGGTGTTGGTTTATAAATCCTTAGCAGTTGGATGGGGTTTAAAGAAATGAACATCCAAGCCAGGTGCCTTCTGAAACCCAGGTTCTTTTCAGAGAGCTGTCTAAGGGAACAGCACAAGGACTTTAAGAAGAGCCTTCATGTGAAACAAATATTTCTTTTAGGCTGTTGACAAAGCATAATGTAATTGGCTTGAGAAAGAACATGATTTTGAAATAAAACCATATCCAAAGGTTTTGTAGCCTCAGCTTCAGCTTATAAACCTCTAATTGCATTACTTATTGCTTCACCTGTTGGGTACATTTGCAAATTGAGACTGTATACATAACTTATTATTTGTACTGTACTCTAATATTGAGTGTATGTACGCCAAGGTGTGGTTACTACTGACTACAACTTCATCAGTTTTTAGATTTTGCAAGGGAGCGGAAAATTAAACTTTTAGCAATTTGTGACATGATTGATCTGTTCAGTGGAGAACAAGGAAAATGTCTGTGAGGGCTAATACCAGAATTAGCTAAACATCAGAATAGGGCCTTACCTCCAGCACCTCATGCCTTCATAGAATAAAGACCTTTTTGCCATCAAGCATAAGACAGGCAAGATTCAGTCACGTGGCTCTTCATGGGCATAATCAAATGTCTCAGGAAATCGATCTTAGTGTTATAATTAATACGTTCATTTAAAGAACATCAATTGGAACAAACACATTCAGTGTCATTTAAGTACAGGGTTGCATCTTAACAAGTGGGTTGCTCTTAGATAGATAGTCTGTATAGGGAAGTTGGAAAGGAGAGATGGGAGAAGAGGATTCTTGTGGGAGCAGGAGAAGGGGTAATAGGCAGTGGTGGGATTCAGCAGGTTTGCATCACTTTGACAGTTATTAAAGACTGTACTATCTGAGACTGTTAAGGAAACAACAACTGAATGGAAAACTCCTGGTGTCCTTTTACCGCTGTGCTATAGAGAATGTCTCAACCTACTGCATCTGTGTATGGTTCTCTGGTTGCACAGTGGCAGATAGGAAGGCGCTCCAAAGGGTGATCACTACTGCACAGAGGATTATCGGCTGCCCTCTCCCCTCCTTGGAAGAACTCTATAATTCCCGAAGCCTAAAGAAAGCCCAAAATATTCTGAGAGACCCGTCTCATCCAGCACACTCTCTTTTTTTGAACTGTTACCATCTGGCAGAGCTCCATACAGGTCTATCAAAAAAAACTAGGGACAAAAGGAGGCTTAGAGACAAGCTTCTACTCTAGAGCTTTGTGGCGGATGCTGAACTCCGCGGCTTCGTGTTGATGTGTTTGGGGCTGTGTAGGGATGGGTGGAGGAAGGGGAAAGTGAGGGTGGGGTATGAGACTGAAATTGTGTGCATCGAGGAATGCTGCTGTAAATTTCGTTGTGCGTGCACAATGACAATAAAATGCTTATGCTTATTAGTTGAATTCCACCACCGGAACCAGTTGTTAAATTATTTGAATCCCACCACTGATAATAGGGGATTAGGAGAATATTTGATTATATTGTGATTTTAAAAAATTTAAATAAAGAAACAGTTTGTGTTGCTCATTAAAAGTTAAAGTTGTATTTCAGCTCTCTGAAGATCATTTGTTGAAGCCAAATGTGTTTTTCAAGTTGAACTTAAAGAGCAGAAATTAGTTATGCACAGGAATGCAGTCATTTCCCATAAACTAATGTATATGATTTTAATAATAATTTGTTCTGAGTGTGTTTTTTAGGTGGAGTTTTTAAACAGTTTGCTAAAAAAGCAAGATGAATAAAGTTCTAGGTGGCATGACTGGGTTTCCTTTGGGGTCATGACTATAGGCACTGTTCTGAATTACCTCAAAACGTGCTATTATTCACTTAAAAGAGTTGAGTTTGAAGTGAGAAGAAGATAGCTACTACTCTGAACTCTGTACGCTGGCTGTCCCTCAATCCCTCATGCCCCCACCTCCATAAATAGTGGCAATGGAGGCTCCTATCTGTGATTTCACTGGGCCTCTGGCCCAGCTCCCGCTCCCTGGAATTTGGGAAGTCTACGTCCATGTACCAATGTCTTTCTCCCAACCCCCTCCCTGTACTGATGCTATTGCCTCCTGTTAGAGGAATGAGAGAGTCACGCAGTGGAAATTAGTACAGTCTAATTAAAGCTAGATAAATATTTATTGAGGGACTACATAATTAGTAGGAGACAGTTTCCTAACTACCGAGAAAACAGAGAGAGAACTTGTGAGAAGAAGCAGAAGGAAATTGCCCCTAAGAATATGAGTCTGCAGACAGACAAGAGTAGACATTTCAACGAATGGAAGGGTCCCTAACCTCACAGTCCTTACTGGCCCTTCAGGGTCATCTTCTCATTTCTTTGCACACTAGACATGGCCTATGTTCCAACACCTCTGAGCTCTTCCTTGCGCATCTGCCTCCTTCACTTTCCAAACCTGTTTTGTCGTACAAGCAGAAACGCTGCCAGTGCTTGGCAGGCGTTGAACCCTCTGGTGCCTTCTGCCGTCAGCACCCAAAGCTGATGCTACCGCTTCCCAGCAGTTGCTACCAGCCTTCTTCTCACTTTCTGGGTGACTACAGCTGCCTCCAGCAATGACAATCCATGTTGCGGTTTCCAAGGCCACTCACAAGCTGGCAGATGCGATCTTATGATATACCTTTGGAAGATTGTGGGTTTTTTTCTTTAAAACCCAGTTTGTCCTTAGAAAATATTTTTCAGCAAACTCCAACACTTGTTGTTTTAAAAGTATCTTGGCTATATCTGGCTCCATGGTGCAGATTTTTTGAACGGCACGCTGACAGCCAGAATGAGCCATTATAGGTCAATGTTCCAGGCCATCCAGATGTTCTCTCAGAGGGATTCAGCAGTTAAAGCCCTTATCATCCCCTGCCAGCATGATGCTGGCAGGGGATGATGGGAACTGTAGTCCATAACATCTGGAGGGCCGCAAGTTTGACACCTATGCTCTACTGGATATGTGATCAGAAAGACATCTTTTACGTTACATAATCTGTTGTCCTGGGATAATCACAAATTTTGCTGTGTGAGGTCATCATAACGTTTAAGTTTTAAAAAGAATTTATTCAGTCATAAATTGTCACCCGAACCCTCACTGAGCAAAAATGTGAAATGGACCACAGCCCTACACCTAGTCAATGTCCCAGAACACAATGTAACCCTTATCCGAATCTGATCCCCTGTCCAGACTTAACCCTAACTTTACCTTGCCTTTTAAAAATAATTTATTCAGTCATAAATTGTCACCCGAACCCTAACTCTGAGCCAAAATCTAACATGCGCCATAGGCCTACTCCTAGTCCATGCCCTAGAACACAATGCAATCCTTACCCAAATCCGATTCCCTGCCAAAGACTTAACCCTAACTTGGTATTCTAAAAAGAATTTATTTAGTCACAAATAGTCACCTGAATCCTAAATCTGAGTCAAAACCTGACACGGACCATAGCCCAAGTCCTAGTCCATGCTGTAGAACGCAATGTAATCCTAACCCAAATCCGATACCCTGCCATAGACTTAACCTTAGCTTGTTATTTTTAAAGGAATTTATTTAGTCACAAATTGTCATACAAACCCCACCTCTGACTCAAAACCTGAAAGGAACCATAGGCCTATTCCTAGTGCATGCCCTAGAACACAATGCAACCCTTACCCAAATCCGATCCCCTGCCGTAGACTTAACCCTAACTTGGTCTTTTAAAAAGAATTATTTAGTCAAAAATTGTCACCTGGACCGTAACTCTGAGCCGAAATTTGACACCGACGATAGCTCTAGTCCTAGTCCATGCCCTAGAACAGAAGGGAATGCAATCCCCTGCGCTAGACTTAACCCTAACCCTAACTTGGTTTAAAAAAATCATTCCGTGATATATTGTTACACTAATGCTAAACCGAAATATGAAACTGACCTTAGCCTTAGTCCTAGTCCTCACCCCAGAGCTCAACCTAACCCGAATCTGAGACTGAGTTCCTTCCTCTAGCCTTAACCCTAGCCCTAACTTATGTTTTTGGGAAAAAAATATTCAGTGATAAATTGTTACCCGAACCCTAACACGAACTGAAAAGCTTACTGTAGTTGTCGCCCTAGTCTGTGCCCTAAAAGTCAATGAAACCCTAAACGGAACCCATGCCCCTATCCTAGCCTTACTCCTAACCCTGAAGTTTTTTTAAAAAAATTATTCAGTCACAAATTGTTACTTATACTTGGTCAGCACCCTAAAATTAGATAAAACAAAGGATTTGGATTTATTTTGGCATAAAATTATCTGTATGGCCGAATAAGACACATAACATATTCGGAGATACAAAATATCGGGGTATATTTGAAAAATTCAGGCCCGTTTGAATTCTTTTGTATTTTTGGGTAGTTTCTTTGGGAGACTGTCAGGGGCGCATTTTTAAAGCTATCGGCACCAAAATTTTAGGGTCTCATCCCGAGACTATCCTTATAATACCCCCATATTTGGTGAAGTTTAGTTCAGGGGAGCCAAAGTTGTGGACCCTCCAAGGGGTAGTCCCCATCTCCTGTTAGCTCCTATTGGAAACAATGGGGAATGGGGCACCCACTTTGGGGGTCTGTAACTTTCCCCCCCCCGGACCAAACGACACCAAACTCGGGGGGTATCATCAGGACAGTTTCCAGATGATACCCTGAAATTTAGGTGCTGCTAGCTTTAAAAGTGTACCCCCTGCAGGCCGAAATGCAAAAAAATACCCAAAAAGCTCAAATACCTTGCATTTGGATTCGTTCATATTTGGGCAGGACATATTTGGCCGATTTTTGCCCAAATATGCCCAAATTCACCCAGATTTGGGCCGAATCCAGTGTTTGTTGCATCAAAATCTCCAAGCCTATGGAAATCCTTTCTCTCTTCATACTTTAATAATAGTAAAATGCCATCAAGTCACATCTAAGGCCCCTCATAGGTTTTCAAGGCATGGAATGAGCAGAGTCATTTGCCATTGCCTTTTTCTGCACTTAAACCCTGTTCTTCCTTAGTGGTTTCCCATCCAAATACTAACCATGGCTGACCCTGAATAGTTTCCAACAAGATTAGGCCAGGGTGAGCTATTAGGCAGCTTAAGGATCCAGTAAATTATTGTCTTTCTGGGATTTTACCTTGAAAGGAGAGACTTACTACTTGCTCCTTCTGTGGACAGTTATAGAAGTAACATTCCATGTAACTAAAATCCTGTTATTTCTCCCCCGTTAAGACTGATATTCGGTGCCTCGTATGACTTCCAGAGCTGCCTTGCCGGTTCTATTTTTGAGTCGACTATTTTAGACGTTATAGACCCGTATCAGGAACAGTGTAAGGGCACAACAGTCCACCACGATTAACTTTTCTTTTTGCTTCTCCTCATATGGAAAGAATGAGATTTAACGCTCAAGTTATACGGAGGTTCATGTTCTGCAATAGTTAACATGAACAAGCTAAGCTTTATTTGTTACTGATGCCATTCATGGTTGGGGTGGGCAGAGTATATGTTATTGGCTGGGATCCAAAGAAGCAATTAGTTCTGTAGGCTGAAGCGGCTTTGGGTTTCCTTTCCTTACTTGGAAGCCCCCTGTGCCAAACAACAGCTGGCATTTGAAGACAAGGAGACTTTCAACCGCAGTTTGTGATACGTTATGGGTGTTGCTCGGAGAAAGAGTCACTGACACCATTGGGTGTGTCTCAGTTGCTTGAATCTCAACTGCTGTTTCATCATTTTAGGAGAATTACAAATGTTAGAATACTATTCAAAATAGTATTTTGAATTTGAATAGTATTTTGCGCCGCCCCCCCTTCTTTGCTTTGCTCCCTGGCTCTCTTGCTCCCTATTTTTATAATCTGCTCTTGCATATTTATTGCTATTTTTAGGGAGGAGTTTGGTTGCTCCCTTCTTTTTGGGGTGGTTTTAAAAGGAATTGGATTGCGGGACGCCATTTACATGGTTTTAACAAATTTTAGTACATATGGTCACTATTGTGACCCTTGTTGTATATTGTACATAGATGATGTTGTGCACCGCCCAGAGCCCCTTGGGGATTGGGTGGTCTATAAATTTAGATAATAAATAAAATAAATAAAAAAAATAAAATCATCATTGTTTTAACTGGATTTGGGGGTGGAATGCCATGAAGATTTTATACAGATAGGAGAAGAAGAAGAGTTGGATTTATATCCCCCCTTTCTCTCCTGTAAGGAGACTCAAAGGGGCTTACAAACTCCATTCCCTTCCCCCTCATAACAAACACCCTGTGAGGTAGGTGGGGCTGAGAGAGCTCAGAAGAACTGTGACTTGCCCAAAGTCACCCAGCTGTGTTGGAGTGCACAGACTAATCTGAATTCCCCAGGTAAGCCTCCACAGCTCAGGTGGCAGAGCGGGGAATCAAACCCGGTTCCTCCAGATTAGAGTACACCTGCTCTTAACCACTACGCCATTGCTGCTCTAGGTATCCGTGCTTGCCAAACACTACTTTCCTCCACCCTATTTCCTGATGGTCTTATGTCAAAGGAAGTCAACATAAGCTCTCAAGTTTTGTATAAGCAACATCTGCATTATGCATTAGATTGAACATTCTGAAGGCTTATGCATAATTACTGATGTATTTAATTGGACTCTACTTCGCCATTTGTTTTAAAAATATGGGATGAGATCCAACCAGGATTTGGTTAGGCTGATTTCAGCTGAAGAAAAACATTTGACTCCAGCGGCATCTTTAAGACCAACAAAGAATAAAACTTGGATGGTCTTAAAGATGCTGCCTCAAACTTTTTTCTGCTCCCTCAACACGACTATGCATCTGAATTTATCAGAAGTGTTAGACATGTGTCCATGTCCGTTCCTTCTCAAAATTAGTGGAATTTGACCTTCAGTGAGATCATGAGCATAATTCATAGCAAGCAGTTTTAGACATGTACAGACTCCATGTCATGGAAACGTGCATGACTCGCTGGACACTGGACACCATCCTACTTTGCAGAGTTTTTGTTTAGATAAAATGGGAGAGAAGAGAATGATGAAACTGCTTTGGATCTCCATTAAAACGAAAGGCAGTGTGTCAATGAAGTAACAAATAACAGTAGCCCGTCTTAGCTTGGAAGCTAAGCAGGGTTGGCCACAGTTAGTATTTGGATGGGAGACTACCAAGAAAGGTCAGGTTGCTGTGCAATGGAAGGCAATGGCAAACTACTTCTGCTCATCTCTTGGGAGCCAGCGTGGTGTAGTGGAGAGCCGTGTTTGATTCCCCACTCCTCCACATACCTGGTGAACTGGATTTGTTTCCCTGCCCCTCCTCATCAAGTCTGCTGGGTGACCTTGGGCTAGTGCCAGTTCTCTCTATCAGCCCCACCTACCTCCCAAGGTGTCCCTTGTAGGGAGAGGAAGGGAAAAGGAGTTTGCAAGCAACCTTAAGACTCCTTACAGAGAGAAAGTTGGGGTATGAATCCAAACTCTTCTTGCTTCGAAAATACCATGGTCCTGGGGTCACCATTAGTCACTTGTGACTTTATGACTCACCGTTGTTACTATTATTATTTTTAGTATCTACAAATTTGTAGCACGCCCTTAGATAGCATGTGTCCAGCGGCCCTCTCTGACTTTACTAATCTTTATTTTGGGGAAGGAAAAAGAGGAGTGGACATGCAAAGGAAAGGTAGGATGGGAATTCGGGTGAAGAAGTTGCAATGTACATCATGAAAAGAAAAATGTTAAAAGCAGCTCCTACATTCCAGGTTAAAGTTTAAAAGTAGGTTCTGGGCTGGAAGACTTGAAGAATTCACTTTGTCCCAGGTGCTTTATTAAGGACCATGCCAGGTGCCAGGTTACACAGAGCTTGTTGTTTCTGTCGATAAGAATGAGGAAGAAGTCCTGGTTGTTGGGCACTTGTGCTCTGTCCTCGTTTGATGGCTGTTTGAGTGTTTACTTCCTGCTCTCCAGTGAGGTACTTGCAGTTAAAGGGCATAGTCAGTGAGAGGAGTTAAATTGTGTGGTGTACTTCATAAGGTAGAGGGAAATGTCTGAACCGCAGTGTAATTACCCCTTTGCATCTTCTTAGCTGGTGATCTGACTTGTGCGTGGAAGTGTCCAGTATTCCAAATGTCTACACCAGTAGCTTTTACTTAAAATTGCATAATAGTGTGTAACAAGTTTAAAATTAGTTTTAAAATTAATGTAATGTAATAATAATGAATCATTTTCTTTTTAAAAAAAAAACTTATATATTAAGAATTGTGGATTAGTAATATAGCTGCACTAATTAATTATATTTTAAAAAATTCTTTAAAACATTTTTGTAAACATTCTTAATAGATATTTGTATTGTATTTTAGATCAAAAAAATGCACTATGCTTAAATTATTGCACATGTAAGCTAACTCTTTTAGCACTGATGAAGAACCGAAAACGTTCGTAGCGCATAGCGTTTTGCATATCTTTGAAGAGTGCGGTTTGCATATCATTGAAGATTGCTGTAATTTGCTGAAGACTGCATGCTTCAGAAGAAGTGGTTGATCATCAAAACATAAGAGCTGCTAAATGAGCTCTTGTAGAAACATAGTGCATATTACTGTTCTGCATCTGCTAAGCATTTTGCATAAGCTTTACACCTGAATCGTAACAGCTGGAACTATATATATACTCAAGCACTTCTCGGCAATTGGCGCTGTGAAAATTTCCTGTGGGCTGATATTATCTCCTCAAGATACTCAGGTGTTACGCTGGGACCATACAACACCAAGTAGCAGCTAATGAACAATTTGCTTGATGACCTGGATGTGGTGTGTCGGTTCACTTAAGAAATATCAACACACCGGAGGACATAAGCTGCCATTTAAATTGTCCCCGACGAATTGTGTTTCCTTAGCCGTCTGTGACGTTTAACAGAAATCATTCATGAAAGGTCCTGGTACTTATGAATGAATCTGATGCAAAGAACGCATTTTGTATGACAGAATTAATGGTTGTTTAGTGTATTGTAGTACTCTGGCTGTATTGTAGTACTCTGGTGTATTGTAGTACTCTGGTGTATTGTAGTACTCTGGCTTAATACTAATACAACAGAAATTTAATATCACATTGTGTGCTTCCTTGCCAATTTGGCAAGTAATTTTTTTTGGGGGGGGGATTGGCTCCCTTTTTCCTTGTGTTCCAGATTGCATGACATCTAAGCCTACAGTGTCAATACACTTGGAATTAGTTTATTTATGGAAAACGTGCACTTTACTAACTCCAAGCCTCTATTATCAGAATAGCAGCAATGAGTAGAGTAGTAGGTACTTGGTGCATAGCTCTCTGTGGATATCTCGGTATATCAGCTGGGCCATGGACACTTTGTTGCATCCTAAATAACTTCCCCTTGAGACCCTAGCATGCAGATAAATAGTCCCAATCATAATTCCAAGCCTGAGAAATAATGATCATTTTTGAGAATGAGGCGTTTTTTCCTTGTAAGGAAGTAACCCCCATCTCCTGTTAGCTCCCATTGGAAACAATGGGAATGGGTCACCCCCTTTGGGGGTCCATAACATTGACACCCCCCCCAAACCAAACTTCACCAAACTTGGTTGGTATCATCAGGACAGTCTCCGAATGATACCCAGAAATTTTGGTGCCACTAGCTTTAAAAATACGCCCACTGCAGGCCAAAAAAAAAATGCTAAGTGTAAAAAACACCAAAAAAATACTGAAGCTTCCCCAAATACCTTGCATTCAGATTCACATATTCGGCTGATATTTGCCCGAATTCGCCCAGATTCGGGCCGAATCCAGTATTTCTTTCACCTGAAGTAAAACCATGAAAGATTCCAGTTATTATATTTGACTCAAAATTCAGCTTACCCCTTGCATTGGAAAATACTTTTCTTTAGTTTTAGGCCAATGGGCATATCACTTATGGCTGTTTGATCATTGGTATAAATAGCAGAAAAGTGCTGAAAAGAAAGTTACCTTTATTAATTTTGAATAGTTTTGTAGGATGAAAAAATTCAAGTCGCTGTTTTCATCAGATACAGACATTTTCTGTTGCAAAAGAACAACTGATTTGAATCATCTGCTGAACAGTAAATAATCTTCCTCTCATAACACCAGAGGTCACAACACTCTTACGAATTAAGCCAGAATTGTTCACGGTAAATTGATTTTGTTCAGACAGAAAAGCTGTTAACATGCATAAAGTATAGCAGTCTGATAACAAATATATTCCTGAGTCTATGTCTCTGTTTCTTTTTGCTTTGCTTCTCAGTATTTATATCTCAAGACAAAGTCATATTGGAATAATGTCTAAGGTCTTTTTATGGCTGGAGAGAGAAATAAAGTATATGATTAAAGCAGAATAAACCTAGATTTGCAGAAGAAGAACAATTTTGCTGATTCACCTCCGGAAACCCACTTCTACTGCAACTTGACAGTAAAAAAGAATTTTGGCTTGGCATAGTAGCTGCTGACTGTGATTGCAACTACATTTCCCTATCCAAGGGGTTGTTTTTTTTTTTGGGGGGGGGGGGGGGTACAGAAGCAGGCTGTTGCTTCACACTGACCCACAGAAAAGCACACCAAAAATCAGGAGGCATCGCTCTTCTTCTGCATTTCCTGAAACCCAGTACAATGTGAGATGATTTTTTGCCCCCAAATCCTTGGGGTATACCAGAAGATTTAGGGAGACTTCTTGTTCTGACATAGCGATAGACCTTCCCCCTCACTTGCCCCCTCCCCTCCAGTTCACAAGAGAATTTGGAGGGGATCCTGATGGAGGAGCAGTCAGCTTTGCAAATGAGTTTGGAGATGTGTGGTTGTAGAATATTTCAGAAGATTTCTTTGAAAAATGATGGAACAGAGCAGTAGCTGATAAAGCTTTTGGCAGAAAGAGTAAGAACATAAGAACGTAAGAACTAGCCTGCTGGATCAGACCAGAGTCCATCTAGTCCAGCATTCTGCTACTCTCAGTGGCCCACCAGGTGCCTTTGGGAGCTCACAGGCAGGATGTGAAAGCAATGGCCTTCTGCTGCTGCTGCTCCTGAGCACTCTCCTGAGCAGAGAGATGACAACACCTCATGGAAGTAGTCAGCTGGGCTGATAAATGGAAGTTTGTGCAGATGGAGATGTAAATGGGATTTCGTGCGTATGGACACAACAAAGGTAGTGCACCTATGTCTGAATTCTTATAGATCCCCTTTTCGCCTGTCATCCGTATTTACAAGCGTTTGTCTCCAGGAACAGCAAGGAAATGTCTACTTACTAAAAATTGCATGACAAACCACCTTTCTTCTTGCAGCTCCCCAATCTCTTATTCTATGGTCCTCCTGGGACTGGAAAGACATCTACTATTTTGGCAGCAGCTAGAGAACTCTATGGGTAAGTCTGACATCAAACCATTACCAAGGCAGAAGAGTTGAAACCTGCACTTTCATTTGTCCTTTTCAGTCCTTTTATCCCTCTGATGATTTGATTGTACATCTCTATAAATGCATGGACTGTTTCATTTTATAGACATCAGGAGCATTCCCTTTTTAAAAAGAAATCTCTGCATTTTGCGGGGTAGGGGATACACAGAAATATACTTCCCATTCCTATTGGTGATGCTGTAGGTGGGAGAAGCACACCTAACAGCAGAAGCCAAGAACTGTATTTCACAAATTTAAAAAGGGGAATCGAGAATTTTTAGCTGGAACCGATAACTGGACTTGTGCCGTCTGAAAAAGTCGCTTTCTATCCCACAACAATCCACTCAGTCTGTTTTGCTCTGTGTTGAACACGGAATTTTTTTTTTCTTCAGAGACAATTTATACTTACTTACTTACTTATTTATCTATTTATTTATTTATTTATTGTATTTGTATACTGCCCTCCCCGAAGGCTCAGGGCGGTTTCCAACAAAATAAAAAGTTAAAACATCATATATATATAAGTTAATTAAAATACATAAAATATTAGATTAGAGATGGCTTCAGCTATTCTATTCCCTCTTTTATGTACCCACGGGAGGCCAGATGTTTGCTTTTTATTGCAGTTGATATCATCCCGGCTGGAGTTAAAACGCCCCTGGCGGAACATGGTCCGGCTTTTACAGGCCCCAAGGAAATCCTTTGTAAATCCCTGGGCAGGTGAGGCCCTGGATCTGCACCTGGAAGCCTGTTCCACCAGGTAGGGGCCAGAGCCGTAAAAGCCCTGGCCCTTGTAGAGGCCAGCCGGATCGCCTTGGGGCCAGGGATCACCAGTAGGTCCGCCTCCGATGAACGGAGGGGCCTAGAAGGGCGATATAGGGAGTTGAATTACTGTGATGGGAAATGTTCTGTTGGGGGTCTGGAAAATGAAGGGACCTGTATATTTACAGAAATAAGCATGTACACAGTTGGAAATTTAAGTATACCGAGTTCAATTTAACTTATGAAGGAGGTGTAATCAGAATGGACTCCTGGAACGCAAAGGAAGGCACTAGTATTTAAAAATGCTACAGGGAACCATTATCTGGGAATGCATCTCTTGGTTTCTATTGATCAAGCCACCGCTGCCTCCTGTTCCCCATTTCCTCAAAAAAAGCAAAATACCGCTATAGGGTGAACGTTTTGCCCAAGACACAGTTCGCAAGAAAGCAAAGGAATGAATATCTTTATTGGAGAGCCCTTAAGTGGCCAGTAAATCTTTTCTGCATTTGTGGTAAGCTCTGTAAATGTGCTAATCCTGTACTTCGGGGAGAAGATCATAGAGGGATGTGAAGCTGGTACACTGGGCTGATTGTTGGAGCCTAATGCTCAAAGAGTCGTGGGAACAGCAGCTTAGTCTTGCGGCTGTCTGTGGTTTGAAACCATCTTAAATGGGCAGGAAGTCAGTTTAACGTTCACAACTGAGAGCGTGGTTTAAGTTGGCAAGAATTCAGACAAGGCAGGGCTGTGCAGCTTGTCATCAAGCCAAACAGTATCAACCCGTCTTGTATTGTAGCCCGGCTGGCACTTGACAGCTTCCCTAGTTTTTGCAGTTCTGAGCAGGTGATTGTTGGAGGGGTGGGCAGAAGCTACATACAGATATACAAGGAACATCCAAAGGGGCAAAAGAAAGAAGAAGAAGAGTTTGGATTTATATCCCCTCTTTCTCTCCTGCAGGAGACTCAAACGGGCTGACAATCTCCTTGCCCTTGCTCCCTCACAACAAACACCCTGTGAGGTAGGTGGGGCTGAGAGAGCTCTGAGAAGCTGTGACTAGTCCAGGGTCACCCAGCTGGCGTGTGTGGGAGTGTACAGGCTAATCTGAATTCCCCAGATAAGCCTCCACAGCTCAGGCGGCAGAGCTGGGAATCAAACCCGGTTCCTCCAGATTAGATACACGAGCTCTTAACCTCCTACGCCACTGCTGCTAGAAACACTCCTTAATTCCAGAAGTTCATTTATTTGCTAGTATATAAAACATCTGTATTGGTTATAGGAGCTAACAAATTGATTACCATTTTGTAATCTGGTAGTATATGAAGTGCGGTCTACATACGTTAACATTTTGTGGATAACATACTGCAGGACGTGTCTCCCAAACTATAGAAAGCCATAGGCTGGATCCAATCGCACTTGCGTGTTATTCTACTTGTAGTGTTATTCTACTTGTAGTGTTATTCTACTTGTAGGCTAAACCACTAGAAGGCTAGAATGTGGGTCTTTGTCTCAGTTTTCCACCATCACATTGGTGTCTTAGCAAAAGAGCCTGTCTTTTGTGTGCAGAAAGGCACAGGTTCGGTCCCCGGCATCTCCAGCCAAAAGGATCTGGTGATAGGTGATGTGAAAGACCTCCACTGGAGACCCTGGAGAATCACAGCCAGGCTGAGTAAATAATACTGATCCTGATAGAGGATCTGCCTCTATTTAAGGCAGCTTTTTGTGTCTAGGAAGACAGTGATGCGGTTGGGGCAGTTCTAACAAGGCTGCGGCTCCATTCATTAGTGACATCTCTGGGTGAAGTTCCTGTGCAGCATTTGAAGGGCACCTGTAGCCACCATGCTTGCAGCGGGATGTCTGAGGAGATAACAAGAGCAGGGCGTCTGAAGGCTGGGGAAGGGGATTTCTTTCTGTCCAATCCATCCCCAAGCTTCCATCCATAATACATGCGTGGTTTCCTTGCCACCCTATTTTGTGAAAGTGTGCTCAAAAACGAAAGCACACCACCACTTCAAAAGCCCAGCTGGCAATGAGGGGGAAAGGCTCCAGCTACAGCAGTGATCCATCCTCCTCAGAAGCTCCGACGGAACTCAGCGTTTCCAGCCTCAGGCAAGAGAGCCCCTTGAAACAGGGAAACGGAGCGGATGGGGAGGGTTTTTTCCCCAATTCAGCCCCCAGTAACTCTGAGATCATTCAGGGACTGTCTAGGGATGATCTGGTCTCCCTTTTCCAACAGTCCATCAGAGAAGAGGTAGAACGATGCTTCCAGGACAGAGAGGGTAGACCTGCCCTTCAGGAAGGTGGCCCTGGCCTCCAGGAGGGTAGACCTGGTCTCCAAGGAGGTAGCTCTGGCTTCCGAGAAGGTAGCTCTGGCCCCTATGAAGGTAGACCTGGCCTCTCCAATAGCCAAACTCTGTGTAGAGTTTCATACGCAACACACTATAATTGTTTATACAAAGCGTAAAGGTAAAAAACAATATATACAGTGTTATATTCATTTTAAATGTCAAAAAGTATTTGCGGCTCCCAAGTGTTTTCTTTTCCGGGGAAAACTGGTCTAAATGGCTCTTTGGGTCTTAAAGGTTGCAGACCCCTGCAATAGATCCTTCAGTTAAAAAGAAGGAAAGAACAGAAAAATCTTTACCCAAGGGATGTACCCAGATTGCAACATGTGAAGCCAGAGCCATGGTGCAGTTCTGTGCAGAATATTAGTGAAATCCATGAGCTTTGACTGGAACAGACAGGGAATTGTTAAGAACAGTGGACTCTAATCTGGTGAACCAGGTTTATTTTCCCACTCCTCCACATGAAGACTGTTGGATGACCTTGGGCCAATCACAGAAACTCTTTCAGCCCCACCTACCTCACAAGATTTCCGTTGTGGGGAGAGGAAGAGGAGGAGTTTGTCGGCTGCTTTGAGACTCCTTACGGTTGAGAAAAGTGGGGTATAAATCCAAACTCTTCTTCTACATAGCATTGCTCTATAACTGTTCACTTTCACAGATTTGTTAAAAAGCCACATGTCTTTTGTCGTCCATAGGCCTGAGCTGTTCCGGCAGAGAGTCCTCGAGTTAAACGCATCTGATGAACGTGGAATACAAGTCGTTCGAGAGAAAGTGAAGACTTTTGCTCAGCTGACAGTTTCGGGAAGCCGTTCAGAGTATGCATAACGATCTGAGGCACTCTTCTTATAGGATTGTATTTCTCTCTGTGCCGGTTTTATGTGGGATAGCTTTGTAATGCTAAATTAAGCCACAAGTCAGCAATGCCTTTTGGCTTCCATGCTCTAAAATGCATGTCAAAATGAGTCACCTTAGCATAACTACACTCTAAGCCAGGGGTAGGGAACCTGCGGCTCTCCAGATGTTCAGGAACTACAATTCCCATCAGCCTCTGTCAGCATGGCCAATTGGCCATGCTGGTAGGGGCTGATGGGAATTGTAGCTCCTGAACATCTGGAGAGCCGCAGGTTCCCTACCCCTGCTCTAAGCTAAGGGAACTTATCTTTCACCATCTGCACACATCTTTGCATTAGTGGCCCTAATGAAATGTGTATAGATGCTGCACCTGAGCTACTGGCTTGTAGAAGAACTGACAATAATAAGATGCAAAGTGTTCAATGTAATAATAAGGCAGTCATATATCACAAAAACAACATGTGTGCAGAACTTGTTTATGTGTTTTTGTGATATATGATTGTTATGCCTTATTATTAAAATTGAGCACTTTGCATCTTTATTGGCTGTTGAAGGTTTTCCAAAACCAGTAGCTCTGAGTATATGCAGGTGGGTATCTCTTGGTTTTGATTTTGTGTTCTGTCCCCCCCCCTCCCCCATTCCCGGTTACTTTTCTTTTGTTGAAATGTGAATTGAGTCAGTAGAAGGGGGCACTGCTTATAATGCTGAATGGACTTGTTTTGTACTGCACTCTGAATGATTCAGCCATTGGCATATGAACCACTGCTTCACAACCCATCTAGGGTCCTTGAAATCTTCTAGTCTGTAAACCTGTCTTTCCATTGATCAGCATTGGCTGAAGACTTCTGAAGAGAAATCGGGAATTTCTTAGACATGCTTCAGGAAAATAATGGGATGATTGTGTTTTCCAGAGTCCGAGTTCTCAGTTATTGGTCTTTTTTTCCCCTGGACAACTTGGCACATGGAAGAATATATTAAGTTGTTTGTTTTTCTCTTGTTCTTGGAGAGTCACTTAAGGTTAGGTTTGAGAACTCCCCAGTAAGAGCTCTTCAAGTCTCTGGTACCAAAAGTTCATAGGAAAATGAGTCTTCCACATGTTCTCCGGCTTAATTTATTCCATTATTCAGCATGAGAAAATCTGGGTGGAAAAGAGCAAGCTGGAATGGGTCCAGAGGTAAAATTGAGCACTATGAACGGGTCCAGAGGAGGGCAACAAAAATGGTAAAAGGTCTGGAGTCCATGCCCTACAAAGAGAGTCTTGGGAGCTCGGGATGTTTAGTCTGGAGAAGCGAAGGTTAAGGGGGAACATGATAACTATGTTTAAATATTTGAAGGAATTCATGTCAAAGAGGGAGCAAGCTTGTTTTCTGCTGCCTCAGAGGCTAGGACATGGAGTAATGGATTCAAGGTGCAGGAAAAGAGATTCCACCTAGACATTAGGAAGAACTTCCTGACTATCAAGGCTGGAATTCACTGCCTCGTAGAGTGGTGGGGTCTTCTTTGGAGGTTTTTAAACAGAGGCTGATGAACATGTGTCTGGAGTGCTTCGATTGTGTGTTCCTGCATGGCAGGAGGATTGGACTTGATGGCCCTTGGGGTCTCTTCCAACTCTTTGATTCTGTGAGCCTTACATCTCATGGACAGGCCCTGCTGCCCTTCAACTCTAAAATGTTTTTCTAAAATGCTCCAGTCACCTTTGAAAGCATCCAAGGGACCTATTTGATTTGAAGGCCTCTGTGCCCAGTTTACTTCATGTGGTGGCATCTGAACTGTCCAATAATAAGACTGTATTCAGTTGATTTCTTTATTATGAAACAGCATCAGGAATAAACATTTAGACCTCTATTGCCAGAACTAAGCATAATCAGCAATGTGGCCTCCATTTTATCCCACGTTACATATCATGTCAAACCCCCGCCCCCCCCCGACTACCAGTTCCCAAGGGGGGAAGCACTCCTCCAGTCCCACGGTCCAGACAAGAAAAGCCTCCCTTGGGGTCAAAGCAACCAAATTCCTCACTCCTGAGAGAGCTATAACGGCAGGTGTCTAATGAACTGATAAGGTATTGCATGAGAAGCAAAGTGAAAAAAAAAACATAAGCATAGCAGGGAAGGGGAAGGAGTAGAGAAAGGCTCCACATCCCAAGCAGGAACAGAAGACATTGGCAGGATCAAACGGGCTCATCATGACATTGAGTGAGGTGGCACTCAGGGCCGTTAGAACCCAGGAATTGATTTCGGGCCCTTGTGGTAGTGGCAGAGACGGAAACACTGGCAGCAGTAGAACCACAAACACAAGAAAGACCAAGGGAGGAGGACAAAGCATTTTGAAAAAAATGGCTCTGGAAGGAAAAGGACAGTGTTGGTCATAAGTGACTCTCTGCTTAGCAGTATAGAATGGTATCTGTCCAGGCCTGATCCTCTGGCCCAAGTTGTGGTTTGCCAATAAAGATATTGTAGACTGGATCCCGAAACTGATCAAACCTACAGATTGCCTATTTGTGACGGTCCATGTCACAACCAACAACAGGCCATGAACACCACTGAAAACATGAAGGCTGTCGGCTACCTTATTTCATTATCAGCTGCAATGCAGGTGTCTGTGGCCACAAGTATGAACCAAGTTTGCCCATCACAAAGAAAACAGGTTTGTTGGTGACATCTGAATATGACTGGAGCCATTTATGTACTACTTTTTTTAGAGATTTAAGAAATTTGCAATATATATATTCTGTTCAATTTTTTCCCCTGTGTCTACAGTATTTGCTTTATACACACACACACACACACACACACACACACACACACACACACACACACACACACACACACACATATATAAAGCTATGTGTCTCTGTGTGTATATATATAAATAAATAAAGCTATATATATAAATAAAGCTATATATAAATAAAGCTCTGTGTGTGTGTGTATATATATATATATATATATATATATAGAGAGAGAGAGAGAGAGAGAGAGAGAGAGAGCAAATACTGTAGACACAGGGAAAAAAATTGAACAGAGATCCTCTTCAGAATATTTTGAGACAAGTGTCTTATGAGCAAGAGAAATTCTGGAATATTAAAACACCTTCTTACTACATACTTTAAAGAGTGGGCAAGCATAAAGTTGAATCCAAGGGAGTCGTTGCTTGTTTTTCTTCTTTATTTAGGACATTTCTGTGTTGCTTCAGAATCCTACTGGAGGTGCCTTACAGCACCCTGATAATACATTATGAGTATAAAAGACAACCATTTAAATTAGCTCAGGGGCATAAATACCATAAAACTGTCCAAATACAGGCCTGTTCAACATGCTTGGAGCATTTCCAGAAGCCAGCTTTCCTCTCTTGTCTGCAGCTAATCTTTGTGCACCACTGAGAACAGCATTGGATGGGGCGGGGGGGTTCATCAGGAAGTGGGGGACTAATGAAAATTGTGCCTTTCTTTTCTGCTGGTTCCTGTGTCTTCCGTCAGCAGAAAACATGGCTCGCATCCACCCCAGCAACACCGTTTGCCAAGTCCTCCAGCAGAGAAAAAAGCGTCCTTCACTGCCAGTGGAAGAGTTAGCACAACAAAGTAGTTGGATCCAATCCATAATGTTGTGTCATAGCTTGTTTTTTTGCCAATATGTACTTCTGCAAAACGACTCCTCGGTGTAACTTCACTAATGCCAGATGTTTTTTGATGTGTCTGTTTAGTGGCAAGCCGTGTCCCCCTTTTAAGATTGTGATCTTGGATGAAGCGGACTCTATGACCTCAGCAGCCCAGGCAGCCTTAAGGCGCACCATGGAGAGAGAGTCCAAAACGACACGTTTTTGCCTTATCTGTAATTATATCAGCAGGTACGTGTGATGTGCCATTTCCCTAGGTTCAGGCTTCTTTATCTGCCAGCTCTTTCTTTAGAGCAGCGGTAACATAGTGGTTAAGAGCAGGTGCGCTCTAATCTGGAGAACTGGGTTTGATTCCCTGCTCTGCCACTTGAGCTGTGGAAACTTATCTGGTGAATCAGATTAGTTTGTGCACTCCAACACATGCCAGCTGGGTGACCTTGGGCTAGTCACAGTTCTTTGGAGCTCTCTCAGCCCCACCCATCTCACAGGGTGTTTGTTGTTGGGGGGTGGGGAGGGCAAGGAGATTGTAAGCCCCTTTGAGTCTCCTTATAAGATAGAAAGGGGGGAGATATACATCCTAACTCCTCTTCTTTAGAGAGCTCAGTGTTAAACTTGTATTTTTAGAACTGCTCAATTTACACATGCGGGAAATAAGAAATCTAGTAAAAGTGAAGTGCACTAAATCATATTTATTTGCTGGTTTTTGCGGGAGAGCCATATTGTTTCCTTCTTTACCCACTGGAATGGATTCTACTTAAGGAGACTGTTGCGTAAACTTGCGTTAACTATTTTCCTTTCTCCCTGTGACAGGATAATCGAACCCATCACGTCCCGGTGTTCTAAGTTTCGTTTCAAGCCCCTTTCGGACAAAATCCAACAGCAGAGACTTCTAGACATCGCTGAAAAGGAGAGCGTGGCAGTCAGCAGTGAGGTATAGGGCCTTTGTTTTAGTGCTGTGAAAAGAGACAGAGATGCATGACTGAGCATTACATTTTATCCAAATTTGACTGGGTTAATGCTGGACCAAATACAACCACTTCGCAGAAGGATAGAAAGGTCCAGGAAACCAGCCAAAATTACTGCATTCATGCATAGTGCTTAGTCAGTGGGCACTGCCTTTTAGACAGGTGGGCTACATGTGAACTCCAAAGTATAAGACAGGGGCTGTTCTGGTAAATGTGTATGTGGTTTACTTCATTTGTAGTCTGCCCGACTTGCTGAAACTCAGGGCAAGTCACAAAATTAAACATCGTGATTTTTTAAAAATGCTGCACAGCGTACAGACCGGGGTGGCCCCTGGTGGCGGAGATTGCGTCTCCGGACCCTCCCTGGGTCACTCCCTCCAGCTCCCCGGAGTTTGCATGAGCCACAGAATGGAGGGAGGAGGCCTCACTCACTGCTTCTCCCTCCTGGTGCGCCAAATTCCCCGGTTGTAGGAACAGTGACCAGCAGCAGCATCCTTGACCCTTCTCCCCTCTTATAGGGCTAGCCCTGCCCCTTCCCCCAGCCCCCTCCAATCAGGATCTCAGGGCTGGGAACAAGCTCATTCCTGTCCTGGCTTCCTTGTCACCCTCAGCCTCGCCCACCCCCTTCCAGACCTGCCCCTAATCACACCTCCCTGGCCTCGCCCTGTTTCCGAACACCTCCGTTGCCGCCCCTCAAGGTCTTCGCTTGCTCCTGGGGCCCACCTGTGTCAGATTGGCTTGCCATTGCGGCTTCCACGACTTGCAGGGCGGGGTGGTCTTGTACCATGGGTGGGTGCTCCTGTGCTCCAGTTCACACCCTGGTGCTACTAGTGGAGGTGGCCGGATTGGTGAATGATGCGCCGCTGCCCCAGAGTGGCTGGGGACAAGGTGGGTGGCAGGTTTTGTCTCATATGGGAGAAGGCAGTCGGGTCTGCAGCCCTGTGGGAGTTTGTGCTTCCCATGGGCCGGGGTTGGAGGCAATGAAGTCACAGGCCCGGCCTCTGAGTCAGGCACAGCTGCTGTCTTGGGACACAGACCAGGATGGCCCAAGCTAGCCTGATCTCCTCCGCTCTCTGAATCTAAGCAGGGTCAGCCCTTGCTAGTACTTCTTTATTTCTTCAGCTTGGATTCCGCCCTTTCCCTCATGAGCTTCCAACATGTGATCAGACAATAATACGATGAATTGAATAACAATTTAAAAAAATAGATGGTGACTAAAAACACTTAACCTCAAATACAGAAAAGGTTCTGCACTTAACGTCCCAAAGGTATGGAGAACAAAAAGGGAAGGGAGGCCACCAAGGAAATCCAGGGTTGCTACGCAGAGGCAGGCTGTGGCCTCTTCATCGCTTGCGTTGAAACCTCGATCTAGTTATGAATTGGCTGCTCCTTGACAGCCCTTTTCACCATCATGCGTTTCACCAAAAGTGCAATAGAGCTGCCTCATTTTTGCACAGACCTTAAAACTACAGTCATAACCCCTTTTCAGAAAAGTGCTCTTCTACACAGTCCTGTTTGACATATAATATAGAACAATAAAAACCTGGCAGTCTTCCTGATACAGAACAGTACACTTTCAACTTTCCCATGCCATGAGATGACATTATCTCTGGCTTCCTGAGAAGGCTGTGGGGCTGGAGAGGCTAGACCCTCCTGGCGTCCTGGAGCGCCACAAGCTCTGTGCCCGTGCTGCAGTGCCGTATGCTTAAAACAAGTTGCCAAGGGGCAAGCACAAAAATGTCACTTGCTCATTCACGCCAGTCTTGGCAGCTTCTCGTCTGCATTGTTCCGTGTTCCCGTTTGGAGGAACGTTGTGGGCTTCTTTCTTTTGCCAGGAAATCTCTCGCACAGTAACAGCACAGGGAATGGGGACAATCCCTATAAAACCTACTGTGAAACTATTGTCTGTTCGATTTTGCCCAAGAAAGTGCTCAGTGTAGATTAGACTTTTGCATGCTTTTCCACGTAATACCTTTCCACTGAAATAGATTCCCTTGCCTAATATATCACGTGTCTTCCTCGATCCCATGTTGATCAACTGGGGTGTGTACCCAGGGTCGTCCAGGCAAGTTTTCTAGATCAGCACCTTCATAATCTTGCGGATCATTATTAACTTTTATTGCAGAGTGTGTTTTAGTGCTCACACGATGAATATTGTTTGTGGGAGAGGGGGCATGTGAGGGATTCAGGACTAGTGGTTGAATCCAGCGGACCTGTCTGCAGAAAAGACCATGATAGTGGCCGTGTAGGGAGAAGGGGGCCAAAATAACTTCCCTCCTCGGCAAGCACAGTTCAGTCGTTGGGGGAAAAAAAGAGAGGGTGACCTTCATCTTCCATTTTGAGGTCTGTTCTCACTGGATAAAAGGGATAATAATACAACAACCTTTATTAGGCATATTAAATAGGCTCCAGAGCGTTACACACATTTCTGAAGTACAAATCAAATGTACATTCAAAACACAGACAGATAAACTGTATCTAGCATTGGACATTACTTAGAAAGTTCTGTCACTTGTAAAAGAAATTTTGCTACTTTTTCCAAGAGCACGGCCTCTGTATTATTTAACAAAAGCTCCACAACAGAGTTGTCAGAGTCTCCTTCAGGTTTGTCTAAGACCAGCCCAGGAGAGAAATTCCTAATACCCACATACCTCAGACAGTCAAGTATAATGTGAGCAAGAGTCTCCACTTGGTTTTTCCAGTGTGAACAGACCCGATCCTGGAGAGAGATAGATAGGTAGTGACCGATGGCCGATGGGAAAGTATTGCATCTGGCCCTTGTAATAATCCCTCTCTGTTGGGGTTCAGTTAATAGTTCAAGATATTTGGCTATGTGCCCCTGTTCTGGTACTATTCCAACAGAAAGGGGTGAGCATGATTTATTTGCTTGCCCCAACAAGATATGGTATTTGCTCCCGATAAAGGACTGCAGCAGACCAAAACTGTCATGGGATGAACAGGTATAATTCTCCTCTTGCTTTTCCGCCCAGGGCACACCCTAACCCAGAGGTCTTCAAACTATGGCCCTCCAGATGTTCAGGAAATACAATTCCCATCAGCCTCTGCCAGCATGGCCAAGTAGCAGGGCTGATGGGAATTGTAGTTCCTGAACATCTGGAGGGCCATAGTTTGAAGACCCCTGCCCTAACCTCTGCAGTCAATGAATTTAAAGCGCATAATTGGCTTGTACTTTGCTTAGGTTATTTATGCAGTGCCAGGCATATTAGTGTAGAAAAGAGCCCACAGTCTGATTTCAGTATCTGCTTAAGGATGCTGGTAGAATGAAGTAATATGAGAAGCAACCCTATGAATCAGGTAGGTAAGGAAGTAATTGGGAAATGTTCTTCATTGTAACGGGTAAACAGATGTATGTGTTTGACATGTTCACGCAAATGGTGCTTGAAGACCTGGAATCTATTTTGTTCACATAGATGGCATAAAAGTTTACAAAGTTCAGCACAGGGGCGGAGGTGGGGTTTTTGTTTCCCCTCCCCTAACTGTGCTGGACGGTGTGGGTGTTCCTGATGTCCCTTCCTACTGGTCATCTTTCATTTTGGCTTTATTTTTAAATCTTTCTTTTCCCCATGCTTTTGCAGGCAATCTCCTGCCTTGTTCATGTGTCTGAAGGAGACCTGAGAAAAGCAATCACGCTTCTTCAGAGTGCAACGCGACTAATGGGCAAGAAAGAAGTGACAGAGAAAGTTGTCGTTGAAATTGCAGGGGTAAGTTTTTAGTTATTTAAAAAATGGCCTACCTTGTGCTAACTAGTTGCAAAATGATGCATAATATCTCCCCACTGTAAAGATATGTCTAGCAGTTCATGTTCTTATGGATTCTTATGGATTCCTTTGAACTTCCAGTTCAAAGGAGAAACACTGAGTGAAATTGTTTCTGTTGTTACGCTTCCTTTCTATACTACTGTGTTTCTAGTTCCTCTGTCTTTATTTACTTGATTTTTTTAAAAAAGCTGCTAATTAGAATAGACACCACAACACCATTCTGGTAAATCTGACTGTATCTCATGTGTGGGAAAGCTCTTCAGTTAAGTGAAAGCAGACATAAGAACATAAGAACTAGCCTGCTGGATCAGACCAGAGTCCATCTAGTCCAGCACTCTGCTACTCGCAGTGGCCCACCAGGTGCCTTTGGGAGCTCACGTGCAGGATGTGAAAGCAATGGCCTTCTGCTGCTGCTGCTCCTGAGCACCTGGTCTGCTAAGGCATTTGCAATCAGAGATCAAGGAGGATCAAGATTGGTAGCCATCATAGATCAACTTCTATGCAGCTATAGTGGTAGCTTGAAAGGACAAGTGGTCTGTAAGCTATTTTTGGGTAAGAACTTGGGGTTGTATGCGGACCGTTCTGCTACAGACTGCTGTTTAAAGGAATGTGTTCAACTCACACACATTCCAAAATGTTCTGAATGAATGGTGTGAGACACCTTGTTGACCAAGTGTTTCTGTTTCAGCATTGGATTTATTTATTTATTTATTTGGGTGGGTTTTTTTTACAATTCTATACAACAAGAAAACACAATTAAAACAACAATAAAATCCTTAAAACGTTATAAAAGCACAACTACAATATAACCGCAGCTAAAACAAACAAGATGGCAACTTAATTCAGATACCCCCTGCGAGGCCAATACAGGTGGATATCAGCCCGGCTGGCCTCCCGGAAAAGCCCGCTGGAATAGCTCCGTCTTACAGGCCCTGCGGAAACTACTCAAGTCCCGCTGGGCCCTGATCTCATTTGGGAGCGTATTCTACCAGGTAGGGGCCAGGAAAGAGTATGCCCTGGCCCTAACTGAGGCCAGCTAGATATGTTTTGGCCCAGGGATTTCCAGAAGGTTCTCCTCCAAGGAGCGGAGGGAACCTAATTGGGCAATATGGGCTAAATCCTTGGGAAGTGATTCTTGTGATACTAATCTCTGGATTTTGCTCGAGTATCTGCTTTCAAAAATAAACACATTCCGTCAAATCGCACATGTTGGCATATTACGCATAAGATACGTGACACGTTCATACTATCTACGTGCAAAATCTGTTCCAGGTGGTACCTAAAGAAACGCTGGATGGATTACTTGCTGCCTGTCAGAGTGGTTCATTTGAAAAACTGGAAGTCGTAACACAGGTAACCACGTCGAGGATTTTAAATATGTGAGCGTTGGCTGTAGGGCTTTTTTTGCCTTCCTTTACTCTCTCCCCTGAAATGCCGCTTGTCGCACTGGCCAGTTGCACATGGTGTGCGAGGAGAGGACAGCAGTTACATAAGCACATTGAAACTAAAAACTGCTCATCTTGAAGCCGATCGTGATAAATGTAACATGAACCCGCTGACATTTATGAAGGCTGTGACCTTAGGTGGGAAAGTGCTTGGAGTGGCTGCGCTTGCTGTGCGGTAAAGATTTGTGCAGCCTGGTTCTTTTTTTTTCTCTCAGGGTTCTTTATAGCTCTGAGGATTTGTGTCTCAGGCCCCGCAAAAGGCTCGAGCATATTTGAGGGAGTAGACTCAGAACGAACTGTTTTGTTTTACAGTTTTGGCTACTTGCCATTCATGAAAATAATGGATCATACACCACTTTGAAGTCCCCTGTCTTTCCCCCTCTCTAAGGCCCCTTCCACACATGCAGAATAATGCACTTTCAATCCACTTTCACAATTGTTTGCAAGTGAATTTTAGAAGAAGAGTTTGGATTTATATCCCCCCTTTCTCTCCTGCAGGAGACTCAAAGGGGCTGACAATCTCCTTGCCCTTCCCCCCTCACAACAAACACCCTGTGAGGTGGGTGGGGTTGAGAGAGCTCCGAGAAGCTGTGACTAGCCCAAGGTCACCCAGCTGGCGTGTGTGGGAGTGCACAGGCTAATCTGAATTCCCCAGATAAGCCTCCACAGCTCAGGCGGCAGAGCTGGGAATCAAACCCGGTTCTTCCAGATTAGATACACGAGCTCGTAACCTCCTACGCCACTGCTGTGTAGGATTTTACTATTCTACTGCGTAGAATTTTACTATTCTACTGAGCTGCAAAGTGCATTGAAAGTGGATTGGAAGTGCATTATTCTGCATGTGCGGAAGGGGCCTGAGTCTGCCTTCAGGTTGTCAAATGGGATCCAGGTAGAGAGACCAAGCAAAAGAAACTCTGGATAGGATTCCTGCATATTCACGTTCCTTTGGCCCCTTAGGCTAAGTAAGTTATTTTCACTTTCCCCTTCTTATCCTTAACCAATCACCATCCCTCCTGTCTTTCTAGTAGGTCCCATTCAGTTTTTCTGTGTGATCTAATATCCAGCCCTTCAGTATGTAGGGCTCGATCCAGACTAAATTGGACATTTCCACCGACTTTCCCATCCTACTACATCCTCCCTGTGCCCCTTCCCCCCCCCCCCCCCCCCCCGCGTCCCCTAGGAAGACTATCTGATGATCAGCGAGATGGAGTGGGAAGAGCAGGAATGAAAATTCCATTCTGGTAGAAAACTTAGTCTGGATCCAACCCATATTACCTTTCTGGAACATTTATTTATGTATCTAATTCAATTATACCCTATGTTTCTCCCCAAAGGGGAGTCAAAGTGGCTTGTATTGTTCTCCTTTCCTTCTTTGTATCCTCACAACAGCCCTGTGAAGTAGGTTAGGCTGAGAGGATGTGACTGGTCTGAGATCTCCCAGAAGGATTCCACCGTGGCGTGGGGGTTCAAACCTAGGCTGCTCAGATCCTAGATTATTTAGCGCCCCCTGGAAATTAATTTTTTTAAATTTTAATAGCAATTAAACAGAAAGATATATGTATTAATGTTTCTACCTGTGGCCATCACCACCCCCCTGGATTGCTGCAGCTCCCACCAGGGGGCGGTGGCGCCCACTTTGGGAATCACTGGTCTAAACCTACAGCCCTTCAGATGACCATGGACTACGATTCCCATCAGCTCTGCCAATGGGCCATGCTGGTGGGGGCTGATTAGATAGCCCCTTTATTCAGCAAGCCACACCTTCAGCCTAAGAAAAAGTTCAGCAGTCAACTGCCTTCCTGCCCAGGCTTGACACATAAGATGTATCCCAAAATTCTCAGAGAGGCATCCATTTTGTGTAGAGGAGTGTCTTGCTGTTTGGTCCCTGTACCTTTATGGCACTTTTTGGCGGAAGGAAAGGTCTGGCTGTTAACTCCTGGGAATGGAGAACTACGGCCCCAGATTGCACCTTTTCCCACACACCTGCTTGCCCACCTGTATGGTCCTCCAACATTGTCCAGCTGGGCAGCCTTCTGTGAGCCCTCCTGCCGCAAGCCTCACCTGCATGCCCTTTCCTTGTGGTGGTAGATAATAGCATATTAACCCAAGGGGATGTGGTAGTCACAGGGGCAAGCCAGACAGTGAATCATAAACAAGACTCCTCTCGCACTGAGGATACCCCTCGGGGAGGTGGGGGGCTCCTTGTAGTGGGTGATTCGATCATCAGGAATATAGAGAGTTGGGTTTGTGACAGGCGTGATGACCGCATGGTGACTTGCCTGCCTGGTGCGAAGGTTGCGGATGTCACGCTACGTCTAGATAGGCTGTTAGACAGTGCTGGGGTGGAGTCAGCAGTTGTGGTCCACATTGGTACCAATGACATTGGGAAATGTAGCCGGGAGGTTCTGGAAGCTAAATTTAGGCTGCTAGGAAAAAGGTTAAAATCCAGGACCCCCAAGGTGGCATTCTCTGAAATGCTACCTGTTCCACGCGCAGGGCGAGCTAGGCAAGCGGAGATACAGGGTCTCAATGCGTGGATGAGAAGGTGGTGCAAGGCAGAGGGTTTCAGATTTGTCAGGAACTGGGGAACCTTTTGGGATAAGGCAGGCCTGTACAAAGGGGACGGGCTTCATCTTAACCAAAGAGGAACCAGGCTGCTGGCGCTCAACATTAAAAAGGTGGCAGAACAGCTTTTAAACTGATTCCTGGGGGAAAGCCGACAGGAGCTGAGGTGACTTCGGTTCGGAATACAGAGTCCATGGGGATGCAGACAGAGAAGGAGGTTTTTTTAAATCAACCACATACAAGTGAGGAACATAGCAATGTGATAAGTGATAGTGTCTACAAAAGGCTAGAGGGCAAAACACATAAATCCCAGGTTAGGGACAGAGACAGAGTATACAAGTGTCTCTATGCTAATAGTAGAAGCATTGACCTAAAATGGGGAGCTGGATTACAGAGTTTTGAAGGAGGACATTGATATAGTGGGCATCACAGAGACATGGTGGAATGAGGAGAACCAGTGGGATGCTGTTATCCCAGGTTACAGGCTCTACAGGAAGGATAGGACACGGCGTATTGGGGGTGGGGTGGCCCTCTACATCAAAGAGAGCATAGTGTCACATAAAATAGACAATGCAGGGGAAATTGATTCCTCTACAGAAGCACTGTGGATATCAATACCAGGGGTGAAACATAGTTTAACATTAGGAATATATTATCGTCCCCCTGACCAAAGCGCACAAGAGGATTCTGAGATGGAAAAAGAAATTAGAGAGGCCAACAAAGCAAAATGTCGTGGTAATGGGCGATTTTAACTATTCCCATATAAACTGGAAAAATGCATGTTCAGGTCATAGTAAGGAGAGAACATTCCTGGATATGCTAAATGACTGTGGCTTAGAGCAGATGGTTGTAGAACCAACCAGGGGAGATGTGATCCTAGATCTAATTCTATGTGGGACCCAGGACCTGGTGCGGGAAGTCAGTGGGAGCCGATAGGGAACAGCGACCACAATGCTGTCAGATTCAGTATCTCTGCATGCGAACAAGTGACAACTACTAATGTAGTTATATTCGCCTTCAGAAAGGGAAATTTCTCAAAGATGAGGGGGATAGTGCGCAGGAAGCCGAAAGGGAAAATCAAGAGAGTCAAAAATGTCCAAGATGCTTGGAGGTTATTTAAAAACACAGTCTTAAAAGCTCAACTGGAATGTGTTCCACAGGTTAGGAAAGGCAGCCCCCAGTCCAAAAGAAAGCCACCATGGTTAACAAGGGACGTTGAGGAAATTATTAGGGAAAAAAAGATGTCTTTTAGAAAATGGAAGTCCAACTTAACTGATAAAGAATACCAGAGAGAACACAAATGGTGGCAAAAGAGAAGCAAGTTAGCTGTAAGGGAGGCAAAAAAGGAGTATGAGGAACGCGTGGCTGTGAACATCAAAACCAGCAACAAACAGTTCTTCAAGTACATCAAAAGCAGGAAGCCAGCAAGGGAAGCGGTAGGCCCGTTAGATGACAAAGGAACAAAGGGTGTGCTAAAAGATGACAGGGAGATTGCAGAAAAGCTGAATGAATTCTTTGCATCTGTCTTCACCCAAGAGGAGGTGAGGAAAATTCCTGCACCTGAACCAAGCTTCTTAGGAGGCTTAATCAGAGGAACTAACTTGAAGATAGTGGTAGACAAGGAAGAAGTTCTGGCAGCCATTGATAAACTAAATGCTACCAAATTCCCTGGCCCAGATTGCATTCACCCAAGAGTTCTTAAAGAGCTCAAGCATGAAATTGCTGATGTTCTCACTTTAATATGCAACTTATCCTTGAAATCAGGCTCCATCCCTGAAGACTGGAAGATGGCCAATGTCACACCAATCTTTAAGAAAGGATCTAGGGGACCGAGAAATTACAGAGCCAGTCAGTTTGACATCTGTTCCTGGTAAATTAGTAGAATCTGTCATTAAAGATAAAATTATAAAACATGTACAAAGAAGCAAAACCTGCTGAGAAAGAGTCAGCATGGCTTTTGCAGAGGCAAATCCTGTCTTACCTAAAACTTACTAGAGTTCTTTGAGGATGTAAATAGGCATGTGGATAAGGGGGAACCAGTGGACATTGTCTACTTGGATTTCCAAAAGGCTTTTGACAAAGTTCCTCACCAGAGACTATTGAGAAAACTCAGCAATGAAAGACTAAGAGGGGAAGTCCTCCCATGGATTAAAAACTGGTTGAGAAACAGGAAGCAAAGAGTGGGTGTAAATGGGAAATTCTCACAATGGAGAGATGTGGGGAGTGGTGTCCCCCAAGGATCCGTATTGGGACCAGTGCTCTTTAACCTATTCCATAAATGACCTGGAAGTAGGGGTGGGTAGCGTGGTGGCCAAGTTTGCAGATGATACCAAATTATGTAGGGTGGTGAGAACCACAAAGGATTGCTTGCAGGAGCTCCAAGCGGACCTTGATAAATTAGGTGAGTGGGCTAAGAAATGGCAAATGCAGTTCAATGTAGCAAAATGCAAAGTGATGCACATAGGGGCAAAAAATCCAAACTTCACATACACGCTACAGGGGTCAGTGCTATCAGTCACAGACCAGGAAAGGGATTTGGGCGTCTTAATTGATAGTTCCATGGGAATGTCAACTCAATGTATGGCAGCTGTGAAAAAGGCAAACTCTATGCTGGGGATAATCAGGAAAGGAATTAATAATAAAACTGCAAAGATTGTCATGCCCTTATATAAAGCCGTGGTGCGACCACACTTGGAGTACTGTGTTCAGTTCTGGTCACCACATCTCATAAGGATATTGAAGAGATAGAAAAAGTGCAGAGAAGGGCAAGGAGGATGATTGAGGGACTGGAGCACCTTCCTCATGCGGAGAGGCTGCAGCGTTTGGGACTCTTTAGTTTGGAGAGGAGACGTCTGAGGGGGGATATGATTGAAGTCTATAAAATTATGCATGGGGTAGAAAATGTTGACAGAGAGAATTTTTTCTCTCTTTCTCACAATACTAGAACCAGGGGGCATTCATTGAAAATGCTGGGGGGAAGAATTAGAACTAATAAAAGGAAACACTTCTTCACGCAACGTGTGATTGGTGTTTGGAATATGCTGCCACAGGAGGTGGTGATGGCCACTAACCTGGATAGCTTTAAAAGGGGCTTGGACAGATTTATGGAGGAGAAGTCAATTTATGGCTACCAATCTTGATCCTCTTTGATCTGAGATTGCAAATGCCTTAAGAGTCCAGGGTGTTCAGGAGCAACTGCCACAGAAGGCCATTGCTTTCACCCCCTGCCTGTGAGCTCCCAAAGGCACCTGGTGGGCCACTGCGAGTAGCAGAGTGCTGGACTAGATGGACTCTGGTCTGATCCAGCTGGCTTGTTCTTATGTTCTTATGTTCTTAAGACATTATACCCAGGCTAGGTGTAATGCCAAAAGTGCAACATTTAATACTACAAGAAAAGTGAAGAAATCTCTGAACAGACTACAAAACCAGCCAGAATATCTAAGCAGTGGCGTAGGAGGTTAAGAGCTCGTGTATCTAATCTGGAGGAACTGGGTTTGATTCTCTGCTCTGCTGCCTGAGCTGTGGAGGCTTATCTGGGGAATTCAGATTAGCCTGTACACTCCCACACATCCCGGCTGGGTGACCTTGGGCTAGTCACAGCTTCTCGAAGCTCTCTCAGCCCCACCTACCTCACAGGGTGTTTGTTGTGAGGGGGGAAGGGCAAGGAGATTGTAAGCCCCTTTGAATTTCCTACAGGAGAGAAAGGGGGGATATAAATCCAAACTCTTCTTCTCTTCTAAGAAAATAACCAAGTCCACAACTATGCAGAGCCTTGGCAGCTGTCCCATTTTGGGGTAAATTAACACCAGCTCTATTCACAGACAAGAAAACAAGATAGTCCCCTCTTGTCTAAGCCATCAAGTAACCCCCTCGGTAGCCAACAAATCTCATTTAAATCTACTTCTTGAATTGGCGATGTGTGGTATTTCATATCTTGCAATATAATCTTCTCTAGTTCAAGACCTCATGGGGCAAAGCAGAGTGTCAATGGCACCCTGATTTCTGCTCTTTTAAGGCAAGCAACGTTTTTACTTTTTCCGTTAATGAAGTGAACTGGTAGTCAACAGCTTATAAGTCTGTTAATTCTAGCTTGCTCTTTTTTCCTTCCTTGGGTTCAGAATCTGATCAATGAAGGTTACGCGGCGACACAGCTCATTAATCAGCTCCACGATATCATTGTTGAGAAGGAAGAACTCAGCGACAAGCAGAAATCTGTTATTGCAGAGAAACTTGCTGTAAGTCTTCACCATGTGAAATTAGGCTCTTTTCACAGGGGTATCACACTGTTTGCCTACAGGTTGGTGTTCAAGGGGCCCGCCCTTATGGACTGCACAGGAGCATGTTGATGAATCCATGACAAAGTATAGGGCAGTGGTGGCGAACCTTTGGCACTTCAGATGTTATGGACTACAATCCCCATCAGCCCCTTCTAGCATGGCCAATTGGCCATGCTGGAAGGGGCTGATGGGAATTGTAGTCCATAACATCTGGAGTGCCAAAGGTTCGCCACCATGGGTATAGGGGTTATTTTCCTCCCTAGGTGTGGCAGGACATGATATCTTTAGTCACACAGCTAAATTCGAGTCCAGTAACACCTGATATACCAACAAGATTTTGAGGGTCCATGCCCTACAAAGAGAGGCTTAGGGAGCTGGGGATGTTACCGGAGAAGCAAAGGTTAAGGACATGATAGCTATGTTTAAATATTTGAAGGGATGCCATGTCAAAGAGTTTGTTTTCTGCTGCTCCAGAGACTAGGACATGGATTAATGGGTTCAAGGTGCAGGAAAAGAGAGTCCACCTAAACATCAGGAAGAACTTCCTGACCATCATCAGGCTGTTGAACAGTGGAATTCACTGCCTCAGAGAGTGGTGGAGTCTCCTTTGGAGGTTTTTAAACAGAGGCCAGATGAATATATGTCGGGAGTGCTTTGATTGTGTGTTCCTGCATGGCAAGGGGTTGGACTTGATGGCCCTGGGGGTCTCTTCCAACTCTGATTCTAAGAGGGTATGAGCTTTTGAGTGTTGTCTCTGACAAGCGGAGCTTTGACTCTGGAAAGCTTATATACCGAAAACGTCATTGGTATATAAGGTGCTACTGGACTTAGATCTAGATCAGGGGTAGGGAACCTGCGGCTCTCCAGATGTTCAGGAACTACAATTCCCATCAGCCCCTACCAGCATGGCCAATTGGCCATGCTGACAGAGGCTGATGGGAATTGTAGTTCCTGAACATCTGGAGAGCCGCAGGTTCCCTACCCCTGATCTAGATGCTCTGCTACAGGCCAACATGTCACCCTCTGAAACTGTAAACTCACAGTAGTTGGGAGAGGCCTGAGCCAAGCCACAGAAATAGCCTGTTTGCCAACTTCCATCATCTCTTTTCCCTCTCTTTCCTGCCCCCGTCCCCATCGCACAAAAAAGGAATGTGCCATGTTGGGAGTTGTGGCGAAATGGGCTTGCTTATGGCTGGCAGGCAAGAGATCTTCAGAGGTGGTTTGCCACTGCATAGCAATCCTGGACTTCCTTATTGGTCTCCCTTCAAAACGCTAACCTGCTTAGTTTCCAAGATTGACTTGCCCAGTTCAAGTGGATTGAGACCCCCAATTTAAGTTGTGGGACTTTTGTAAAAAATGTACACCCCCGTCTAGAGAAAGGAAGCAGCTGGACTCGTCTTTCTGTATCAGGATGGGGGGGGACATGGATTAATGGGTTGTGTAAAATCATTTGCTCTCCTGTTATCGGATACGGCTGTCACTGAACCAGGAAGATCATGACCTTTTATTTTGTAACTCTGTTCATTTGCAGGAGGCAGACAAATGCTTGGCAGACGGTTCTGACGAGTTCTTGCAATTGATCAGCCTCGGTGCAGTTGTGATGCAGCAGCTCACTCAAAATAGCTAGCTGCCGTGCGAAACTGACTCCTTGACGGTTCTGGCCTGGATCCGGGTGTCCTCAAATTTTGATGTGGTTTTGGCAGAGCACCTTTGTGTAAGCGCAGAAGCGAAGAGGCAAGCAGTCTGACAGTTTTACCACTCGCTTGGATCTTGCCGTTACAATCTCGGTTCAAGGAAGGAAGGGAATTCCTATTTTCTGTACTACATTTTTTATCTTCACGCTTTCACCTATACATTAGAATGAGTGATTGTATTTGGAAATTCAGTGTTGCTTGTGATACCTTTCATTAAATGTTCCTTCAGTTTGTAATGGGTATTCAAGAGTTTCTAGAAAGGATACACACACATCCATCCCCACAAATTTATATTCACATGGCTTTCAAGAAACTCATTCTGTATTTGTGCAAGCCAGCACTATTCAGAAGGGGATAGAAATAAAGGTAGCTCTTTTTTATTCCTGAGATCTCCACCAGGGTTTCCAGCTGTCCTTCACCATACAGCGAGGGAGATTTCTGTATTTAGTAAACCACTAAACTAGTTTTTACCCTAGGAATGCCACTCTGTCCACCCCCATCAACTTGCATTTGTATTCTAGATACCTTTAAGTTTTTGTGTGTGTTGGGGAAATACAGGCATCTAGGTTTTTTTATTACTTTTAAAAAGAAAGTGGAGTGTGTGATGATTACGATGGTACTTTGTTAGCCAAGACTGTAATTAGTTATGGAATTCTGTGGAGAAAAGATGAACAATTTTGAGAAAAATCTGGCTCAAGCACGCAAGTCACCATCGTTCAGTTGCCCTGGCATTTCCTTTTAACTTCTTGGTCCGTAGTGGGGGAGGGGAGATTAAGAATTATTGCTTTGAGATTTTATGAAGGTTGTAGTCCCTGTCCACAAGCTTCACAACAAGCAAGACCATTCTTATCTAGCATTCCTCTCCCTTGTGTTTTAGGCAGTCAAGAATTTTCTGCCTGAAATAGGGATATAGAATCTAATGGTGAAACTTGTTCTTGCTACTATAACAGTTAGAAGGGTTTTATTCATCTGCAGAGGTGCCATACATTTTACTTTGGACTGTTTTGTCAGAAATACCCCCTAAGCCAGTGGTTCTCAACCTTCCTAAAGTCACAACCCTTTGATACAGTTCCTCATGTTGTGGTGACCCCCAACCCTAACATTTATCTATTTTACAGATGAAGAACACTGATGCAGAGAGTCTTAGGCGACCCCTGTGAAAGGGTTGTTTGACCCACAAAGGGGTTGCGACTCACAGCTTGAGAACCGCTGCTCTAAGCATAAAAGAACCTGTGCATTAGTGACACCAAACATACTTTAAAAAATCTTTCTAAAGTAGAGGGTACAGTTTCCAGAATCTAACAGATAATATGCTCAAATGAAATTTCTCTACAAGATCAGTAAATTGCAAAAGAGCAAACCAATTTAAGTGGCACACTGTTCAGATCACAGTGCCAGACACTCTTCTGCAATGGCCTACTGCATTCTTGGAATTTTTATTTATTTTTTCAATTTATAGACAGCCCCATCCCCAAGGGGCTCTGGGCAGTGCACAACATTCATATATATACAATAGAGGTTCACAATAGTGACCATAACAATCAACACATTAACTAAAATTCAATAAAATCTATTTAAAAACAGCGATCCACGTAACAATGGTAGGCGTCCTATACCCAGTTCATTAAAATCTCCCCGGAAGGAGGGGCCAGATCCCTCTCTAGGAGGGTAGCATAGATGGAACCAGACTTAAGATGGTAATAAATGCATAAAAGCATAAGGGGGGGCCCCGCACCACTCAGCAGCTGGACCCTCCAAAGGCCCGGTGGAACAACTCATTTTTACAAGCCCTGCAGGGCCCGACAGCTGGAGGAAGGGTGTTCCACCAGGCCAGGGCCGTAAAGGTCCTGGCCCGTGTGGAAGCCAGCCGCATCATTGAGGGGCCAGGAACCACCGGCAAATTGGCCACTGCTGAATGCAGGGGTCGAGTAGGGGCATATGGGGTAATGTGGTCTCTGAGGCATGAGAGTCCCAGGCCGCATAAGGCCTTGAAGGTCAAAACCCACACCTTGAAGATGATTCGGAATTCCACTGGAAGCCAATGCAGCTGGCGCAACACAGGCTGAAAATAATCACGGAAGGCGCCCCTGTGAGCAAGCGTGCCGCTGCATGTTGGACCAGTTTCAGTCTTCGAATCAAACAAATTAAGGGAAGCCCCTCACATTACCCAGCACAACGTGGGACTTCGCAAAAGCCACTCCTACTTGCAGAAAACAAGCATTCGATACAGCCAAGTGCATTGTTGGAGTAGATAAGATACAGCTTCCTGTATTCCTCAGCCTCGCTGTAAAAAGCAATAATTAAACCACTATGGCACATGCATCATTATCCTGGAATCTTGTCTGCCATTGATGGTCTCCCAAGAAGCACCCAGTTGACCCAGTAAAGTGAATATATAAGTATTTTATTGAACATTCAAATTTCATTAAGACATGTGCAATATGGCAATTTTAATGGGTTTCACCCTAACTAAGACAACAATAATGATTGCTTGCTGGGGTTCAGCAACAGGGTCGAGATCACACTTAACACTAATTAAATACTTTATTCAATAAATACATAGCAAACAAAAATGCATTTTTAATGCTTTTATAAAAGTTTAGTCATTTTGAAAGGCCTTTCCAATTCTGTCTAATATAGAACTATAACATACAATAAAGGTAGGTATGCCAGTTTAACATAATTGGCTGATTTTATACAGCACTTATACCTTTTAGTCCATAAGTAAATTATTAAATGATAAAGAACATCTAGCACAACCACTTCTAAAGAACTAGGAAATAAATGTCTAATGAAGAAAAAATTTACAGACCCCATGACTTTCCACCCAACCCCAACAGTCTAAACCCTAAAGAGGAAAGCCAAGGGCTCTCCCCACAAAAGCTCACGACAAAAAGTCGCTTCGCTTATCAAAAATCTGTATTTCTGATCCGTAATGAGCATTGAGGCAAGATTCAATGTATCCCCCAAGAAAGGAGCACAATGCGCGTTGTGGATCGCCTAGTCAGCAACAGCGAGCACTGCATTCCAAAAACATCTCCTCCCAGGGATTAAATGAGGTCAGCCACATTCATGGGCATCTCCTCCACTGTAGTATTGTAGAAAGTCTCAATATCCCGAAGGATCCGCTTGTCCTCCTCAGTGACAAAATTTATAGCCACGCCTTTCCTGCCAAAACGACCGCCTCGGCCAATCCTGCACAAAAAAGGGCAAAAAGGGGTTGTGACAAAAGCCAGCGTCACCGAGATTTAGTTTACCTGTTTGCGGGATTCAGAATGATAATTAGTTCTCCTACTCAATTAATTTGGTTACCACAAATGCTGCATTTACAGTACTAATTTGGGTGCCAAAAGCATGTTTTGCTAGCTCTGTGCTGGCAGAGACGGTTGAAATTTTGTGGCAGACACAAGACACGTTTGCACTCAAACAAGAGGGGTTCACTCCCCAGATCCTTGTTTTGTTTTTTGTTTTTGTTTGTGAGACTTACTATACCGCCCACCCCCGAAGGGCTCTGGGCGGTGTACAACAGACAAAATACCATTAAAACATAACATTACAATATACTGATAAAAACCAGAAATAATTTAACACAACAAAAGCAGATAACAAGAAACCCAACAGCAGATGACTAAAAACCACCTACCCCTTGGAGAAATGTTTGCACCGTTTCTTTCTGCATGCGGGCAGAGCTTGATGTCAGCTTGCAAAACTTAAAATTCTGTAAACGACCAAATCAGATCCCTAACAGCCAAGCGTTAACCTATCTTCACTTTTCAGAGACAAAGATCATTCAGTGGGAAAACTTATTTTTGGCAGGACAAACCCAGAATTTACAGGGCACACATTATGCATACATTAACAAACCCACAACTTCTGCCTCCATCTGGCCACGCTACTAAGAGCTTAAAAGACAGACATAGCTCACAACAATCATGACAAGAAGAAAGTATATAAATACCAACTCGCTCTTTATTCATACAGTGTGCCGCTTACGAATCCACGTCCTAAATTACGTCGTCCTTTCTGAGCACCATCCCGTGTCATCAACTGGGCTAGCGACTCCTGTATTTTTTTACATCAAGTAACAAGGTACAATTTACTTCATTTAGGTACAAAGCTACCAGGAAAGTTAGCTAAGCCTAGGGAGATAAACTGTAAGTTCTACTAGAAGAATACACCAGAGAAAGAATCCCACTGTAAGAAGAACCAAGGCAGTAGTGAAGGTGTTGGCAAAGGAAACTTCCAATAAAGCAACATTAATCAAGCTGAAAGAGGCAAATATTGATAAGTCTAGTAAGAAAACACATTGCGACTCTGAAAACAGCACGAATCTCCGTCGATCCTAACCAACTACCAAGTCGGAAGAGTTTTTGCAGAGGCTACAACACAGGCCACAAAACATTAGTTTGGTGGCCATTAAAAGCTGTACGAGCACCTCAAAATTAGCAATCAGCCATCAGCATTTCTTAAGTTTTCCCACTGTTTTGTTTCATCAGCTAACGAAAAAGCTCTGCCCCTCCCATCTTCACGTTATATGTACACACACACCACACAGGGGATGCAAGAAAGAAAAGCAAGTCTGAGGAGTGTAAAGATTTTGAAGAGCCTGAAGCAACCTGAGCACCAAGTGGACACTCAGTGGAAGCATGCCCCAACTGACCTGTGAATGTAGTTTTCACGATTGGTTGGCAGGTCATAATTTATAACCAACGACACTTGTTGCACATCGATGCCACGAGCCTGCAAGAAAAGAAGGCCAAATGGTCACTGAGCAACCCGCTCTGGGTCCAGGGACCCCCAGACATCAGGTTTTGTCGACCATGTTATAGTTATGAACTACCATTATGCAAGTCCATAGTGGAGCATGGCCTTTACTCTTCCAATAGCCTGAGCAGTGCAGGGTTACAATAACCTGCACCAAATCAAACAGCTTTGGACAAAGTATCTACATATTTAACATCAAGTTACTCACCAACAAGTCAGTAGTGATCAAGACACGGCTTGACCCTGATCTGAACTCTCTCATGATGACATCTCGCTCCTTCTGGTCCATGTCACCATGCTGCGGAGATAAAAATGGCTCCTGTTAACTGACACCTCAACCAAACATCTCAAGCCTTCTCCCTCCATTGAAAGGAAAAGCACCGGCCGCTCCATTATGCATTCTGAATTTTGCCCAACTATCCCTTGAGTCATGCAACTGTTTTTAGTGACAAGTCCTCTGATATCCACTCTGCTGCAGAAAAACTGCGGACAGGCAAACGCACAGGGTGGAAATACCAGCAGTACTGCAATCATTAAGTGAGCGCCAACCCTGCCACTCGGGACCGTTGCCTTTAATAGATTTTAATAGATTTTATTGGTTTAATAATTTTACTGATTGTAATGAATATTGTTGTGCACCGCCCAGAGCCCCTCGGGGATGGGGCGGTCTACAAATTCAAAAAATAAATAAAATAAAATAAAAGCACAGCAGACACTTTCAGTGTGCTGCTCAAATGCAATTTGACCAACACCATATATATTACAGTCTTACCAGAGCAGAGACAGTGAAGTCCCTTGCATGCATTTTCTCTGTCAGCCAATCCACTTTCCTTCTTGTATTAAGGAAAATAACAGCCTGCGTAATGGTCAGAGTTTCATACAAATCACAGAGGGTATCCAGCTTCCATTCCTGCAAAGTGAAGGAAGCGATCATGAGCAGCATGAAGTGCCACACAAAACTCCACCAAGTCAGAAGTTCTGCTGTACGGTAACTGAGCGCAGACTTTAGCACATTAAGGACAACAGGGCTTAGGAAAGCATTGCTCTGCTTTGTAGTTGGTCGGCAGCACTGTTGCACGCTTGCAAGACAACTGTTGCACCAAGTCTTCAGACTGGGACACTGGACATTAAGAAAGAGGTCCACCCGAGTCTTTTACTGATCTAGTGCGGTTCACTCTTCTTCCTGTGTGTACTCTGCTAGCATTACTACAGAGGCCAAGGCCCAGCCTAGCTTCTGCAGTTTTAGCACAGTGCTTGTACAAGAAGGTGAGGCTGCAGTGCGTTTCCCAAACCCTGCCCTTACCTCTCTCTCCACATTAATGTAAAATTGTTTGATCCCCTCAAGGGTTAATTCCTCTTTCTTCACCAAGATACGAATGGGATCTCTCATGAACTTTTTGGTCACCTCCAACACATCCATTGGCATAGTGGCAGAAAGCAACACAACCTGGAACGGGAAAGGGTGTTAAGTGGATCGGTCCAGCACACTGAACAACAAGAGAAATTAATGTATGAGACCAAGCGTCCCTGTCTGCTGTGGGGTCAAAGCAAACAAGGATAGATGAGAAACATTTTTTGCTTTGTGCAGGGGGAACGACAGCGCAGCACTTCACAGCTACATTGTAACTTTACCTGCATAGCCAATTGTTATTGTTGTGCCACATATTTTACCTGGATGTTTGTGCTTAGCTTCTGAAAAATTTCATAGATTTGATCCTTAAAACCCCGGCTCAACATTTCATCAGCTTCATCCAAAACAAACATTTTGATCCATTTGGGCGCTAAAAGAAATCAAAATATATGGAAGCTTGATACAGAAACTGCGCTTCTAGAGTGACTCATGAATCAGTTCTGGCAAATGCAAGACAGTAACATCTTTTTACGTACTTGTCTATGCACTGGGACCTTGCCTGACTGTTCCAAATCTTGACCCCCTCCCCCAGAGGTTTTGTTTAATAGTTTTATAACTTATGTCCTCTCCATCTAGTACCCTGCAGGGCTTTGGAAAGCAGTTAGAACAGTGCTTCACTTACACAGATAGCGCCTGTTTAACATGTCAAATACGCGTCCTGGTGTTCCCACCACAATGTGGGGAGCCTCTGCCTGCAGCTTCTGCATCTCATTGCGAACATTTGTTCCACCAATGCAGGCATGGCAAGTTGCGCCCATATAGTCGCCAAGAGCCAGAATAACTTTTTGGATCTGAAACAGGAAGCCTCAATTAGAATTTACATCAATGAACCTCCATCCTTGTTCCATTTACTACAACTTCCCAGTGATCACGTCTCAGACCCCTTCGACACATGCAGAATAATGCACTTTTACAATTGTTTGCAAGTGGATTTTGCCATTTCACACAGTAAAATCCAGCTGCAAAGTGCACTGAAAGTGCATTACTCTGCATGTATGGAAGGGACCTTCGTTAACACAGAAAAAAACCTTGTTTAACAACCTACATGCAGTATGAAAATCTATTTGCTACCCATAAGGGCCATTTCACCAACAGCTCATCTGTTTTATGCGTTGGGTAGTTGTCTACTACTAAATACTTGTTTCCTTCCTCAGTAAGAGCACCTTTGCCTTTAAAAGGAACACACTTAAGTATCCCTCACCAATAGCTGCAGACTGGTCTTACCTCTAATTAAAAGGAAAAAGGTATTGCATGCCAAAAGACAAGCAAAAGTATAATTGATCCTCCTGAATTGTGAGATCTGGCAGCTTCTTCACATATACCTTACATCTGTCACTGCAACTATGACGCTAGATTGAGAGGATAGTTTGCTATGTCAGAACTGACAATGACCAATCTAGGAAACCCTTTGCTTTCTGGGCAGTGCCGATGGAAATCTTTCTGGCAAATATGCCTTGTGGCTGACCCATTAAATATTAAGAGCATAAGATTTTGCAGAGTGTCAAGACTTTTGGGCTTTCAAGAGATTAGTTGTTCAAAGACTAATTCTGCTCCTACTTAACAGGTTTACCTTCAAGAAAAACCTATAAAGAACAGTGTACAAAAATCCACTTGGGAAATTTGTTGTCCGTTGTCTCCAGAGACTGCACTGTTACATTCGAGGCCCAAGTATGAAAATCTAACAATTCTGGCTGCACAAATCTTTCCAGATTTTTGCCATCTGGTATGCTCTTATCAGAATATTCAGTGATGCTCAAGAGGATAGAAATGGAAATGCGCAGTGCTGCAAAAGATGCTGTTCAAAACAGAAGATTATGAGACTGAAGCACACACAATACAATTACGTACATATAAAGAAAAATCAACTGATCACATGTGCACTGCAGTTTCTACGTTGCACAACTGCATGCATTTTACGAGTGCCTTTTCTCAAAGAATATTATATTTCCACTCAGATTATACAATTAGTACCACTAGGCGTCCTGGACATGCCCCCTCATCGATCCTGCACAACTTTCCCCACTCGTAAAAGTCTCTGGTCTATCAGCACACCTGCCCTCTCCACGTATCTAAAGGAGAAGGCTAGTGGAACAGAGGCCAGTACCTGTGTTTGCAGCCCAGTGACAACCAATAGCCATCCAAGACTGAGAACAAATCTGTTAACTTTCCTACAGTTGTGAAACCTGAAACTTAGGCACCATGTAAGCAGCTTTTTTAACTACACTATCAATACCTGTTGAGCCAGTTCTCTGGTAGGGGCCAATACTAGTGCTTGGGTCTCCTTGAGATCAATCTCCAACTGTTGCAGGATGGAAATAGCAAATGTGGCTGTCTTGCCAGTACCTGACTGAGCTTGAGCAATCACATCATACCCTAAAAAAAGGATAGATATTTACTGCTCCCACACACAACACATCAAGGATTCAGTTTAACCGTAGATTCCTTCTCAAGTGATCAGCAGTTAAGAATTTCTCTCCATTTCAGGTCAGTCCCGAAAGATGGTATGCCATCATCTCACTTTTTAAATGAAGATATTTTACCTCCCCAACGCAAGAAAATGAAAATGCTATACACCTGCTAATATTAAGAACTTGCTTACCTTTGATACATGGAATAATAGCCCGCTGCTGAATAGCTGAAGGCTTCTCAAAACCATAAGCATAAATTCCTCTGAGAAGAGATTCTTTCAGGTTCATATCATCAAAATTGTCAACAATTTCGTTCCAATTGCTCTGCAGGAAGTAAATTAAAACAGGCTTTTACTTCCCTCATCAAAACTTACCCCATAAGAATTATAAAGCATCCTTCATTGAAATACCAACCTCAATGACACCATCGGGGTCCATTCCCTCTGGGCCATGATCTCTGAGGGAAAGAAAATAAATAAAATTGTTTGCTCAATATTGTCAAGCTTAAAATTTAAAACATCCTTAACGTAAATATGCTTCACAATCCCTTCAGGATATTTATATATTGTAAGCATGACGTAAAACAAGGATTTGCCCTTCTTTTAAAATACTGGATTAGAGGCCACATGCATGCTTAACACAATATGGTGCAGTAGATGGCATTTAGAGTCTGGGTAGGCAACCCTCATCTGCCCAGGATCCTGAAATGCTCCTGAGAAAGACAATTATATAGGTCTTCTATTCGAAATGATATATAGCTAAAATTGCAATATTACAACCTTCCCCTTTCACACCAAATCTTCTTAAACCAGTTACAGCAGGAGAAACTCTTAGCATGGAGCAACAGCAGAGCACATGGCAAGACCCCCCCCCCAGCACGTACACATGCCACTCATTCAAGAATACCAAATGAAGTCTTAATTAATAACAGTCAATTTTGTTAGAGCTGGAATGTTTTAAAAAATGCTCCGAACATGTCAAGCCTTGCTTTTCAAATCCCTTTTCCAACACAGCGGTTCCTGAAATTGACCAGAAACTGCAGTGTGCTACAGTCCCTTATTTTTCCTTCTTGCTCCTCTTCCACATTCCCAATTATTGTTCACTTCCCGCTGAACCGCACACACTTCCAGGGGTGGGTATTATATTCCTGAGCTTTTAGTATCCGCAAAGATTTATTCAGATACTTTCACGTATAAAACCCGTAAAGGTATCAGGGCCACCATTTTTGGAGAGAGGACACTCTTTCCACACGTGGAGAGGAATAGAACGGGTCGACTCTCCCCTCCGCGAAGAGCCGCTAGACTCTCGCGAGAGCTCCACCCCCGAGGCCCAATTGCGCAAGCGCGAGGACGCGCCGGTGACTGACGAGACTGCCGGCGAACGAGCGGCCTGCGAGCCGCGCCTTTCCCCTCTCCCTCCCCCCGGCTACAAATGGACTCTTCCGAACCACCCGCTATGGGGTCTTTCCCGGTCATCGCTTGGGCGAAACCATGTGGTCCGGGGAGGGGGGAAGAGAGAAGGGCCGGGGTAAAAAATGAGCCCCTTCGAACCACATGGCTCGGAAGGGCTAAAACGGAACAGGCGACCAAAGGAAAGAGGGCTTTTGAATAAGACACGGCGCGGGCGCGACTCACTATCACCCCCTTTCGGATCGTACCACTGGCAAGGGAATGAACCAGCGTTATCGGACAAAGGTCGATTCCACCCGCAGTGGCCTTGAAGGGAGCGCGTCGACCCTGTGCGGCCCCCTTCACACCACAGCCCTCCCCGTTTTGCTTTCCTCTCCCTCAAATACCCCCCCTCCACTTCCCTAATCGGTCGGTCCCCACCCGGCTAGCCTCATTACCGGCTATAATCCGCAGACCCGCCTGACATGTTCCGATGACCGCCGCTCTCCTCAACTGAAAAGGCAGCGCCTCCGCGGCGCCTCCTTTATATATGCCCTCCGTTGGCCGGTACTACTTTTACTCTCCCTCCTCCCGTTGCGGAGGGATACACAAAAAGATCCACCGTGAGACGCGACCACAAGCGCGACACTTGGGTGTCGCGGTTCCTTTCGGGACTCCCGATGGGAGACCTTACGATCGAATAAACGGAGGGGGTAATTTCTGGAGGAGGCCGTCCTGGAGTCGGGCGAAGCGTGCGCTCTTCCAAGGGGCTACTTCATGCTCGGCGACGCGGAGGGATATTGCAGCAGTGGAGTGAGGGAGCACTGCATCCCGCTTTCACTCTCCCCCCGCCCTGCTCTGGCTCGTAAACGGGGTTTCCCGGATCGCCCCTGCCTCGGTGAGGGCGGTCTGGGGAGCCGGAGGGGGCGGGGCTTGAGCTGTGATGCGGGGGGGAATGGAGGCTATTGCCTGAGGGAAATCCCTGGATGGAGAGGAAACGGAAATGGAGGGGTGGCCGGAGGGGGGGGGATCAATAGACGAGGGGTTGTGAAGGGAAGGGGTCAGGTGGCCACTCAGGAATGCTGCCCCTCCCCAAAGAAGATAACTTTTGAATGTGACCCTTATAATGTATTTCAAAAGCTGGCCTTAGGGTTGCGACCTCCATATTCCACTGTATTATCCAAAATGGGGGCAGGTGCACCAGAAAATATAGCACAACCCACTATAAAGGCATATTGGTTGATTGATAACACAACCTTTCTTACCCCAAAGGTCTGAATATATTAGCCATAAAGCCACTGAGTGTCACTTTGTGATTTATTGTATGAAAATACTATTTCGAAAGACTGAGTAAGACTATATAGAGCATATTTTATTATACGTACTTTTATTTACTGTTTACTATATATGTAAAGAGTATATAGTGACATGTGAGTTTATTTTCTTTGGAACTGAATTGATGATTTGACTGTGCATGGTCTCTGTTGTTGAATATCTGTGAAAACAATAATATATTCAGGAGTGTTGTGGGGTTTCCGGGCTGTATGGCCGTGTTCCAGTAGCATTTTCTCCTGACGTTTTGCCTGCATCTGTGGCTGGCATCTTCAGAGGATCCTCTGATAACACTCCAGCGATTCCAGCCGTAAAAGCCTTTGACAATACAATATATTCAGACCTTTGGGTTAGGAAAGGTGGTCCTTAATTAGTTAGCGTGGTAAATGTATTGAAGGGTATACTTGTGTCTGTGGGATCTAACATTACTTGTGCAGAGGGATGATTTATCAAACCTCCATGTAGGACCTGGAGATCTTCTACTAATGCAACAGATCTTTCCAACACAGTGATCAGATCAGTGCCTCTGGAGCAAATGGCTACTTTGGAGGGAGCACCCACTAAAGTCTCTCCTCAGACTGTCCCTTCCCCAAGTTCCATCTCCAATCTCCAGGAATTTCCCAACCCGGAATTGGCAACCCCAGGCTTCTAGTGTTTATTTCATTGACTTTATTAAGTCCTGAGCTCTTTAGAAGAAAGCCGGGATAAAAACCATGAGACATGGGTAGATATTTAAGGAAAGCTGCTCTGAGTGCTTTTGTTTCTTCAGGCCATCTAAAATAAGAGGTGTTATTGGGGAAACTGGCAGCGTTCCAGGCATGCTGGGAGCCAGGACTTTTCAGGGTTGTATATTTAACTGTGAGGGGAACGGGACTTAAGATTCAAGAAAGCACCGCTGGGTTACAAGCCTTGTTAGAATAACTTGGATTTATACTCCCCTTTTCTCTCCTGTAAGGAGACTCAAGGCAGTTTACAGACTTCTTTCCCTTCTTCTCCCCACAACAGACACAACTTGTGAGGTAGTTGAGGCTGAAAGAGTTCTGAGAGAACTGTGACACCACAGCAGGCTTCATGTAAAGGAGCGGGGCTTCATGTAAAGGAGGCTTCATGTAAAGGAGCGGGGCAGGCTTCATGTAAAGGAGGCTTCAGGTAAAGGAGTGGGGAAACAAATCCAGTTCACCAGCTAAGAGTCCGCCACTCATGTGGAGGAGTGACAAATCAAATCCGTTTCTCCAGATTAGAACCTACCACTCTTAACCACTGCACCGCACTTTATTTTAAAGTGCTGATCTCTAATTTTATAGTTGGTCATCATTTATACCTTTCATTTTTATCAAAGAGCACCTAACGAGCACATGGTACTCCTCCCCTCTAGTTTGCCTCACAACAACCCTATGAGGTAGGTTGGACTGAGAGTGTGTGACTGGCCCCAGGTCACCCATCAAGCTTGCATGGCAGAGTGGGGATTTGAACCAGATCCTAGTCTGATACTGAATACTGCACCGCACTGAACTTAAGAAGAAGGGTTTGGATTTATATCCCCCCTTTCTCTCCTGTAGGAGACTCAAAGGGGTTTACAAACTTCATTCCCTTCCCCCCTCACAACAAACACCCTGTGAGGTGGGTGGGGCTGAGAGAGCTCAGAAGAACTGTGACTAGCCCAAGGTTACCCAGCTGGCGTGTGTGGGACTGTATAGCCTAATCTGAATTCCCCAGATAAACCTCCACAACTCAGGCGGCAGAGCTGGGAATCAAATCCGGTTCCTCCAGTTCAGAATGCACCTGCTCTTAGCCACTGCTCTTAGCCACTACACCATGCTGCTTAAGTTTCCATAATTATTCAATGATGAAGCAAATATATTCTGCCCATGCTGTGTTAGCTTCCTCTTTCTATGACTGGCATATCTGGCATTCCAAATGGGTTGTAGGAGAAGGTTCTGGTATGTAAAGGATAAAACTGGAAGTCATCACTTTGAAGTTAGATGGGAGGATGAACGTGAGCAAAATTACCTCAGCTGTTCCTCCCATTGAGTCCAAGGGGACAGCTAACATGGCGGCTGTATGAGTACGGTTTACTTCAGAGGTGGGATCCAGCAGGTTCTCACAGGTTCCCGAGAGTAAGTTGCTAATTATTTGTGCGTGCCGAGAGGGGGTTACTAATTGGTGATTTTGCCACGTGATTTTTGCCTTAGTTACACCCCTCCTCTCAGCAGTAGCGCGCAGAACTTGAAGCAGTCTAGCAGGAGGTGCACCGGCGTGCGTGGCAGCCTGCGCCTGCGTGCATTCGTTTCCTGCCCAAGGACCGGCGCAGTGGCTGTGTCCTTGCCACAGCCCCGCCCAGGAATGCCCCGCCCCTGGAATGCCCAGCCACGCTCCTGTCGTGCCCCGCCCAGCCCCATTGGCGCTATGCCACAGTTTGAATCCCACCACCATGGGAACCTGTTACTAAAATTTTTGGATCCCACTACTGGTTTACTTATACAGTAATGTAAAATATTATTTTAAAGGATGGCAAAGGCAGTCAGATCTCTTTAAACAATAACGACCCCCCAGGGGCACCAACTTTCATAATCTTGGGTTGCAGGGCACGCAACACGTCGTTTGAGACCTCTTCCAACACTGATCGTGAAAATGGAACAATCTAGTCTTTTTGTCAGGAACCGTCTCAAGAACCATTCCAAGTCCGAGTCAGCTGAAATGGCCGTCTAAATGCTTGGATAACAAAAAGTTAACTAATTCATATAGACACACATTGTGAAAACAAAGGCTTATTTTACTTTGCCCTGACCCTTGTGAGGAAATTAGTGGTTGACTTTACTGACCCTTTCTCATCTCTGGGGAGGTTTTTTGGCTGGGTTTTTTCTCGTCCAGATGGAACATCTTTAATAGGAAAATGCTATACTATATAACAGTGGTGGCGAACCTATGGTACGGGTGCCAGAGGTGGCACATAGAGCCCTCTCTGTGGGCACGTGCAAACAGAGTGCCCCCCACACACACACACACACATCTAGGTTGGCCTGGGCCGCTGGGCTCAATTATTAGCATTAAACCTAAGACCTAGTTTTGGGGAAGCAGTATAGATAACCCTGTTAAGCACTTTAAACCCCACTGATTTTCATGCGAAGAACTAAAGCGCGATTCTTTACCAGGGAGTAAGCTCAGTTGCTGGCAATGGGGCTTGCTTCTGCGTAAAACCTCCTAAGGTCATGATTCACCTGTTGGAAGAGTTGCACGGTTGCTTCAAAGCAAAGCCACTGACTACCACCAAGCTTACTCCCAAGTAACGCATGCCTCAGAGCCAACCATTTTTTCTAAGCTAAAACCTCAGTATTCAGGTAAAATTGCCGTGTTGGCACTTTGCGATAAATAAGAGAGTTTTGGGTTGCAATTTGGGCACTCGGTCTTGAAAAGGTTCGCCATCACTGCTATATAAAGTGTGTGCAGTCAGAGAAGGTATGCAAATGGATGAGGCCAGAGTTTGCCCTTCAACTGTAGAGATAGCAAGAGAGAACTTAGCAGGTGGTAGCTGCTGATAAACCTCTGAAATAGTGTTGCATTAACATTACATTTAGGAAGCTTTCTCTTTCTGCACAGAGAATATTCCAACCAACAAAAGGTGACTGCATCCAGACAGGGTGGACAAAAGGGCCTGGTGAGGCGGAGGCCTCAGTCGTGCCTGAGGCAGGCTGGTAAGAGACATTCAGGCAAGGGGCAAGTTTAGTCAACATGGAGGCAGGGCAGATGGTACACCTCTGGAAAGTGGGTCCTTGGTAACGCTAAACAGTAAGAAGAAGAGTTTGGATTTATACCCCGCCTTTCTCTCCTGTAAGGAGACTTAAGGTAGCTTACAAGCTCCTTTCCCTTCCTCTCCTCACAACAGACACCTTGTGAGGTATGTGGGGCTGAGAGAGTTCTGAGAGAACTGTGACTAGCCCAAGGTCACCCAGCAGGAATGTGGGAATGGGAAACAAATCTGGTTCACCAGATAAAGCCTCTGCCACTCAGGTGGAGGAGTGGGGAATCAAACCCAGTTCTCCAGATCAGCATTAACCTGCCGTTAGCCACCATTCTGGCTCTCCTGTTGAGTCACTAGAAGACTCTGTGAATTACAGCAAATAATTACAGCAAATAAACCCGGCTCAAAGGAGAGCCATAGTGCTCGCCAGGTTTAATGTTATTCCTTCTGCCTTGTTACATGGCAGATTTAATAAGCAAGAAAAGGCTAAAAGATTGTGCCCATGTAATGATGGCTCAGTTGAATCTCTGGCCCGCCAATTACTACACTGTCTCAGATTCAAGGAAATCAGATCCAAGTATGTAAATCTTACTCCTTTACATTTACCCCATCTCCCCGATTTAATTAGATTACACTACTTGTTGGACAATCCTGATCCTTCTCTCTGTATGATAGTGGCAGACTTTCTCCTGGAAATTACTAAACGCCAGTAGATTTCCTTCGACCTGTATTGTATATGCTTTTTAATCTGTTTTTTATTACTGTTGTACTGTTGTCTATGCCAATAAAGGCTTGCTAAAGTTACAAGCTCCTTTCCCTTCCTCTCCCCACAACAGACACCTTGTGAGGTACGTGGGGCTGAGAGAGTTCTGAGAGAGCTGTGACTAACCCAAGGTCACCCAGCAGGAATGTGGGAATGGGAAACAAATCTGGTTCACCAGATAAAGCCTCTGCCACTCAGGTGGAGGAGTGGGGAATCAAACTCAGTTCTCCAGATCAGCATTAACCTGCTGTTAGCCACCATGCTGGCCAGTGGTGGGATCCAAAAATTTTAGTAACAGGTTCCCATGGTGGTGGGATTCAAACTGTGGCGTAGCGCCAATGGGGCTGGGCGGGGCATGGCGTGGCGTGGCCAGGCATTCCGGGGGCGGGGCATTCCTGGGTGGGGCTGTGGCAAGGATGCAGCCGCTGCGCCGGTCCTGGGGCGGGAAACGAATGCACGCAGGCGCAGGCTGCCACGCACGCCGGTGCACCTCCTGCTAGACGGCTTCAAGTTCTGCGCGCTACTGCTGAGAGGAGGGGCGTAATTAAGGCAAAAATCATGTGGCAAAATCACCAATTAGTAACCCCCACTCGGCACACACAAATAATTAGTTACCTACTCTCGGGAACCTGTGAGAACCTGCTGGATCCCACCTCTGATGCTGGCTCTCCTGTTGAGTCACTAGAAGACTCTGTGAATTACAGCAAGGTTGTGTCTGTCTCTAATATTTCTCTCTTGCAAGAAAAACATATAAATGGTGCCTTGTTTTTTCCTTAATATGTTATTGAGAGAGAAATGCCCCTCTACAAGTATTTTGTTAAACCTTTGGACACAGTCACCCGCTGCCTCGCTGTAGTTCCAGCCCTCCCAGCACACCCTGGCTGCCAGTCAGCAGTAACCAGATGCTGATGTTCTTTGAGCGGCGAGGATAAGCATTTTGGCAACCTGGACCACGTTGCAAAGCTGCATTGGTACTTCCATCGTGCACCATCTGTTTGGCTTCTCCGTTTCACAAAACAAACCATTTTGCTCTTATAATCTAATTGTGAGGACCTCACCTTATATTTTTATACAGGCAGCTAGCTATTCTTTCGCTTTATACAGGTAGCTGTCCCTCTTCCTTGCCAAATTTGATAGTGCATGTATGGATCAGGTGCTTTATCAGGATCCGGAGCAGCAGTGGCCTAGGAGGTTAAGAGCTCGTGTACCTAATCTGGAGGAACTGGGTTTGATTCTCCGCTCTGCCGCCTGAGCTGTGGAGGCTTCTCTGGGGAATTCAGATTAGCCTGTATACTCCCACACATGCCAGCTGGGTGACCTTGGGCTAGTCACAGCTTCTCGGAGCTCTCTCAGCCCCACCTACCTCACCGGGTGTTTGTTGTGAGGGGGGAAGGGCAAGGAGATTGTAAGCCCCTTTGAGTCTCCTGCAGGAGAGAAAGCGGGGATATAAATCCAAACTCTTCTTCTTCTTCTCTTCTTTATCTAACACAGACAAAGCTTTGCCCTTGAGCTTATATATCCTACTTAAGACGGGACACACAAAGGAATGTAAGTTTTTTTTAAGGTAGATAGATGTGCAGGGTCAGTTAGGGAAAAAAAGAGGCAAACTTTTAAAAAGGCAGATAGATGTGCAGGGTCATTTAAAGAAAAAAGAGGCAATTTTTAAAGTAATACTAAAATAACCATACAGGACTGGGTAAAAGGATCTCAAGAGATAGATTTATAAGGGGTCAGCAAATAGGTTGGGAGATACAGGTGAACTCTTGATTTTGTGGAGGCAGAGAGAGAGAGGGACAAAGGAAGAAAAAGGAAACGGGCGGAGAGAACAGACTAGTAGCAAAAAGAGCACAAAGAGGCTGGAAGGTGAATAGGGAAAAATGTGAATAAGTTATGGGAAACCAGGTTGAACATGGAGAAAGAAAGAGAAGTAACACAATTTTAGGCTCATTCCGCACATGCAGGATAATGCACTTTCAAACTGCTTTCAGTGCTCTTTAAAGCTGTGCGGAATAGCAAAATCCACTTGCAAACAGTTGTGAAAGTGGTTTGAAAACGCATTATTTTGCATGTGCGGAAGGGGCCTTAGCTAACTGGAGAATTCAAGAGAAGAAAGAATTTTGGGAAGCAGGCAGAAGAGCAGCAGTAAATAGTGCTCAACAGTTCAGGTGTGGAAGGTTTTTAGTTGTTTCAAAAGCCTGGGGAAACAATTCCACACCACATGTAGAATTTTGACAAAAAGGGATGTTGGACTTCGCTATAAAAGAACTTCTTGAATTTCCCACCAGAGATGCACGTAAGAAACATGAGAGCACCTGGTCAGACTTTTTACAGCTGTATGACTTGAGTTGACTGGCATATTTTTTTGTGGAGTGCGATATTTGTTGGGAATTTGTTGTTTCCTTTTAATAAATTTTATAATAAAAGGTTGAGGAAGTGTGAATTTTATAGAAATTGGAAAGAGGGAAGTGACTGAGTGGATCGAGCAACTGAGTGGATTTTTTTCGGGGGGGGGGGGGGCAAAGATAACAGCAATATATGAAACTTGTGTGGTTGGAAGAAAGGCCTCTTCCGCACATGCAGAATAATGCCCTTTCAATCCATTTTGAATTCAATTTGAAGCTGTGCAGAATAGCAAAATCCACTTGCAAACAATTGTGGAAGTGGATTGAAAGTGGATTATTCTGCATGTGTGGACGGGGCCTTAGACTTCTCCTATCCCATCGCATCCCTAGCATTCACATGCTGTCATTCCTCCATTCACATCTATAAAGTAAATGCAGTTATGACAGAGGGGCAGCCAGAACTGCCCCGGAATGAGCAAAGGAAGGCAGAGAGGAGCGAAAAACCCAAAAGAAATAAAATGCACACTGGTCTGCTTCACTTTCCCTGCACAGGCAGATCAGGGATTATCTGATCTGTGACATAGCGCGTTCAGAAGGGGGCGGGATATGTATGTGAAACCCCCATGCTCAGAATGGGTTGACCCAGAAAGGGGTGGAGACCCAAAGCAGGAGAAGGCTGCAGAGCTCATGTAGTTGGAGGAGACAAGGCTACCAGACTTGTACCTTGGTTGTATAAGCCCTTAACAGCTTGTTAAGGTAACTGCAATATTGTTGGGAATTACTGGGAAGGTAGTTGTTTGTTTTTGCTATGTTGTAAATGTTGGAGTTTATTGTTTCAGGGTTTTTTGTGTTTGTAATGGGTGAGAGTTCTCCTGGAAACCTTCATCATGTTGAATCCTGTTCATCAAGCCCTTGGAGTCTTCAGGAGCCAACCCACTTGCAAAGAAGAATTGGACTTGGCAGTATCAGTAGACTGTAAATAGAAGGACTTGAAAATGCAACCTGAACAGGACCTTGAAGTGTGATGTTAAATGTTGATGTTATATGTTAAGAAAAGAAACCATTTTGTTTTGTTTTTTTTTAATTTGTTGTGGCAAACTCATTCCAAGTTCTGCCCCACAGAACCCACAAGCTGAGGTTACATATGCAATCGGAAATTTGACTTTAAGGAAATGGCTCACGTTAATGGCTCATTGCTGGGCATGCCACAAGTGCAGAAATGGCCTCTCCCATAAAACACCTCTAAAGTTTATCCCATCGGGCTTATAGTAATATAAGGGATAGCAATTTTAACGGGGGGGAAAATGCCACGGGCGGGGAGGGGGTTAAACTTCTGCCGGCCATGGCCCGGATCCAGTTCAGTTCCCTCCTCGCCTGAAACGCCTGCTATTAATAACTTTTGGACATCCAATCACAGAGTACCTGTGAAGTCTAAATTGGCTCTTTAATCGCACGGCGGGTATTTTAGCACAGTAGCTTAATTTGGAGCGTCCCAGGTATACCGATCCTGTGAAATGCAACACCGCAGGAGAGAACTCTTTCAGAGGATCAAGTGGAAATTGTGTGTCGTTTTGTCTTTTTCTCCCCCTTGTTTTTCTCTTCGCCGAATCTTGCCCCCAGCAGCTTCTTGCCCCCACACTTACCAATCCCTTTAGAAGCTTTTGGGGGAGAGATTTGGAGTTTGCATGTGAACGGGAAAGGCCCCTGTGCTGCCCCTTTTCATTCCCTGGCCCCGATCGGCCTGACAGAAATAACTTTTGCCATTTTGAACACGTCATTCACACGTTACGAGCACCCACAGGCTCCCGTGTTAATCTGAGATCCTTTCCCTTGGGCTGTTGCTTAGCGCTGCAAATTACGACGACTGGACGGAAACTGTTTCCTTAATATACTGCAACTGTCGTCTTTGCAGAATTCTCCCCCCCCCCCTTGGGGAGACTGGGGTGAGCATTCTTGGAGGCAGTTGCCTTTGCAATCTTGTGGGAAATGTTTGCGCCGAAAAAGCAGGTTGGAACGGTGTCTGTTTGATATTGCAGCGAGCAAACAGGCTGCCAAAGGCGAGAGCGCAGATGTGAAGGAATCGAAGGGAATGCTACCTCCGAACAGCTGTTGCCATAGAGTGGTGGCCCGAGGAACAGACCACAGGCAGTCTGAATTTCCTGTGCTTTAGGCAGGTCACGATGAGAACTTGGGAGGGCCGGAGAAGCGCAACGTGCCACCTCGCCGCTGTCTGAAAAAGAAAACCTGCGTCTTTGCAAGAGGACAATCGACGATGATCAAACTTTTTGGGTACAGCTGCCCGGGCTGGCAAAGGATTGTGAGACAGGGCACTTGCCGCTGCTCAGCTTTGCAAAGAAAATTGCCGCAAAGGACTAAGAAGCTTAATGATTTCCGGACCCTGTCTTACTGGCCTGTTGGTGTAACCCCCATGCTCAGGATGGGTTGACCCAGAAAGGGGTGGAGACTCAAAGCAGCAGAAGGCTGCAGAGCTCATAGTTTGGAGGAGACAAGGCTACCAGACTTGGTCCTTGATTTGTATAAGCCCTTAACACCTTGTTAAGGTAACTGCAATGTTGTTGGGAACTACTGGGAAGGTAGTTGTTTATTGTTGCTATGTTGTAAATGTTGGAGTTTATTGTTTCAGGGGTTTCTTTTTGTGGTTGTAATGGGTGAGAGTTCTCCTGGAAACCTCCATCATGTCGAATCCTGTTCACCAAGCCCTTGGAGTCTTCAGGAGCCAACCCACTTGCAAAGAAGAATTGGACTGGCAGTATCAGTAGACTGTAAATAGAAGGACTTGAAAATGCAACCTGAACAGGACCTTGAAGTGTGATGTTAGATGTTGATGTTAGATGTTAAGAAAGTAAACCATTTTGTTTTGTTTTTAAAATTTGTTGTTGCAAACTCATTCCAAGTTCTGCCCCACAGAACCCACAGAGAGAGGTTACATTGGCAGTACTGGAACAAAAGTCCTGCTGCTTTGCAAAGCTGCCGAAACTCGAAAGCTGTTCAGCGTAGCACAGCGTGGCTGGCTGGCCGCAAGGGGAGCCCAACAGCAGTGCTAAATATACCAGGCCTGACTTCATCTGGCCAACGTTAGCACTGGAGCGTATCCGAGGGAGGGCTTGTGAAGGTCTGCCAGTACTTTTCCTTTTATGCCACCTGATGCAGGTCAAGAAAAAAAGGAAGGAAGTGCATAAACTCTGAGCCACGAATCTTATCTGTGGGATATGGAAGTCACATGCGCCTTCCTGGGCTCCGCCCCCGGACCTCCCGGACTTTCCCAACTCACAGTTGGCAACCTGGGACACGTGTGATTGGTGTTTGGAAGATGCTGCCACAGGAGGTGGTGATGGCCACTAACCTTGATAGCTTTAAAAGGGGCTTGGACAGATTTATGGAGGAGAAGTCGATCTATTGCTCCCAATCTTGATCCTCTTTGATCTGAGATTGCAAATGCCTTAACAGTCCAGGTGCTCAGGAGCAGCAGCCGCAGAAGGCCATTGCTTTCACATCCCGCACGTGAGCTCCCAAAGGCACCTGGTGGGCCACTGCGAGTAGCAGAGTGCTGGACTAGATGGACTCTGGTCTGATCCAGCTGGCTTGTTCTTATGTTCTTATTTCGACTACCAACCTTCAAGTGGAACCTAGAGACCTTTTGGAATTACAACTGACCTTCAGGTGACAGAGATCAGTTCTCCTGGATAAAACACCTGCTTTGAGAGCAGGGGTGGACCCCATGCGTTATTCCTTCCCCCAACTCCCCCATAAATCTCCAGGAATCTGGAGTTGGCAACTGTAGTGTGTGGGTGTGTGTGTGTTCTGCTGACTGAGAATCCACTTTATGCAACCAATGAAGTGGGCTCTCATCCATGAAAACTTGGCAACACTGCAGGGTTTTCAAGGCAAGAGATGTTCAGAGGTGGTCGGCCGTTGGCACGCCCTGGACGCCAATTTCAGGCCACAGTTTCTTATCTCTGCTTATTTACAGGTTATTTCAGTGGTGGGATCCAAAACTTTTAGAAACAGGTTCCCATGGAGGTGGGATTCAAACAGTGGCGTAGCACCAATGGGGCTGGGCGGGGCACGACGGGGGCATGGCCGGGCATTCTGGGGGCGGGGCATTCCTGGGCGGGGCTGTGGCAAGGACACAGCCACTGCGCCGGTCCTTGGGCGGGAAACGAATGCACGCAGGCGCAGGCTGCCACGCACGCCGGTGCACCTCCTGCTAGACTGCTTCAAGTTCTGCGCGCTACTGCTGAGAGGAGGGGCGTAACTAAGGCAAAAATCATGTGGCAAAATCGCCAATTAGTAACCCCCTCTCGGCACACACAAATAATTAGAAACCTACTCTCGGGAATATGTGAGAACCTGCTGGATCCCACCTCTGGGTTATTTCAGGGGGAGGGTCTTCTGCCAGCTTTTCATTTCATAAAATACCTCCCAGCCCTGGGATCTACCTCGTGGCAGATTTCCAATGGGGATACTTGCTTTCCTGTTCCCAATTCTCCACCTGCCTGCCTACCATTGAAAACAAACGAACAACCTGAGCTGAAGGCCAGTGCTAGTGGCTAAGATCGTTTCTGTGTAATCTGAAGGATGTCTGCTTAGAAATAAATCCCGCTGAATTGAATTCAGAGGTGGGATCCAACCAGTTCTCACCACTTCTCTAGAAGTTGTTACTAATTTTTTCTGAGTGCCGAGAAGGGGTTACTAAAGCAACCTCCCTGCCCAATAGGGACTGGAGGTGCGTGTGTGCGGCGGCGCCACTGTTTGAATCCCACCACCATCGGAACCTGTTATTAAAATTTTTGGATCCCACCACTGATTGAATTTGTCTTTACCCCTTGGCAAGCATGAAGGGGATGCCTGTTGACTTTTTAGACAGGAAATGTCTGAGGTTGTCACTCCGGTGACAGGACTGACGCTTTTTGATCAGCCAAATGAATGTCATTTTTTGGCCGTGTTCAGGTATGCCTGCATACAATCTTTCTGCAAATTAGTACAACAAAGTGCTGAAGAAAGAATTGAAACCACAAAAGCCATTGGGGAACCATTTTAGAAAAAGCTGCCATCTACTGGCTGAACTGAGAAGCATTAAATAGATAGATGGATAGTTAGATTCAGATGTTACCATGTTTCTCCGAAAATAAGACAGTGTCTTATATTAATTTTTGCTCCCAAAGATGCACTATGTCTTATTTTCAGGGGATGTCTTATTTTTCTGTGTTCTGTTTGTCGGACATGCTTTTAAACAAAAACTTTGCCACGTCTTACTTTTGGGGGATGCCTTATATTTCACACTTCAGCAAAACCTCTACTTTGTCTTATTTTCCGGGGATGTCTTATATTCGGGGAAACAGGGTAGTACCTTCAGTTGAGGTGCAGTGATCAAGGCTGTTTCCACACAGAGGAAAAACAGTGCCCCAGGGACGGGAAAAAAATGGTCCCTGGGGCACTGTTCGCACAGGAGGCGCTGCTGCATTGCTCCCCTGAAGTGGCGCGAAGGCGGCATGCTTCGAAACTTCGCTTCAAGGCCCGAGATTTTTTTTTTTGGAATCACGCTTGAAGTTGCCACCGTTGCCCGGCCCGTTTAACAGCAGCAGGTGGAAGCCCGGCGCATATTCCTGTGGCGGCTCGAACAGCTTCCCTGCCTTTTCCCTACCTTCACATGTCGGCTCTGAGGGGGGGGGGAGTGGGGGACACGCCTCCTTGCCTCCATCAGGCTTCAGCCGTCGTTCTGGCCTAGGGAACATGTCCCCTGGACCTACTCAGAAGCCGACGGAAGGCAGAAGGAAAAGGTAGGCAGCTTTTCAGGGGCTCGCGATGGCGCTGTGCTTGGAGCGCAGGCTCTGCCAGCTGTTTTCACAGCCTGTAGGGCCCGTTTGTCAGGCGTCACGGCCCCAGGGAACTTGCATCGGCCACGCATTGATGCAGAAGCTCCCGCCAAGCCTGGCTTCGATGCAGGAAACAGCTCAAGAAAAGTGTAAGCTTCCGCATCGGAATATAGTCCCAAATGAATATGAGAATTATCATAAGCCACTTTGAGTCTCCTTACGGGAGAGAAAGGTGTGGTATAAATCCAAACTCTTTTTCTTCTAAGCGGAGTTGCCCCTAGTCAGTATACAGATGAAAGACCACTAAGAATACCAGGTCGCTATGCAAAGACAGGCAATGGCAAACTATGGCCGAGTGTCTCTTGCTTGAAAACCCTACAGCAGTGGTGGAGAACCTTTGGCACTCCAGATGTTATGGACTACAATTCCCATCAGCCCATGCTGGGAGGGAATTGTAGTCCATAACATCTGGAGTGCCAAAGGTTCGCCACCACGGCCCTACAGGGTCACCATAAGTAGGTTGCCATTTTGGTGACTAATTTTAATAAGCTGACCCTGCACATCTATATACATTAATGCAGCCATTCTCAACCAAGGTTCCGTGGTACCCTGGGGTGCCATGAGCATGTCCCAGGGGTACCGCGGCAACACTACCGCCCCCCCCCTCATTTTTGTGGTGTCTCCCACTAGTGCCAGCAAGGACATGGAGCTGGCCCATGGGGCCACCCCCACCCTCAGTGCTTCCCTTGGACAGATTTATGGAGAAGTCGATCTCTGGCTCCCAATCTTGATCCTCCTTGATCTCAGATTGCAAATGCCTTAGCAGACCAGGTGCTCGGGAGCAGCAGCAGCAGCAGCAGAAGGCCATTGCTTTCACCTCCTGCACGTGAGCTCCCAAAGGCACCTGGTGGGCCACTGCGAGTAGCAGAGTGCTGGACTAGATGGACTCTGGTCTGAACCAGCAGGCTCCTTCTTATGTTCTTATGTTCACCCTGGGAGGGGAAGGTGGGGGGTGTGGCAAGCAGGGGCAATGGGAGGGGAAGGTGGAGGGTGGCGGCAGGGGTACCGTGAGATTTGAAGAGTGAGGTCAAGGGTACCCTGACCTCGAAAAGGTTGGGAAACACTGCATTAATGACTATGTGGCAGCCAAAGTTTTGTAAACGCCTTGGCCGAGGTTTCAAGGGCGGTGGTGCAGTTTCTAGTTAAAAGTACATGGCACCGTCACGTCTGGAGTCCTGCTTTCTGCTTGGCAAAGCCGGGGGGAAAGAATGCAACAAAAAAACCACCGACTATACAGAAAGGATGGTTATGTAATTTCTTTTTTTCTTTTTTTACTGTTTCAGCACTACTATAATCCTGGGGGAAAAAAATCTAGCTCAGGAAGCTTCATCGCCCTTGCAGCCTGCTCATAAAAAGGACTCGCTGGCCAAGGCTACATACAAACATAACATTATTTGAGCATTTAGAAGTGTACTCAACCAGTTTTTTTCTACAGGGTTGAGTGCCGGGAAAGCCACTTCTGCACATTTGCAGCAAATGCGTATTGGCTGGTGCCTGTGCCGTCAATAAACACCCTCCCCCGTCGCTGGAACTGATTTGTGAAATGTTTGGCTTTGATTTTTCTTCTGGAAGAAAAAAAGGAATATGGTACGTGCATGTCTGATAAATATACCTTTATTCTTTATTCTTTATTAACCTTTAATAGGCATAGAGATAAATATACCTACTGCAGCCCACTGGTAACATGGGGAAAGGGGGGGGGGATGTGAGAAAAAGTTGGAAGGAAGCAGGAAATAACAGTGGGAGGAGAAATCTTTCGTGGCTTGTTTCCCAGTTATGTTTGTAGGCCGCCCAGGTCTCTCTAGGCCCGTGGTGGCGAACCTTTGGCACTCCAGATGTTATGGACAACAATTCCCATCAGCCCCTGCCAGCATGGCCAATTGGTCATGCTGGCAAGGGCTGATGGGAATTGTAGTCCATAACATCTGGAGTGCCAAAGGTTCGCCACCACTGCTCTAGGCTGCCACAGCTGCAAAGATTGGGGTGAAAGCATGAAGCTGCCTTATATTGAAGCAGACCATTGGCCTAATGAAATCAGTGTTATCTGCTCAGCCTGCAAGATTTTCCAGGGCCTCAGGTGGAAGTCTTTCACACCCCTTCCTACCCAATCCTTTAAAACTGGAGATGGCTGGGCTTGAACTGGGGAACCTCATGTATGCAAGTGCGGCTCTTTCACTGAGCCCCAGGGGCTTAATATAAAGAGAGCGCATCGGCCAAATTAAAATCTTCTTGAGCTGGTTCCTGCTGTTCGGCATCAGCTTCAGCACCAATAGGTACTTCCGGTTCGGTTGACCGGGGAGCCGTAACCGGTTTCCATGGTTTCCCCGGACACTTGGGGGCATCTGGTTCCGGGAATAAATCAGACACAGAAAAATCAGAAGATTCGCTGCTGTCTTGTTGTGAGTCAGATTTGGGACATCTGGCGCCATTTTCATTGGGCTCTTCTTCTCCCCCACAAGGCTTTGCAGGGGCTAGTTGATCTTCCAGGGTTTTGACCACTGGTTCCGGTGAGGTTTCTTCTTGCTTGTTCCCATCTTCGTGCGATTCCTTAGAAGGCTGATCTTTTGTTGGTTCTTTTGTTGGTCCCTGTCTGTTTCTTGATTCACGGGACGGTGCAGCCCCCAGACGTTTTCTTGAGCTGGGGAGAGGAGCCGTTTGACTTCCAGCTGTTTGCTCACTTTCGGTGAAGGGTGGGCTTTCTCCATGACGCATCGCAAACGCTCGGAAAGGGGTCATTCCTGGAGGCCAGGCGTAGAACTGAAAAACCAGCATCACAGACTTAATGAGTTGCTAGAGTTCTTTGCCCAACCTGCTCTGAAATTTCAAGCTTGGCCATAATGTGCAAGAACCCACAAAAGAAACATGGAAACGGCAGAGGATACAGAGCTACTGACATGTGATCTCTCCTTCCAAACTTAGTTCAGACACCCAAAACGTCCCTTGAAATGTTAAAATGTCTGGAATTGTTCAGGGCCCCAGGGGTCTGCAAACGATGGCTCTCCAGATGTTCATGGATTACAATTCCCATCAGCATGCCAGCAAGTGGTGGGGCTGATGGGAATTATAGTCCATGAACATCTGGAGAGCCATAGTTTGCAGACCCCTGGTTCAGGCTTATGACTGACGGATGCTCCACATGTTGATGGGTTTTGGACAATTCTGAATCCCCAAAATCTACGATAATTCTGTGAGAGAGCCCAAGATGTATAACAGAATTCTTAGAAGTCTCAAAGAACTACAGTTTCCAGGATCCTTTGGAGGGAAGCAGACTGTCCCGAGAAAGGTTGCTGTAGAGCAGTGGTGGTGAATCTATGGCACTCCAGATGTTTGTTTGTTTGTTTATTCAATTTTTATACTGCCCTATCCCCAAGGGGCTCCGGGCGGTGTACAACAAATTAATGCAAACAAGTTAGGGGGCAAACCATACAATTAAAACAACAACAGCCCATAAAAGCTCCAACATTAAAACATACTAAATTTCATTAAAACAGCGGTAAAATCATAATAAAAGGCACCCGATGAATCCTTTCCTTTAAAACCCTCCCCTAGGGAGCAGCCGGACTCCTCTATAGGAGGATAATCTTGATGTAATCGAGCAGGGGCGCCATACTCAGCGGCTGGTTGCTCCAAAGGCCCGGCGGAACAACTCGGTCTTACAGGCCCTGCGGAATTCACCAAGATCCCGCAGGGTCTGGACAGCTGGAGGGAGAGTGTTCCGCCAGGCCGGGGCCAGAGCCGTAAAGGCCCTGGCCCACGTGGAGGCCAGCCGCATCACGGAGGGGCCGGGGACCACCAGTAAATTTGCCTCTGCTGAATGCAGAGGGCGAGTAGGGACATATGGGGTAATGCAGTCCCGAAGGTACGAAGGTCCTAGGCCGCGTAAGGCTTTAAAGGTCAAAACCCAAACCTTGAAAATGATTCAAGTGGTAGAGCATGGCCAAGTGGTAGACCTGATGGGAATTGTAATCCATGAACATCTGGAGAGCCATAGGTTCGCCACCACGGCTGTAGAGCATCTCCCCCTCCCTCCTGCTTGTATCCCTAGAGGTGTATATATTTGTCAGCTGCACTTCATGCATCTGACAAAAGATGACCCATGGGTCATCAGACCTTATGCTGTAATAAAGAAGAAGAGTTTGGATTTATACCCCATCTTTCTCTCCTGTAAGGAGACTCAAGCTGGCTTACAAGCTCCTTTCCCTTCCTCTTCCCACAACAGACACTTTGTGAGGCAGGTGGGGCTGAGAGAGTTCTCAGAGAGAACTGTGACTAGCCCAAGGTCACCCAGCAGGCATTTAGGAATGCAGAAACACGTCTGGTTCACCAGATAAGCCTCTGCCACTCATGTGGATGAGCGGGGAATCAAACCTGGTTCTCCAGATTAGAATCCACCTGCTCTGAACCACTACGCCATGCTGGCACCAAGCAGGTGGTACGGGACTCTTGGCTGTTCGGCTCCAAAGGACTATGCTGGAATTTGTAGTTCACAGTGCTTTGGAAACCTTGTGCCAGTCTACCCAAAGAACTTAGGCTCATTCCGCACATGCAGAACAATGCACTTTCAAACTGCTTTCATTGCTCTTTGAAGCTGTGCGGAAAAGCAAAATCCACTTGCAAACAGTTGTGAAAGTGGTTTGAAAACGCATTATTTTGTGTGTGCGGAAGGGGCCTTAGTTTCTGTTTCTGTGTCTCTACACCAATGCAAACCCAGTATTCGATGGTCTGCAGAGATTTCAAATGTTTTCAGTATAAAGGCTAGAGGGTAGCTTAGGGGTGGGCAATTATTTTTTCCATGGGGCCGCATAAGAAACAGAAAATATTGTGGAGGGCCGGGCCAAAAGGCAGGGGGGCCAGTCAGGGTCATCCGGCGGGCCGGATGTGGCCCGTGGGCCGTATAATGCCCAGGTCTGGGGTAGCTGCTGATCAAAGCAACTCAGAATCACTATCAGCATGTGGCTGGCTCTGATGGCAGACCACACTCTTGAATGAATAGGTTAACTCCTGCTACTAACTGGCTACTGAGATGTCCTTGTTCACCATATATTAGAAATTCAGGATTTTTTTGTTAATTATGATAGGCTGAGTGATTGTCGTGACCTGGATGGCCCAGGTTGGACCACACTCATCAGATCTTGGAAGCGAAACAGGATCAGCCCTGGTTAGCACTTGGAAGGAAGGTAAAAGGAGTCCTCTGTGCAAGCATCCGGTCATTATGGACCCTTGGGGTGATGTCACAGCATAACATTTACTAGGTAGACTTTGTTTACAGCGGGGCTCACCACTGCATTTTGCAGTCATCTGCACTTTACCCCAGCAAGCCGGGTACTCGTTTTACCAACATCAGAAGGCAGAATCAACCTTGAAACAGCTGCCTAAAACCAACTTCTGTTGGGACTGAACTCAACAGTTGTGAGCTAAGCTTTGACTGCAGTAGTGAAGCTCACTGCTTTATGCCACAAACAGAGGCGTAGCTATAAGGGGATGGGGGGTGCGCCATCTCCACCCCCTTCCCCCCTCGCCCTATAAGCATAAGCATTTTATTGTCATTGTGCACGCACAACGAAATTTACAGCAGCATTCCTCGATGCACACAATTTCAGACTCATACCCCATCCTCACTTTCCCCTTCCTCCACTCATCCCTACACAGCCCCAAACACATCAACACGAAGCCGCGGAGTTTAGCATCGCCACAGCTCTAGAGTAGAAGCTGTCTCTAAGCCTCTATCTCACCTCACCTCACCAGGCCTGGCCCCGCCCCACCAGCCCGGCCCGTTTTCAGCCAACAGAAAGTTGTTTTCAGCCCACAGAAAAAGGTAAGTGGGGAGCCGGGCGGGGGGCAGGGCAATGAGGGGGGTCTGCAAAGGGCAGTGCGGGGTTGCAGGGAACAGTGCCTAGGCACCATTTTGCCCCAGGTGCCACTTTTCCCCCCTATGCCCGTGGCCACAGAGCTCTTCTGGAAGGGAGACTAACAAGGAAATCTACAGTTCCTAAATAGAGGCAAATCACCTCTGTTCCTCTCTTGCCATGAAAACCCTATGGCAGTGGTGGCGAACCTTTGGCACTCCAGATGTTATGAACTGCAATTCCCATCATCCAATTGGCCATGCTGGCAGGGGCTGATGGAAATTGTAGTCCATAACATCTGGAGTGCCAAAGGTTCGCCACCACAGCCCTATGGGCTCACCATAACTCAGCTGAAACTTGATGGTGTTTTCCACCACCCAACTGAATGGTCATTGGCTCCTTGGAAAGTTGATTGATGTTTCTCCTATCTCACTTTGCTAATCATGTTGGTGATAGAAGCAGGGAGTGGGGAAAGAGCAATATAGAATTCATACCATAGACATTCTTCTATGTTGATGTGGCTCACAGGTCACATTAGGAAAGATTTCCGACTTCCAGGGTATCACATGGATCGAGGCGGTGCACTGAAGTTTTTCCTGTCACCAAAACAAAATGGAGCATCGCCATGCCTCGAGTCAGAAATGATCACACGTACAAGCTGAAATGGTGAGTGCAGCTGGCTTGAGCACTGATGGAATGTGCATGCGTGCCCAAAGGACCTACAAATAAAACTTCATCTTGTTTCCGTTGGGCCAACAAGATCAACAATAGAAGAAGAGAAGGAGGAGGAGGAGGAGTTTGGATTTATATCCCCCCTTTCTCTCATGTAGGAGACTCAAAGGGGATCACAATCTCCCTCCCCTCCCCCCTCACAACAAACACCCTGTGAGGTGGGTGGAGCTGAGAGAGCTCCGAAACGTTGTGACTAGCCCAAGGTCACCCAACTGGCGTGTGTGGGAGTGTACAGGCTAATCTGAATTCCCCAGATAAGCCTCCACAGCTCAGGCAGCAGAGCGGGGAATCAAACCCGGTTCCTCCAGATTAGAATGCACCTGCTCTTAACCACTATGCCACTATGCACAAGGTGTCTGCTGAACAGCAGGGGTGAATGACCGTTGTGGCAAGATTTCTTCTACGGGTGTATTTTCCCAAGCCCTGCTTTCAATTTCCCTTTTCCCCACACCCAACAACACCAGTTGAAGCACGACTTTAATTTTCTTTGCCACCCGAGTGGGGGAGATTTGCCGATGAGCGCAGCTTTGCCCTGAACCTCTTCCCTCCGCCCACCACCACCCTACTAACTTCACCCGTCCCACTCCCTTGAACACTGCTCCTCTCCCCCCGGGCAAATAGCATGCATAGAATCTGTTCAGATTTGTTATTACTTTGATATTTGTTATTATATTTGTAATATCGATATACCAGTATAAAAAGATGATCAGTGTAAAATCACAGTTTTTTAAAATTGCATTTGAAAACTTCTAAATGGCAGATCAGCTATTTCCCTCACGCTATTACTTCCAGAGCCATTGCAGTTAACAACAGGCTGTGTGGGTAGATGTCTGTAGAATGAATTAGGAATGGTGGGCTAACCATTTAATAACAATCCTCTCTCTCCTTCCGTGGCAGCAGCAGCAAGACGTATGTGTGTGTGTACGTGTGCATGTGTATGGAGGGTGGGAGGGGAGAGAATATCAGCTCTAGGACATGGCCCCCTTCTTCAGCAGTGTGTAGTCCAGGGAGCTGCTTTGTCTCTTTCATTTGTGGGGGGTTTGTGAAAAGGGACTACAATATTGATATAACTGCAATAACAGCAACGTCAAAATATGGCTTTAACAAAGCCAGCAATCTTGAGACTACTGGGTGTGATGAGATCTGTGCCTTTAAGAGTGAATTGATGGGTGAAGTTAAGAGAATCAAGCAAAGCAGAAACCCGGCAGAGTTTAGCAGACTAGCTGCACAGCAGGGAGCACCTCTTTACGTGTATACAGAGAGAGGCGAAGAGACCCCACTACAACCCCACTGCACAGCAAAGAGCCCCGAGGTAAGCATCCCATGCATAATTGGCCACTGTCTTCTCAGGCTGACAGCAACTTTCCAGGGTGTCTCAGGTGAAGATCTTTCTCATCACCGGATGCTTTTAACTGAAGATGCCGGGGTTTGAACCTGGGACCATCTGCCACAGCCTCTCCCCAAAAACATCCCCTGGAAGCTGCCTTATACTGAATTAGACTGTTGGTCCTTGAAGGTTAGGCTGCTCAGACCAGGGTTTCAGGCTGAAGTCTTTCATATCAACTACTACCTTGGGTCTTTTAACTGGAGATGCTGAGAACTGAGCTTGGGACTTTTGACATGGCAAGCAGATCTCTGCCAGGAGATAGAAATAAGATGCCAGGAGATAGAAATAAAATGCCAGGGGATCAGTTTTCCTAGCTGCCATGTTTAGTCCTTGAAGCTAAAGACAAGCATATGGAATTGGAATATTGTTTGCCTAGAACAGTGGTTCTCAACCTGGGGGTCGGGACCCCTTTGGGGGTCGAACGACCCTTTCACAGGGGTCACCTAAGACGCTCTGTATCAGGCCCCTTCCGTACACGCAAAATAATGCGTTTTCAAACCACTTTCACAACTGTTTGCAAGTGGACTTTGCCATTCCGCACAGCTTCAAAGAGAACTGAAAGCAGTTTGAAAGTGCATTATGCTGCATGTGCGGAATGAGCCTCAGTGTTCTCCGTCTGTAAAATGCATAAATGTTAGGGTTGGAGGTCACCACAATATGAGGAACTGTATTAAAGGGTCGCGGCATTAGGAAGGTTAGAATCTCAATTTCTGGCCTAGAATCTCAATTTCAGTGTATTAGACTGGCCTAGAATCTCAATTTCACTGGCCTAGAATCTCAATTTCACTGGCCTAGAATCTCAATTTCAGTGAATTAGCTTGTTTAGGAAAAAAAGGTAACACTCCCTTCGGAATGGCTGCCTCCAACTTACTCCGCCCTCTTTGGGGCTGCAGTCTTCATTCAGCTCCTGGAAGTCTGCCTTAGAGCAGTTCGTCTTTACAATGATGAATTCTATGTCGTATTTAGTTCCAGCCACAACCTGAAATGCAAAAGCCCAGGTAAAGCATGGATTAATAGAGCCGCTTTTCGCCATTTTAATTCGTGATGTGTTTTCTATAAGGAAATGCCTGCTTATAACATTATATATTGTGCTTGCCAGACCTCTTTGCCTCCGAATGGTATCAACTTCTTAAATCAAAAATCTACTCTCTGGGTTTAATATTTGAAGATCTCTGTATGTTCTCACCCAGAGAGATTCTGCAAACCTTAAAAAGCAGACTTCTTAGAGCAGGAATACCACATCTTGTTGGGCAAAATGCTTAAATAGAATCATGCTTCCACCCCTCTTCTGTCGGAATAGTACCAGAACAGGGTGCACACATAGCCAAATATCTTAGAACTATTAACTGAACCCTCAGCAGGGATGGGATTATTACAAGGGCCAGATGCAATACTTTCTCCATTGGCCATTACAAAGGGTCGTTACCTATCTATCCCTCTCCAGGATCGGGTCTGTCCACACTGTAAAAACCAAGTGGAGACTCTTGCTCACATTATACTTGACTGTCCAAGATATGTGGGTATTAGGAATTTCTCTCCTGGGCGGGTCTTAGACAAATCTGAAAGAGACTCTGACAACTCTGTTGTGGAGCTTTTGTTAAATAACACAGAGGCCAAGTAGCAAAAGTATTTAGGTTGTTTCATATGGTCAGTTCTCTAGCAGCATTTTCCTCGATTGTTTGCCCGTGGCTGGCATCTTCAGAGGAAGATGCCAGCCACAGATGCAGGCGAAATGTCAGGAGAATGCTGCTAGAACACGGCCATACAGCCCGGAAACCACACAGCACCCAAGTGATTCTGGCCGTGAAAGCCTTCGACAGTAGCAAAATTTCTTTTACAAGTGACAGAATTTTCTAAGTAACGTCCAATGCTAGATACAGTTTATCTGTCTGTGTTTTGAATGTACTTTTGATTTGTACTTCAGAAATGTCTGTAATGCTCTGGAGCCTATTTTAATATGCCTAATAAAGGTTCTTGTATTGTATTGAATGCCTGCTTGACAGCAACATATTTTAGAGATTTGAATCTGGGGCAGGGTGGAGTCCTACTGCTCTAACCAGTATGCTATTTAGCGTAGCACTGCTGTCCCTGTGGCAAAATATCTGCATCGCACAAACAAATAAGAGGCTAAATTCAAAGGTTAGGACTGGTCTGAAGCCGATCCACACTAAATCAGAATATGACAGCAGCAACAGAATTCAGACCTGGGCTGTAGCTTTTGATATTTCTTCCACTTTATAATAGGCTTCGTCGTTGCTCTCCAAGTTATACTTCTCCAAGGCTGCCTTCATTGGCATCTCCAGTTTTGAACTGTTAGTCTCAAGAGACCTGGGACAACCCGGACAGCTACGACTGGGAGAAACAACATCTTCCATGACTGAAGGGAAAACCAAAGATGTTCAGTTAATTAAAAGATCCATGAGATTAAAGTGTTAAATCCACAGAAGGGTAGTTTTTTTAAAAAAAAATCATCTTTGTGGGGTGGATGAAGTGGATTTATGGGCAGGTGAACATCAGCAGTTAAAAAGCATAATCTCCAAATGGGTGGGGAAATTGTGGAGTTTTATAGCCAGAATACATTGCCATAGTGGTAATCCACGTAAACCACAAATAAGATGCTTTTCTGCTCATTTTCTTTATTTACAAATTCCTGTTTCTTCGGGGGGTGGGGGGCTGTCCAACGTGTTTGCTCCCTCTAGTGGTCGATTTGATATTACGTTGGTTTATGTCCAGTGTATTAAAACTGCAGTTTAAATGTCCAGTGTGAATCCTGTGGATTTAAACTGCAGGTTTTTATCCCAGACAAAAAAAGGGGTAATAGTGAATCGACCACTACAGAGAACAAAACTCATTCAGAAACAGGAAGTTATGAGGAAAATGAGAATGCGGAACATCCCGAGGAGGAGGAGGAGGAGGAGGAGGAGGGGGGGAGGGGGGAGGAGGAGGAGGAGGAGGAGGAGGAAGAAGAAGAAGAAGAAGAGTTTGGATTTATGTCCCCCCATTCTCTCCTGTAGGGGCTTACAATCTCCTTGCCCTTCCCCACTCACAACAAACACCCTGTGAGGTAAGTGGGGCTGAGAGAGCTCCGAGAAGCTGTGACTAGCCCAAGGTCACCCAGCTGGCATGTGTGGGAGTGTACAGGCTAATCTGAATTCCTCAGATAAGCCTCCACAGCTCAAGCAGCAGAGATGGGAATCAAACCCGGTTCCTCCAGATCAGAGTGCACCTGCTCTTAGCCACTGCTCTTAGCCACTACGCCACTGCTGCTCAGATTCACATAGTGACATTCTTAAAGAATACAGCTGCAGGATAGGAGATATGTTGGCAATCAGTTATCCGGGACAGAGGGGAAAAAACCCAATTGTTGGATCTTGTGGATTCCATGTTAGTAACAGCACAACCTTGTAGTGGAAAAGCTGCGCAAAATGTATGCAAATTTCACGGTTTCTGGCTGCCACCAACAAAAAAGACCCACCGCATCATAGAACCTCCCCAGGAAAAGAGGCCTCGTGAGACAGGTTGAGAAAGAGTGCCTGATATTAGGACCAAGTAAAGATTTGAACCCAACGTCCAACGTTTAATGGCATACACTTCACCCGTATAGCTCAAAACATCTGATCTTGATTATAGAGGGTAATAAGTGTCCTCTATCTCAGTGATGGTGAACCTATGGCACGGGTGTCAGAGGTGGAACTCGGAGCCCTCTCTGTGGGCATGTGCACACAGAGTTCGTCATGTGGGGGGCGGAAAATCACACACACACCCCACACACATCTAGGCTGGGCTGGGCCACTGAGCACGATGTGCAAGCACTGCGGTGAGCGGGGAGGACTTGGCTAGCGGGCCTGGTGCCTGTGCTCCGGGTGGCTGCTGCCTGGGGAGGCGGGGAGGGGGCACAGAGGGGGCAGAGGTGCTAGAGAGGCACAGAGCGGTGAGCACGGGACTTGCTGGAGGCTACAGCAGGCTGGCCCCTGCTCGAGTGGGTGGGGTGAAGGAAGAGGGAGCCAACCGGTTTTTTCTAAATTAAATCCTCAGTATTCAGGCTAAATAGCCGTGTTGGCACTTTGCGATAAATAAGTGGGGTTTGGGTTGCAATTTGGGCACTCGGTCTCAAAAAGATTCACCATCACTGCTCTATCTGACCAGTTTCCACCATTTTGCTTGGTCAGAAATACTTGGGGGGTGGTCCTGGTAGGTCACTCATATCCAGAATACCTCTGAAAAACAAGATCCAAAAACAAAGAGGAAAGTCATCCCCTTCAATAAGTGGTTTATGCTGTATTCCGGATACAACCCACAAGTGACAAAGGGTAGCTCTAGGAATCACTGGTAGCTCTATGACCAATCTCTAACTGCAGGGGCTACTCAGCTCAGCTTGCTTCAGGGCTGTTTGAAAATCCCAATTGATCCCTGGTCAGATGCTGCACAAATAGGACACTGATTTATTTAGGAAATGTATATGTTGCCTTTCCAGATTCCCACTTGAGATTACCGGTAGTTGCAAGTGTCTGTTACAACTCAGTCATGAAAGGGTTAACTGTTTGTATGTAAACCAGTTTCTGAAGTCACTGTTTTATGACCTGCTCTATTGATTAGTCATTGGTCAGTGGGACCACCTTTGCCTACCTGCTGGTAAGCACGTAGCCAGAAGTTATAAAGTTAACTCTGTTTCTTTGTTTGAGCAGAACGGCACGTGATGCCGTGCTGTAGTGCACCAGCATTGACAGGGTGTAACCAAGGCATATAGTAATGTAGACATGTAACAGGAAAGAAAGGATGTATTATTTTATTTCCATGTAACCCTCCCTTATAGTTAGTAAACTCATTTATAACAAAGCAACTGAAAATCTGTTCCTTGTTTTACTCTGCTAATCTATGTATATAAAAATCTATCAGTGCGTTTTCCTGCTGACAGGTAATCTCCCAAACTACTGGACTGATTACTTTGACATTTTCACACAATGTTGCATTCACGTGTGGCCAGGTTTCCATACTGTTTCCACACCTCCTGTTGTGTACATGTCACAACTGTGCCTGTTATTGTGTACATGTCACACCTGTGACAGTTGGAACCACAGTTCTGTTCCGCAACAGCGCCATCTGCTGGCTGTCAAAGCAGCACCCTCTGATACAAGGAAAACAACCATGCCTTCCTTGAAAACCGCTGCCATCTGGAGTGAAAGGAATGGGGCGGGCCATCTGCACATGGCCCACTCACCCTAGCAGAGGAAGGGGAAGGTGAGGGAAGGTCCGGGGGTTTGCTGGACCAAACGTTCTGAAATTTGAACACAATGTAGCTCATGTCTCCCAGCGTGTTTTCAGCTACATATTCTGCCTGCAAGAGAAGGGAGTGAAAGGGACAGGTCCAGCCACCTGGACATGACCCACCCACCCTAGCAGATGATGGAGAACTTTAGGGAGGGATGGGGCGGGTTGCCAAGCGAGGGGCCCCTTGCCCCTCCCCTCCCTTGCAAGCATTGTGCAATGACACACGTTCGAACCGTTCGCTTCCCCTTTTCTTTCTTTTCCACTTCACCAGACTTAGCCACAGCAACGCGTGGCCGGGCCCGCTAGTATATATTAAATGCCTAAAGAGATACCTTACAAGTGCCGCCCCCTTAAAATCATAAAAACATCACATATTATCAGTGTAAAAAAAAATCCCCAAGCTACGGGCATAACAACAGCAAAAACCAGCTATTGAAGGTTTCTGGATCTTGTTTTCCAGTGGTATACCATCTCTGTCCATTCAGTGACAAGAGTTGATGACTCCATTCAGGCATAAACAAATCGCAGCACTAGCGGAGGCACCCACAGACTCTGCCTCTGTTAAACTGCCAGAATGTCTGAATTGGGAACGATCCGTAACTAACCTTGCAGTCCGCACTCTTGCACAGCGTAGGAAAGGCCTTTCGTCATGTTGATATGGGCAACAGCCACGCATTTGCCTATACGCTGGAGGGGAGCAAGTAAGAACAAGAAACAAACGAACGTGACCGTGAAATCTAGCATGAAATGGCAAACATTGTCAGCTGGTTTATGCATCTCAAAGTTCACTGTTGTGGATTTCCCATCTCAAGAAGTGGCTTTTTTGCCTGCATTGGGGGAAAGGAAACAGAACATAGATAGGAAGGAACAACCAACGCACCAAATTTAAGGCCAGTTTCTGCAAAAATTGGAGTACTTTAGGCTTCTGCAGGCTTAATTGGTTGGCCTGGATTGTCCTACTGCTGCTGCTTAGGTTGCCAACCTCCAGGTGGAGCCTGGAGAGCTCCCAGAGTTCTATTTGGTCTCCAGACTACAGAGATCAGATCCCCAGGAGAAAATGGCTATTTTGGAGGGTGGACTCAATAGCACTGTCCCCCCCTGTGGCCCCTCCCCTCCCTAGGCTCCGCCCTCAAATTTCCAACAAATTTCCAACATAGCACAGCAGAGGTAGGTTCCGGCAGGTTCTCACAGGTTCCCGAGAGTAGGTTACTAATTATTTGCCAAATTGTGCGAGAGGGGTTACTAATTGGTGAGGGATTTTGCCACATGATTTTGCCTTAGTTGAGGCCCCCTCCCTTCCTCAGCAGTAGCACCAGAACTTGGGGCAAACAGTCTAGCAGGAGGTGCACCGGCGTGCATTCATTTCCTGCCCAAGGACCGGCGCAGTGGCTGCGTCCTTGCCACAGCCCTGCCCAGCAATGCCCTGCCCTCGGAATGCCCGGCCACGCCCACGTCATGCCCCACCCAGCCCCATTGGCGTTATGCCACTGTTTGAATCCCACCACCATGGGAACCTATTACTAAAATTTTTGGATCCCACCACTAAGCAATCCTAATAGCTGTGATCCCCTGCTGCACTTATGTATTGAGGCTAGCCACAGTAATCTCAAGTTCCCTTGATTTCATCCTTTTTTTTACTGGTATTGTACCTCACTGAGGGTCCCTTCCTAATTCCCCTAAAAGCCGGCTCCCTTCTTTGGGCCACTCTCCCATGGGAATCTCTGGGAATTTTTCCAACCCAGTATGGCAACACCAGCCCAGGGAGAGCCAATATTACTGGGGCCCCTTAGGGAATATTATAATGCCTCTCCCCCCCATGCCAGCTTTAGTTGCCAACCCAAGGTTGGATATTCCTGAAGATTTGGGTGGGGAGGGAGAGCCTGGAGATGGTGGAGTTTAGAAAAGGGATGGATCTCGGTGGAGTCTGCCTTCCAAGGCAGCCATTTACTGTCAAGAAGAAGAAGAAGAAGAAGAAGAAGAAGAAGAAGATGAAGAAGATGAAGATGGAGGAGGAGGAGGAGGAGGAGGAGTTTGGATTTATATCCCCCCCCCTTCTCTCCTGCAGGAGACTCAAAGGGGCTTACAATCTCCTTGCCCTTCCCCCCTCACAACAAACACCCTGTGAGGTAGGTGGGGCTGAGAGAGCTCCGAGAAGCTGTGACTAGCCCAAGGTCACCCAGCTGGCGTGTGTGGGAGTGTACAGGCTAATTTGAATTCCCCAGATAAGCCTCCACACCTCAGGTGGCAGAGCGGGGAATCAAACCCGGTTCCTCCAGATTAGATACACGAGCTCTTAACCTCCTATGCCACTGCTGCTCACTGGGGCTGATCTCTGGCCCCTTCCGCGTGAGCAGAATAATGCACTTTCAATCCGCTTTGCAGCTGTGTGGAATAGCAAAATCCACTTGCAAACTATTGTGAAAGAGGACTGGAAATGAATTATTCTGCATGTGCGGAAGGTGCCTCTGTTGTTTGGAAATCAGTTGTAATTTCAGGAGGATCCCAGGCTCCTCCCAGAGGCTGGTAACTCTATCCACAGCCCTGTCCCACAAGACCTGACCACCACTAGTGGTGGGAAGTAATGAGGAGGCCAATGTGGCCAAAACAAGAATGAATGAGCCAGCCAGCCAGCCAGCCTCTTTCCATAGAGAGGGGATGGCGAACCTTTTCGAGACCCGAGTGCACAAATTGCAACTCAAAACCCACTTATTTATTGTAAAGTGCCAACACGGCAATTTAACCTGAATATTGAGGTTTTAGTTTAGGAAAAAACGGTTGGCTCCGAGGCATGCGTTACTCAGGAGTAAGCTTGGTGGTAGTTGGTGGCTTTGCTTTGAAGCAACCGTGCAACTCTTCCAACGGGTGAATCACGACCCTAGGAGGGTTTACTCAGAAGCAAGCCCCATTGCCAGCAACCGAGCTTACTCCCAGGTAAAGGATCACGCTTTCGTTTGTTGCATGAAATCAGTGGGTTTAACAGCGCTTAACAGGGTTACCTACACTGCTTCCCCAAAACTAGGTCTTAGGTTTAATGCTAATAATTGAGCCCAGCAGGCCAAGCCAGCCTAAATGTGGTGGAGGGGGGCACTCTGTTTGCGTGTGCCCACAGAGAGGGCTCTGAGTGCCACCTCTGGCACCCGTGCCATAGGTTCACCACCACTGCCATAGAGGTTTTCCTTACAAGGCATGAATGGATACATTCCAGCAAAGCCTGCCAGGACAGAATGTTCATGCCTTTGTGTATATCAATTGAAGCTTCCTTTTTGCAGACTGCAATGCAGATACTGTAGTTTAACAACTTCCTTTTTATGGAACACTCTGCCTGCAGTTAACATCGTTTAGCTGTTTTAATCTTTTTTATTTCTTCTGGCAATTGGGACAATGCTGCTTCCATTGCCAAAGGGGGGCGGGGAACAGATCATATTGGAGTGTTTGTTTCCTGACATGCTTTTGGCTGCGCATCAAAAGCTTCCCGCAGGAAGCCATCAGAGTCTGGTAGCTTGCGAGGTCAGGTCTGATCTCTGCCCTGATTTTGCCTTAAAGCTCCGGCCACGTCACTTACTCTGTCTTGGGTGTTTTCTGTCTGTAAAGTGGGCATACCAATCACTTGGCTTACTCCACTACGGCCAGATATACCAAGACTTCAGAGGTCTTTCAAAACTAATAATACTACCACCAACGTTCCCTGCAAGCTGCGTGGAGTTTGGGGTCAGCCTAAGGCCGTTTCCGCACGGCAAAATTATACCTGTGAGCCACTGAGGTTTTTAACCTGGGTCTGTTTTATCCTGGGATGTCTGTCTGCATGGCTGCCCACTTTTTGAAGGAATCCATTGACAACTGAGAGGAAATACTTCAGTTTCTTTCGCACAAACACAGGACTTCTGTATTTACATTGCAGGCAGATCTGAGCATGCCCAGTGTCCCACATTCTGATTGGCTGTTGTTTTTGAGTGGCAGCTTGAAAGAACGTCAGATTGAAAGATCAGGCAGCGGAGTGGGAAAAATAAACCAGTCCTGCTCCTGAGCCCCTCGGGGATAGGGCGGTATATTAAATCAAATAAATACTACTACTACTACTACTACTACTACTACTACTACTACTACTACTAATAATAATAATAATAATAATAATAATAATAATAATAGGTTTTCGCACGGTAGCTGGCACAAGAAGGGTCACACCAGGATTTTTTAAAAGAACCTCCAAATTGGCGATTTTTGAAAATCCCGGGGTAAGCGAAATATCACGGGGCAACACCGGGGCAGGCCCGCTTTAGCACTGGGAACCATGTGGAATTCTCGGCTGCACAGGGATATTTTTTCTTACTCAATCCAGAATATTTTGACTGTGTGGAAATGGCCTAAGACAGCTAGATTTGAGTCTTCTAGCATCTTAAAGATCAAAAAGATTTCGGGATACAAGTTTTGGAAAATCAAAGCTTTCTTTGTTAGATACCTGATATCTAATGAAGGGAGTTTTGACTCTCAAAATCTTATCCCCCCAAAATCTTGTTGGTCTCTAAGGTGCTACTGGATTTGAACCCAGTTGCTTTGCTGCAGACCAAGGTGGTTACCCTCTATGTCCATCTAGGATTGCCAATTTCCAAATGGGACCTGAAGATCTCTTGGAATTGTAACTGATCTCTAGACTACAGAGATCAGCTCCCCTGGAGAAATTAGCAACTTTGGAAGGAGAACTCTATGGCATTGCACTCCACTGAGCCCCAGTCCTCCCCAAACCCTGCTCCCCACATTCTGCCCCCCTGTATATGAATTTCCCAATCTGGAGTTGGCAACCCTCATTGGTGGCTAAGTCTGATTCAACAAATATCGAAGAAAACACATTAAATTCGCCCTTCGTAAGACGATTCTGATATGTGTACATAATCAGGAAAAATGGACTTTTCTGAGCTGGTGATTTGTGCAAAGAGAGTAACTTACACCTTCGGGAATACGCTTGCAGGCAGGAGTCAGGTCCGGAAATTCAGCCTTGGAGCAATTTGTCTCTTGCACCAAATATTCAAATGCATAATTCCATCCTGCTACTACCTGGAAGAAGCATTTAGATAAAGTTGACTGATGTACCTGGTTGAGGGGAAAATGTGTGAGAGCCCATGCCCTATAGGGCACAGGTGTCAAACTCACGGCCCTCCAGATGTTATGGACTACAGTTCCCATCATCCCCTGCCAGCATGCTGCTGGCAGGGGATGATGGGAACTGTAGTCCATAACATCTGGAGGGCCGTGAGTTTGACACCTGTGCCCTATAGGGTTCCACAGGGTTCTACCTTATCCCCCATGCTATTCAATATCAACATGAAGATACTCGGAGAGGTTATCAGGAAGTTTGGGCTGGGGTTTCACCAGTAGGTGGATAATACCCACCTAATTTGGAGGTTTTTAAAGAGAGTCTGATGGTCGTCTGTCAGGAGTGCTTTGATTGTGTGTTGCTGCTTTGCAGGGAGTTGGACTTGATGGCCCTTGGGGTCTCTTCCAACTCTATGATTCTATGGCTCATTCCGCACTTGCAGAATAATACACTTTCAAACTGCTTTCAGTGCTCTTTGAAACTGTGCGGAATGGCAAAATCCACTTGCAAACAGTTGTGAAAGTGGTTTGAAAACACATTATTTTGCGTGTGCGGAAGAGGCCTATGATTCTAATTTCAAGGATAATGCTGATGTTCTGAAATGGTGCTTGGAGTCAGTAAGAGGTGGATGACTGCGAACAAGCTGAGTCTTAATCATAACAAGAGTTAGGTTATCTGAGTTAGTAGAAAGGCAGATCAGGGACTTGCGATCTTTCCTGTCTTGGAAGGGGTTTCACACCCCTTGACAAGCCAGGTTCGCAGCTTGGGAGTGCTGTTGGGTGCAGCAGTCACCTTAGAAAACCAAGTGGGTGCTGAGGTTCAGAGTGCCTTTGCTCAGCTTCAGCCAGTCAATCAGCTGCATCCATTCCTGGGTCAGTCAGATCCAGTCACAGTGATCTTTGCCTTATTTACATCTAGACTACTGCTATGTTCTCTCCTTGGGGATATCCTTGAAGAGGGTTCAGAAACTGCAGCTGGTGCAAAGCACAGTAACTAGACCAGTGATGGCGAACCTTTTCGAGACCGAGTGCCCAAATTGCAACCCAAAACCCACTTATTTATCGCAAAGTGCCAACACGGCAATTTAACCTGAATACTGAGGTTTTAGTTTAGCAAAAACGATTGGCTCCGAGGCGCACGTTACTTGGGAGTAAGCTTGATGAAGCAACTGTGCAACACTTTGAATGGGTGAATCACGACCCTAGGAGGGTTTACTCAGAAGCAAGCCCCATTGCCAGCAACTGAGCTTACTCCCAGGTAAAGGATTGTGCCCAGGCTAGCCTAGATGTGTGTGTGTGTGTGTGGGTGATTTCCCACCCCCCCGCGATGAACTCTGTGCACGTGTGCCCACAGAAAGAGCTCTGAGTGCCACCTCTGGCACCCATGCCATAGGTTCGCCACCGCTGAACTAGATTGTTGGTTGTGACCAGTGATTGCTGAACTGGGTTTAGGCAATGGACTGGGAAAATGTGAAATGTTGTGTGGGCCATGCTAAAAGAATCAAAGATGGAATGGCCACCGGATCCTGTTCTTCCCTTCATAATTGTAAGAGGAATTAAGTGAATTTCTGAATGGCCATTAGAACCTGAAAGCAACAGGAAAAGAGGACGTCCCAAGATGAGATGGATTGACTCAGTCAAGAAAGCCACGCCCTTCTGTATTAAAGACCTAAGCAGGGCTGTTCAAGATAGGATATTTGGAGGACATTAATTCAAAGGGTTGCCATAAGGCAAAAGGGACTTCACAGCACTTGACACCCACACATTTGGGACCCATTAATACCAAGCTGATTGGAAGTGAACACAGAAGGACTGTACTGGAAACCAGAGGTGTACCCCCCCAGGGGCATATATGTCGCTGACAGAGGCGTACCTAGGCAAACTGGAGCCCTGGGCAAAACCTGAGTTAAGGCCCCCCCATGACCAAACAATGATTTTTTCCACCAGGTCGTTTCAAAGTCACCGCCACATTATAGAACATGCCCCAACTCACAAATCTGAACACATCAATGGGCCATGCCACACAGCAGAAATATGTTTTTGAAAACATTTTCAAGATGCTTTTGAAATGTTTTATTACTGCTGTGAAAACATTTTATGGCGATGGATCCAGTTCCCCCAATTGGGGGAAACAGCATCACTTTCAATGTTATTTAAACTGGGGACGCCAGATTCTCCCTTTAAGGTGGATTTAAAAGAAGAAGGAATCTGGAGTTCCCTAGTTTGAAACAAGCAGTGTCTGAACCACCCCCAAACAACATCATCACTTTCAATTTTTATTTAAACTAGGACGCCAGATTCTCCCTTTAAGGTGGATTTTAAAGAAGAATCTGGGCTCCTCTAGTTTTAACAAGTGATGCTGGAATCCACCCCAAACAGCATCACTACCTAATGTTATTTAAACTGGGGACGCCAGATTCTCCCTTTAAGGTGGATTTAAAAGAAGAATCTGGGCTCCCTAGTTTAAACAAGTGATGCTGGAATCCACCCCCAAACAACATCACTTTCAATTTTATTTAAACTGGGGACGCCAGATTCTCCCTTTAAGGTGGATTTAAAAGAAGAATCTGGGCTCCCTAGTTTAAACAAGTGATGCTGGAATCCACCCCCAAACAGCATCACTTTCAATGTTATTTAAACTGGGGACGCCAGATTCTCCCTTTAAGGTGGATTTAAAAGAAGAATCTGGGCTCCCTAGTTTAAACAAGTGATGCTGGAATCCACCCCCAAACAGCATCACTTTCAATTTTATTTAAACTGGACGCCAGATTCTCCCTTTAAGGTGGATTTAAAAGAAGAATCTGGGCTCCCTAGTTTAAACAGGTGATGCTGGAATCCACCCCCAAACAGCATCATTTTCAATGATGTTTCAACTAGCACTCTCTGGGGAGAAGAGGTATACCCGTAATTCCCCACTGTGGATAGCCCATGATACAGGAGTGCCAACCCCGCCACTGCCCCATCTGCACACATTCTGGATGGTCCCCCCCCCCCCCAGGCTGCAGAGCAAGTCAGGAAGGCGGGTTCCACAGGCTCCTGGCCTTTGCTGGCCTCCAGCTCCTCTCCTCACCCCAGGGGCTGGCAGGGGGGCATGCGGAAAACTCAGTTCTTGCCCCATGCTCCATTTTCTGTCGATATACCACTGCTGGAAACAAATGACGACGCAATTCCTTTCCTTTTCCCATCTTTTCGGTAATACTGCTTTGGGGCAATAATTCTGATCACAAACGTGATGAGAGAACCCTCTTTGGTAAATAAAATAAAGGTGGAGTGATAGCTGCAATATATTGCACTATATACAAACCTGACTTCTTTGAGGCTTCCGTAGGATTCCAGAACCCTGCTCAAGGAGGCCAGTTGTTTTGGCAGCTAGCCGATGGTGTGGTCTCTGGCACAAGGGCAGGAGTTCCAGACTGGTTAGCTAGAGGGTCTCAGCAACCGGTGCATGTAGCACGTGATGCTGTCACCTTACCTTCACCTGAAAAACAACCAAATGGCAAAGGGAGGGGTAGGTTCAAGAGCTAATATGATTCAGGTTAGCAACCTCAAGATGGAAACTGGATTTCTCCTAGAACTGCAAATCATGGAGCAATGATAGTTTCCAAAAGGGCAGACCCGATGATATTCCCACCACAAAGTCTGTTTCTGCATGGTCTAAATATCCTGGGTTGAGCAAGAGAAATACCCTGTTCCATAGAAGAATTTCACACGGTTCTGGGCCCTAAAACGGATTTATCCCGTGATATTTCCCTTATCCCAGGGTATTCAAAAATCACCAAATCGGCAATTCTCTTTAGAAATTCTGGGGTGAGCTCCGGCCATCGCGGCAAACACCTTTCACGCCGGAGCAGGAGTGGTTTATTTTTCCCACTCCACTGCCTGATCTCCCCACCTGACGTTCATTCAAGCTGCCACTCAAAAACAACAGCCAATCAGAACACGGGACACCGGGCATTCTCTGATAAGCTTGCAATGTAAATACAGAAGTCCCAGGCTCGTGCAAAAGAAATTGGAGTATTTCCTCGTGAATTCACACTGGATTCCTTCACAAAACAGGCAGCCATGCGAAGGGGGAAACCAGGATTGTAACAAACAGATTGTAACAAAGATTGTAACCAGGTATGATTTTGCCGGGCGGAAACGGCCAAATAAAAAGCATGAAAGTGAATTTTGGTGCAGTAGCCACAGTGCCAATAGCCAGCACTTGGGTGGCAGACAATAGACCTCTGCCCCAGCTGCCAATGAGGCCCCTCCCAACATGGGGCTCAAGGCAACTGCTCAGAGGTGGGATCCAGCAGGTTCTCACAGGTTCCAGTAGGTTACTAATTATTTGTGTGTGCCGAGAGGGAGTTACTAATTGGTGATTTTTGCCACATGATTTTTGCCTTCACTACACCCCTCCTCTCAGCAGTAGCGCGCAGAACTTGAAGCAGTCTAGCAGGAGGTGCACCGTCAGTAATGGCAGCCTGGGCGCCTGCACATTCAGCCCCGCCCAAGGACTCATGAAAGCAGCTGGGTCCTTGCCAGAGCCTCACCCAGGAATGCCCCGCCCCAGGAATGCCCAGCCACGCCCCTGTCGTGCCCTGCCCAGCCCCATTGGCGTTACGCCACAGTTTGAATCCCACCACCATGGGAACCTGTTACTAAAATTTTGTCCCCAACTAGAATCAGGTTAAACCAGATGAACCTGTTCGAAATTATGTAATTAGATGATTAAATAACGATCTGATTCAACTATTCACACCTGTTCGATGTTTAACACAACCCCTGCTTTAATACAATCTATTTGTTCATTTTGATTTTTTAACTATTCCTTTGTTTATACCCCATGTTTCTCCTCCTGGGGACCCCAAGTGGCTTAAACATTTCTCCTTTCCTCCTTTTCACTGCAACCCTGCAAGGTAGGTTAGACTGATGTATATTTTTTTAACATTTTGCTGAAATATAAAAATTATGGACTACTATCTATTCAAATAGAAATTTGGGGTTTTATTATAGTTTTCTGGCTTCAGAAGAGTCCTATCTTTTAGACATTTTTGACTATTTAGTTCTTCTATTCTGATCCTCCAATGCTAGAAAATGTTGATATGGATAAGATCTTTCACAATTTGATACTGATGGTACTGAAGAGCTGATTGTGTCACATATCCTATTACTTTATTTATGAAGAGTCACATTTATTCACATTTTTTTGCTGAAATGGTAAATGTTGATTAATGTGAACATTTTTGACCTACCGATCTCTTCGTGTTACTTGGCTGTTCCAGTGATTTTTGGCATATTAAACAAATTTTTCTCTGTCAACACCTTGTCACAATTCTGGGGGAAAATATCTTTTAAAAATGAGTTGAATCATGAGGGTTACCCATCTGTGTTTGTCTGGATGTAAGCTTCCCATGCTTGAACCCAGAGTCTCAAGACAGGATCTAACAACCACACAGGGATGTTCAAGTTCTGGAGCTACTTAAAGGGGAGACAGCCAAGCATATGCTGCTGTGATCAAGCAGCGAGTATGAACGATTGATTGGACATGCCTCATTTAAATTGCAAGAGCCTGGCCTCCTGTCTTAGATTGGTTAGGGGTACCTGAAGGCAGTGGTGGGATTCAAATAATTTAACAACTGGTTGTTTATGCCACCATTTTAAATAAACTGCTCCTGGCCGTAAGTGGTGCCTGCTGAATCCTTACCTCACTGGCACTGAAGGGCATCAGGTATATTTCTACATTATCCTGTTAGCAGAATTACGAGCAGAATGTACCTTTGTGCATCACTTTATGATATCCATCCATCCATCCATCCATCCATCCATCCATCCATCCATCCATCCATCCATCCATCCATCCATCCATCCATCCATCCATCCATCTAATCTACCTACCTACCTACCTACCTACCTACCTACCTACCTACCTACCTACCTACCCACCTACCTACCTACCTACCTACCTACCTGCACCCACCTACCTACCTACCTACCTACCTACCTCCCCACCTACCTACCTACCTACCTACCTACCTACCTACCTATTAATTTTATTATAGGAACAGTTATCTTGCTAAAGACCAGCCTTTTTACCTCAGAAATCATCAAACATAAGAGAGCTTTACTTAAACTGAGAAAGAAATAGACTATATACATAAACAAAATAACACATAGATACATTCACAGTTCATCGTTTGGTTACAATATCGCATAGTTTGTTATATAACTTTCAGAAGATTTACATGTCTTTGGTTAACAGAACACACTAAACAAACATCTTTTCCTCAGCAGTGACAGATAGAGAGCAACTGTTTTCCAACTGTCACCTTTAGAAGGTTCGTGCAGATTTCCCAGAATTCCATTCTGCTGCATGCAAGCAAGGCTGTAAATTCCAACAGTACCAACACTGGGTTTGGAAATTCCTGGAAGTTTGGGAGATGCAGTCTGAGGATGGTAGGACTTCAACAGGGTATAATGCCATAACTACACCCTCCAAAGCAGCCATTCCTATAAGGGACCTGATCTCTGTATTCCAGAGATCAGTTGTAATTCCAGGAGATCTCATGTGGAGGTTAGCAACCCTACGGTACCGCCTGTGCTTTTTACTGAGAACCATAGAATCATAGAGTTGGAAGAGATCACAAGGGCCATCAAGTCCAGCCCCTTGCCATACACAGTCAAAGCACTCTTGACAGATGGCCATCCAGCCTCTGTTGAAAAACCTCCAAAAAAGGAGACTCCACCACACACTGAGGCACCGTGTTCCACTGTTGAACAGCCCTGACCATCAGGAAGTTCTTCCTAATGTTTAGGTGGAATCTCTTTTCCATTACTCCTTGTCCTAGTCTCTGGAGCAGCAGAAAACAAGCTTGCTCCATCTTCAACCTGACATCCCTTCAAATATGGCTAACTTGTCACCCCTTAACATTCTTTTCTCCAGACTAAACATCCCCAGCTCTCTAAACCATTCCTCAGGCCATGGAATCCAGACCTTTGAGCATCTTGGGGGCTTTCCCCACTGACAGAGTTGAACTGGTTTCTACCTAGGTTCGCCTCAGTGAATCCCCACTGCCAATCGAAGCTCAACATTGTTTTGTCTCAGTTCCCCTCATTCTCAAGTAGAACTGGCGACATCCTTGTCGAAAGTGCTATGAACTACACTTTTCTGCCGGAACAAGGCTCTATACCACTTTGAAGTGGGAAGCATCAAAACCGACACCTCATCCATTCAACCAATCAATTTGTAGCCGCACTTTTGTGGCATGCAGAAATGGGAGAGTCGCATGGGCGCAGAAAGCGATGTAACTGTGTAAACTGTAAATAACCAGTGATGGCTAACCTTTTCGACCGAAAGCCCCAAATTGCAAACTCCAAAACCCACTTGTTTATCAACACAATGTGCCAACACGGCAATTTAACCTGAATACTGAGGTTTTATTTAGAAAACTTGAGTTGGCTCCGGCACGCGTTACTCAGGAGTAAGCTTAGTGAAGCAACGGTGCACGCTTAACTACGATGGGTGAACAACGATCCTAGGAGGGTTTACTCAGGAGCAAGTCCTATTGCCAGCAACCAAGCTTACTCCCAGGTAAAGGATCATGCTTGAGCCAGTCAGATGTTATTATTATTATTGTGGTGGTGGGTGATTTTCCACCCTCCCCATTACGATGAACTCTGTGCGCGAGTGCCCACAGAGAGGGCTCTGAGTGCCACCTCTGGCACCCGTGCCATAGGTTCGCCACCACTGCTGTAAACTGTAAAACTGTACAAAGAAAGAATGCTCGCTTTCCCACGTAACACAAGCGCATATGATCGAGGAGCCAAACAGGCACCGAAGGAGGATGATCCGCTACCACTTAGCCGGGTTCCAGGGGGCCAACTCTGCTGCTGTGGGGACAGCTTGGAATCGCCCTCCACTGAAGGGAACCGAAGCCCACCTTAGCCTCCCTCTCAGCTTGAGGGAAAGCCCTTTAGTCACCCTCCTCTGGACCCATTCCAGTTTGTCAATATCCTTCTTGAATTGTTGAGCCCAGAACTGGACACAGTATCCTAGGGGAGGTCTGACTTCTCCTCTGAGGGTCACCTTTATCCATTGCAGGATAAAGAGAGTTCTACTCTAGGGGTGGGACCGTGTTTTCTCAGATAGCCTAGGAACTATAATCTATCAGCCTCTGTCAGCATGGCCAATTGGCCATGCTGGTAGGGGCTGATGGGAATTGTAGTTCCTGAACATCTGGAGAGCTGCAGGTTCCCTACCCCTGTACTAGCCCAAAGTGAGCAGGAGAGGAAAAGGGGAGAGGACCATTTGAGGGGCGAGGTGGGAAAAGAAGCAGCGGTACAGTCTCATGATATAGAAGAGAAAAAGAAGAGTTTGGATTTATATCCCCCCCTTTCTCTCCTGTAAGGAGACTCAAAGGGTCTTACAATCTCATTTCCCTTCGCCGCCCGCCCAACAAACACCCTGTGAGGTGGGCGGGGCTGAGAGAGCTCCAAAGAACTGTGACTAGCCCAAGGTCACCCAGCTGGCATGTGTTGGAGTGCACAGGCTAATCTAGTTCCCCAGATAAGCCTCCACAACTCAAGTGGCAAAACGGGGAATCAAACCAGGTTCTCCAGATAAGAGTGCACCTGCTCTTAACCACTACATCACTGCTGCTCCTTTTCAACCAAAAGAACGAAGTTGAATAGTAACTTCATCTGCCATGTGCTGGATGGTCCCACACGTGACGGATGAAGTTACAATTCTACCTAGTTCCTTTGGTTGAAAAGGGTTTAGTTCAAATCATTCAAAGGCACCATCTCTGGACTTCAGCTCTATTCCCTGCAACCTTCTTATGAGTCTTTGAGATCCACTCAAAGATACAGCTGGTAAACAATGGCTACTGGATCCTGCCCAACCCCTCTATTTAATCTATAGCTTAAACTAGAGGTGGGATCCCGCAGGTTCTCACCAGTTCCCGAGAGTGGGTTACTAATTATTTGTGAGTGCCGAGAGGGGGTTACTAATTGGGTCTGCTTTTCCGTTAGAAATTCCATTAGGTCCAGAAATCATGAAGTCCTGTTGTTTCCTATGTGGCTGGTTAGCGAAGGTAGAAAACGGGATAATTCTCCCTGTTGGGCTGTTGTAAAAACATGTTTTAGAAATATGGTAAAGTTCCTTGTTTAAGGAAAGCATCCTTCTTTTGATTTCTAGAAACAAAATTTATTTGAAAGTATTAAGTATTTGGCAGGCAGTCAATTAGAGGAGAAGTAGTTGTTTCTGTTGGCAGCAGACAATAGGACTTGCTATAATGAGTTTAAATTATGGACAGAAAGATACCAGCTGGAAATTAGGAACTTTTTTTTTACAGTAAGAGTTTTTTACAGTAACAGGGAAATGATTAATGCCCCGCCCCCAGAATCGCCTGTGCGCCCAATACTTCATCGCGTTTCCCCTGCTCCAGTCTCATTGCTACTCATGCACCGTTTTGAATCCCACCACCATGGGAACCTGTTACTAAAATTTTTGGATCCCACCACTAGCTTAAACCCCATATGACAGGAGTACAGAAAACCTGCTTATATTTGTATCTGTGCCCCTAGTCATGAGAAATTGCATCCCCATCTCTCAAACCTAAGCTGCATTTCCCTGAGTGATGCATGCTACCCCAAGGTGAATGTTTGATAGCTCCAGGGATATTTATGGACTGCATTCTACCCAGGATTACATTCCATCAGCCCCTGCCAGCATGGCCATTGGTCATGCTGGTGGGGGCTGATGGGAATTGTAGTCCATAACATCTGGAGTGCCAAAGGTTCGCCACCACTGCCCTATATATACAAGTTGAGATTCTATCTTTCCCAAGCAAGATACAGAATTCCTCTGCGGCAAGCATCCATCTCTTATTTAATGCCAGCAACAACTAGGTGTCACCATTGCTGCACAGATGTGTTTGAAACTGATGGAGAGACTTTCTGTCGGGGAGGTAAAGATCAGAAATAAAACAGGATGCTTCCAAACACAGCCATTCCCTGGTAATTTGAAGAGTCTGAAGAATTGGAATGTAAACCCTGCTTTTCTCAACCGTGAGGAGTCTCAATGCAGCTCGCAACCTCTTCCTCTCCCCACAACAGACCCTTTGAGAGAGTCCTGAGAGAACTGTGACTAGCCCAAGGTCACTTAGCACGCCACTTTTCCAGATTAGAAGCCACCTCCTCTTAACCACTACACCACAACGGCTCTAATCTGGACTGCGTTTGCTCAGACTTGCTCACTACAACGCTGCTTCAGTGGAATTTGTGTTTTCCCTCGGACAGCGCTAGAGTTAACGCACCATGAATTGACCAAACTGGTTCGCAGAGCTGGAGGTCTGATGTGTATTGAGAAAGGCACTGTGCCCCACATCTGATCTGTGTCCATCTGTGGTGGTTTCCCCACTTACCATCTGCTGCGCGCTACCTTCCTGCAGAAGGTCCCGCTGGCACTCCTTCATCCATTGCAGAGGCGGCTTAACCAGCGCCTAACGCCTGATGCTGCGCACCAGCATCTCCTCAGCTACGCCATTCCCTGGCCTCAAACGAAAACGGTAAGCCAAGCTTGTGAAATTTACGCGACGCTTTCGAGAGTAGTGTGCAGCAAAGGGTGGTCGAAGTAAGTGGGGAAACGACCTGTATTGAAAACAGGATTAGACCTGGGTTCCATTTGAGTCCAGGAGCACCTTAAAACCCAACAAGAGTTTCAGGGTACCAGGTTTCCAGAGTCAAAGCTCAGATCTGACATGGTGCTGTTACCCTAGGCAGGCAGTAGGTGGCACTAGCAGAAGGCTCCTCCGTATGATTTTGTTCTGGTTCAAATAATATATTGTGGGGATTCCAAGTTCCATGTATCCTTGAAAGGCTTTCACGGCCAGAATCCACTGGCTGTTGTGGGTTTTCCAGGCTGTATGGTTGTGTTCTGGTAGTTTTTGCTCCTAACATTTCACCCGCATCTATGGCTGGCATCTTCAGAGGCATGTCACGCTCAGATGTGATGTTTCTTCCTGTAGACAATAGTGGCCCCTTCCTCACATGCAGCATAATGCACTTCAATCCCACTTTCTACAACCGTTTTGCAAGTGGGTAAAGCTATTCTGCAATAAAGGCAAAGTGCACTGAAAGTGGATTGAAAGTGCATTATTCTGCATGTGCGGAAGGGGCCAGTGTAGAGTAACTGTGTGGTAGGGCATATGTTTGATCTATCTGGCAGGGAGAATTGAAAGGCAGAGGTGCGGGATCCAGCAGGACTCGCTGCAGGTTCCCGGTGGTAGGTTCACTAATTATTTGTAAAAGCGAGAGGGGTGACTAATTGGTGATTTTGCCACGATGATTTTGCCCTTTAGTTATGCCCTCCTCTCCAGCACTTTAAGCGCACTAGAACTTGAAGCAGTTCAGCAGGAGGTGCACCGTGCGCGTAGTGCCTGCGCTTCGCGCGGTATTCGCTTTCCGCTCGCCTGCTGACCGCACAGCGCTACGCCCTGCCACAGCCCCACCCAGGAATGCTTTCCTCACCCCAGAAATGCCCAGCCATGCCCTACGTCATGCCCCGTCACCCATCCCCTTACTGGCGCCACGCCGCAGTTTGAATACCACCACCGTGGGAACTCGTTCCTAACATTTTTTGGATCCCACCACTGAGATGAGGCGCATTTGCACGTGACCTGGACTCTTAACCACAACACCATGTTGGCTCTCAAGAAGGTTTCCAGGGAAAATTAGGCCAACTCAGAAAATTTACGCACCTGGGACAATTCTGCATTCCTGTGAAACGTTGGAAAAGTTGATGAAGTTGTCAATGTAAATTTCAGCACTGCACTCCCCTGACTCCTACAATAACAAAGGGGAAAGGGCAAAAGTTAACACTTAGCATTTATCTGCTTCACACAAATATCTTCCTGGAACTTGCCATTTGTTCCTTGGTACACTGAAGTTACTCTGCTGGGAGCCATGAACACTAAACTGTAATGATCAGACTTGAAAAACAAACGATGCAGCAGGAGTGATTGCAAAGAAGCAGACACGTTTCTACAGACCATTTTTCTACTACAAAGAAACTGACAGGTTTCTAAAGACCATTTTCTCTACATTACATTAGGAAAGGTGCAATATGAATAGGGCAATATAAAAAGAGAAGAAGAAGAAGAGGAGGAGGAGGAGGAGTTTGGATTTATATCCCCCCTTTCTCTCCTGTAGGAGACTCAAAAGGGCTTACAATCTCCTTGCCCTTCCTCACAAGCAAACACCCTGTGAGGTGGAGGTGGGGCTGAGAGAGCTCCGAGAAGCTGCGACAGCCCAAGGTCACCCAGCTGGCGTGTGTGGGAGTGTACAGAGCTAATCTGGATTCCCCAGATAAGCCTCCCATTGGTGCCTCAGGTGGCAGAGCAGGAATCAAACCCAGGTTCCTCCTCCAGATAGGAATGCACCTGCTCTTAACCACTTCATTTCACTCGCTAGTTCCTTTTAAGGTCTTGGCGATAGTCTTGGCAGTCAATGGAGCCAGTAGATAAAGACTGGCGGGAGCCAATTGAAGTGTAGTGGCCAGGTGGGGACAAATAACAACCCAAAATAACTTGGGTTTAACGGGTCTCACCTCTAGCAGGGAGAGCTTGTTGCATGGCGTTTGACCCTCACAAACTTCTGAAGCCAGGTGGGCTTACATCAATAAGGGTTGTTGTAAAGACCTTTTTTTTTTTTCAGGGGAGAATGATGTTCTAAAGTCACTTTGAATTCCAAATTGAAGAAAATCAAGCAGCGGTAAATAGGAATGCAATAGAAATTGCAAAATCGCTCAGGCTATAAGCTGGCTGGAAATGTCAGGAGTTTTGATCGCTGGAGGAATCAAAATGGCCGAAGTTAGCTTCCTCAGTATGCCTCACTGCTTTTCCTTCAGTTGAGGCTGCTCTATCTTGCACTGATTCTTCGAAGAATGAGCATTGTATGGCTAATTGAAGGACTGTCTATTTCCATATAAACCTGTCGGTTTACTAAGATCACCCAGGGAAGGCTAACATCTCGATTTTAGCAAGCAGCGTTTTAGGGTTTATAGGTGTGTATTATTGGGGTTTTTTTATAATGGTATGGTATGATTTTATTGTATTGGTTTTTATTGTTCTTGGTTTTATTGTTCTTGTATTATTGTGTTTTATTATATTTTGTGGTAATTTTAAATAGGGCTGGCAGAAAGAAGATTGGGATATAAAATGTTTTAAACGTAATAAATTTTAAAATGAATAAATACTGGCCTCCCCTTAGCTTCGGGCTCCTTTTCTTCTATCTGGGCTCTATCATCTCAATGGGACTAGCACCTTCACTTTCTCCGGGGAGAATTTTTAAAAGTGGGGTTGGTCGGATTCCTATTATTACTATTGTTATTGTTTCATCGCTGTTTTAAAGGTTTTAGTAATTTATTTATATTTATATTCTATGTTGTACACCGCCCAGAGCCCCTCGGGGATGGGGCGGTATAAAAGTCCAATAAATAAATAGATAGATAGATAGATAGATAGATAGATAGATAGATAGATAGATAGATAGATAGATAGATAGATAGATAGATAGATAGATAGATAGATAGATAGATAGATAGATAGATAGATAGATGTGCTGCGTGAATGTTTTTCCTGGGGCTGTAGATATTTATTATTTATTTATTTATTTTATTATTATTTAGATTTTTATACCACCCTATCCCCAAGGGGCTCCGGGCGGTGTACAACAGAACTAATACAAAACAAGTTTGGGAGCAAACGATACAATTAAAACAACAGCAACCCATAGAAGCTCCATCGTTAAAATATACTAAATTTCATTAAAAACAGCGGTAATACCATAGTAGAAGGCGCCCGGTAAACCCTTTTCCTTAAAACCCTCCCCTAGGGAGTGGCCGGACTCCTCCATAGGAGGGTAATCTAGGATGTCTTAATGCGAGCAGGCGCCATACTTTCAGCGGCTTCTGGTTGTCTGCCAAAGGCCCGGCGGAACAACCTAGTCTTACACGAGGTCTCCCGCGGACCTCACTGAAGATCCCACAGGGCCTCGACAGCTCGGATGGCAGGTTCCACCAGGCCGGGGCCTTTGTGGGCCCTTGGGCACAGGGTATTTGTGGAACCCACCCCTCAACACAATCTCTTCTTCCTCACCCCTATTTTTAGCCCACTTCCTTTTCTATCCTTATTTTGAGACTATGCTGGTTTTTTCATGGCTGTAGTGGCTACATCAGATGGACAGTTGCCCTATTTGCATAGAAAAGTGCTTAAAGGAAGCAGTGGAAGATGCTCTGGGGACCCAGTAGATGTCTAGAGAGGCAGCATAGTGTAGTGGCTCTTATTCCAAAATACCTGCGGTTGTCATTGCCTTTTAATTGGCTTTGCAATCTTTGATCAGATTTTCATTCCATAATGGCCTTAGTTGAACATTACTTTGGGCTCTGCTACTGTAAACCTTCTTACCCCTTTCAAGGAGAAGCTCATAGTGTATAAATGAGTGTAAACTTAACGCAGTAAAAAAATAAATAAACAGCTCTCTGGTATTAGAAGGCTTAATCCTCTGAACAACACTGAGCTCGCCGAGGATTTCTTTTGAAACTATCGCTTTACAGCTTGTTTTTATCCAGAAGGGATCTGGGTAAGACTCCTTTATGGAAACGTGGGGTCCTCTGTTTACGCCGGGGATTAAACTAGCATTGAAAACCAGCGGAAAGGAAAGGCAAGAGACTGTATCATATAACTGATCACTGCTAGAAATGGGGTTCAGGAATAGCTGATATAATCCGTCATCGGAGGCTTTGTTAAAAAAGGATTAACGTTAAATGGGGAACAGCTTCGAGTTGTAATTCAGAAAATAATACAAGTCTCAGTTACTTTTCTGGAGCACCGATAATCTTGCTTAGCTATTGGAAACAGCATTGTAAAGTCTGATAAGGAGCACATAATGAATGCATTGATCCACATCAAGAAGGAATTCATAGGGAAATGGAGGCCTCTGGATTTGCCAGTGGTAAATATTTTTGCACTCTCGCTCAGCAGTCGGGATTGCCTGGGCAACACAGGATTTGCACATATAGTAGAAGGGGAGTTTGAATTTATACCCTGCTTTTCTCAACTGTTTCAAAGTAGCTTACAAACTCCTTTCCTGCTTGTCCCTACAATAGACACCCTGTGAGGTAGGCGGGGCTGAGAGAGTTCAGAGAGAACTGGAGACATACCTGGCAAGGTCAGGAAGGTGTTAGGGTCCAGCAGGACTCTGCTAGGCTCCCCTGTTTAGGATTACCACCATTTGTGTGCCGAGAGGGGGTTGCTAATTGGTGATTTTGCCACGTGATTTTACCTTAGATGGAATAGCTCTCCTCCTCAGCAGTAGCCGAGGCAGAACTAGAAGCTGCCAGTCTAGCAGGGTGGGTCAGAGCGCGCAGCCTGGGCGCCATAGCGTGCGATTCGCTTCAGCCAGACTTCCGGCGAGCTGCCAAGGCCCTTGCTACAGCCCTGCTCCAGGAATGCCCCGCCTCGGAATGCCTTCCACCATCACCGCCGCGAAATTGCCCCACCCAGCTCCACTGGCACTACGCCCCCGTTTGAATCCCACCACCATGGGAACCTGTTACTAAAATTTTTGGATCCCACCACTGCCCAAGGTCGCCCAGCAGGCTTCATGTATAGCAGCGGAGAAACAAAATCCGGTTCACCAGATAAAGATTCTGCAGCTCATGTGCAGGAGTGGGGGAAGCAAACCCGGTTCTCCAGATTAGAGTCCACTGCTCTCAGAATCGCTTATACCATGCTGGCTCTAGATCAGAGGCATACATGCATGTGCCTAGACTGGCAACAGAGACTACAGCATATAGATAAACCGAGAACCAAACACACAGATGTATAGAGAGTAGAACATGCAGGCAAAAGAAATGGGCTTAGCCAAGTTAGGATCTGGTTCATGATTCCCAATACTGTGTTTCATCCCTTTGGGCACCCCTAAGTTAGGCGGGTATACAGTGTGGAAGGGGATCTACATCTTCAAGCAAGGGTGGGAGGGTGGTGGGATCCAAAGAGATTTTGAAAGCAACAGGTTCCCGGCCGTGATGGCGCGGGATTCAAACCCCGTGGCATGAGCTACTACCGGGCTGGGCGAGGGCGTAATAATGACGGGCATGGGCCGGCATTCCAGGGCAGGGTGACTCCCCTGAAGGCTGGAGCTGTGGCGAAGAAATCTGTCAGCTGCGTCTGGTCCCTACGGGAAACTAATGCACGAGATGGCGGGCTTTGCCACGCACGCTGGTGCACCCTCCCCGAACCTAGACTGTCTAAGAATCCCGCGCCGCTAATACCGTTGGTGAGTGAGGGGCACACGCTGCAAAACCATGTGGCAACCACCAATTAGTCACCCTCTCGCACAATAATAAATAATTAGTAACCTACTGGAACCTGTGAGTAGAACACTGCTGATCCCACCTCTGGTCCAGGAGCCATCAGGCCATGCAGGAAGGATCGGTGACTATTAAATACTCTAAGGCAAAAGCAAAGAGAATCAAATGATGCAATAGGGACTTCCGGACTCCCCTAAGGTTGTCCATTGGGAAGACCAAATGGGGTTTTGGTCTTTTTGGTACGGCTAAGCTACTTGCCAGAGACTCCTACTCCCCCCATGCCCTGAGTTCCCATCCCAAAGAAGAAAGGAGAAACACAGGGGAAAGTGATGTTGATAGCTTTATGCTATACTAATTTTCTCTAATCTCTATGGTCTTTACTGCCTAAAACTCAGGGGAGAGTCTACAGCGTTGCAGGAGCGTGGCAGCCTTTTGGCACTCAGATGTTATGGACTACAATTCCCATCAGCCCCTGCCAGCGCCTTATGGCCAATTGGAAGGGAGCTGATGGGAGTTATACAGTGCCATAACATCTGGAGTGCCAAAGGTTCGGGCCACCACTGCCCTACCTAAGGATATCGAAGAGAGATAGAAAAGTGCAGAGAAAGGGCAACGAGGATGATTGAGAGGGATTGGAGCACGCTTCCTTATGAGGAGGAGGCTGCAGCGTTTGGGGACTCTTTAGTTTGGAAAAGGAAGACGATCTGAGGGGGATATGACTAGAAGTCTATAAAAAATTATGCATGGGGTAGAAAATGTGGACAGAGAGAAATGTTTCTCTCTTTCTCACAATGCTAGAACCAGGGGGCATCCATTGAAAATGCTGGGGGGAAGAATTAGGACTAATAAAAGGAAACACTTCTTCACACAATGTGTGATTGGTGTTTGGAACATGCTGCCACAGGAGGTGGTGATGGCCACTAACCTGGATAGCATTAAAAAGGGCTTGGACAGATTTATGGAGGAGAAGTCGATCTATGGCTACCCATCTTGATCCTCCTTGATCTGAGATTGCAAATGCCTTAGCAGACCAGGTGCTCAGGAGCAGCAGCAGCAGAAGGCCATTGCTTTCACATCCTGCATGTGAGCTCCCAAAGGCACCTGGTGGGCCACTGCGAGTAGCAGAGTGCTGGACTAGATGGACTCTGGTCTGATCCAGCAGGCTCGTTCTTATGTTCTTATGTTCTTAAGTGTCCCCCAGCATTGATGTCACATCCTTCTGAAACTCCAATATTCCCAGACATCGCCCCCACCGCCACCCCCTGAACTTCCAGCATTTGCTTCCTGCTCAGGGCTGAGAACTTTTGGTACAGCTCTCTGTTGAGTTTGCATAGAGTCATACATTTTGCAGAGGAGGGTTGGATACTTACCGCCTCCAAGGGTTCTCTGAATTCGCACTTTTGCCAAGGGATTTCTTCTCCAACGGCACACACGGTCTCTGTTATCTTGTATTTTACGGAAACAAGGAAACTCGTGCCAGGAGCATCCTGGAAGAAACGTTACGTTAGTGACCATCCTTTCTTAACAGGGCTAGTTCTTAGGCCAAGACATCCGAGTGGCTGTCTGCAGAGACACCGCGGATGCCGGTCTGCATGGTATAATGGTTAAGAACTATGGACTCTAATTTGAGGATTGAGTCCCCATTCCTCCACATGAGTGATGGACTCGAACTCGATGAACCAGGTTTGATTTTCCTGTTCCCCCACATGAAGCCAGCTAGGTGACCTTGAACTAGTCACATAGAACTCTCTCAGCCCCACCTACCTGACAAGGTGGCCCCTTCCGCACATGCAGAATAATGCACTTTCAATGCACTTTGCAGCTGGATTTTACTGGGCGGAATAGCAAAATCCACTTGCAAACAATTGTGAAAGTGGATTGAAAGTGCATTTATTCTGCATGTGCGGAAGGGGCCGGTGTCTGTTAAGGGGAGAGGAAGGGGGGGCAATTGTCAGCCACTTTGAATCTTCTTAAAAGTAGGGAAAAGTGGGGTGTAAAAACCAACTCTTCTGATTTTCTGGTGGTAATGGATTAATTTTGCTTGGATTTCAAAATACTGGGATTACCAAGGGTCTGAATGAAAAACTGTTCTGCCCCTTTAACAGAGGCGCGTGTAACCTCTAACTTGTGGGTTCTGTGGGGCAGTACAAAACAGTTTACTTCTCTTTACAAATAACATTAAACATCAACATTTAACATTACAATTCAAGGTCCTGTTCAGGTTGCATTTCAAGTCCTTCTAGTTACTGTCTACTGATACTGCCAAGTCCAATTCTTCTTTGCAAGTAGGTTGGCTCCTGAAGACTCCAAGGGCTTGATGAACAGGCTTCAACATGATGAAGGTTTCCAGGAGAACTCTCACCCAGTACAACCACAAAAAGAAACCCTTAACAAGGTGTTAAGGGCTTATAGAAATCAAGGTCCGAGTCTGGTAGCCTCGTCTCCTCCAACTACATGAGGTCTGCTGCCTCGTGCTGCTCTGAGTCTCCACCCCTTACTGGGTCAACCCATTCTGAGCATGGGGGTTACACGCGCACCATGATAACATGTCCCTGGTGATGTCACTTAACTCCCTCCGTGAAAAATTGCAGCTGCCCATTTACACACATCTCTCTTAAAGAGACAGGACATCTTTTTTCCCCCTCCAGGCAGCTTGCAACCCAAAAAACCCTGACCTGCATTTCCTAAGTGAGAAATGCAGCAACAGATTGCTGTAAGGAAGAAGGATTTCCAAGAATCTTTTTTTTATTGAATAGAGTTTTTCACAGCCTTCGGGGGGGGGGGGGGGCAACTTCTTAGCGTTTGATTTGATTCCTGCTTGCTGGGTGTCAAAGATCTTTGGGAGAAACCTGGCATTATATCTGTAGATGGCATGAGCAGTATACAGCTACGCTTCCCCCCCTGCAGAACTGTTGAATGCCCTCTATTTGCCACCCCCTCAGGTTCTGATGTTGCCAAAGATGTATAAATCATGGGGGGGAGGGGGGCTGTATGGTACCCATGAAGAAGAAGAAGAAGAAGAAGAAGAAGAAGAAGAAGAAGAAGAAGAAGAAGAAGAAGAAGAAGAAGAAGAAGAAGAAGAAGAAGAGGCGGCGGCGGCGGCGGAAATTGGATTTATAACCCACCTTTTTCTCTTGTAGGGAGACTCAAGGTGGCTTACAAGGTCCTTTCCCTTCCTCTCCCCACAACAGACACCTTGTGACGTGGGGTGGGGGGTGGGGCTGAGAGAATTCCGAAGAACTGTGACTAGCCCAAGGTCACCCAGCAGGAATGCAGGAGTGTGGAAACACATCTGGTTCACCAGATAAGCCTCTGCCCCTGAAGTGGAGGGGAATCAAACCCAGTTCTCCAGATTAGAACCCACCTGCTCTTAACCTCTATACCACCCTGGATCAAATAATACTGAGGTCAGTGGACCAGTGGGGTAAAAGGCAGCCCATCTCTGCATTGCCCTCACTCCCCCCAACCCCAGTTCTGACGACCCTTCTGGTAGCAGAGCGAGCGTGGGACAAAAACGCCCGGGGCCACAGAGAACAGGGACCGAAGAAGGCAGGGAGGCTTCAATTCATCTACACTCTTGTTATAACACCTTCCGCTGTTACAGTCTACAGTGGGAATTACTTGGGCGCTGGAAATATTTATTCGTCAAATTCATTTCGAAGCTCATTTCCTTTTAGCCCGATTTTAACTTTCTAAATATTAAACAGAGGATGGAGAACGATGTGAGAAAAAAGCAACATGGAGCAAAGTTTTTGACTTTGTCTGTAGGCGATGCCACGTTGTACCAAAATAAAAAATCGAATTAACTTCGATGCCATTTTTTTAGATTTTTGTCCAGCAAGTAACTAGTCAATTTCAACTTCAACTTCAACGACCTTTATTAGGCATCAAGAGAAAATACAGATAAAACTGTGCAGTAATATGATCCTGAGTTTGACGGCGTAAAACAACTGCTCATAGTTCATACAGTACAAACTTCAAGAAAATAAGTAAATAAAAGGAGAGCCAGAAACTTATTTTACAATATCGAGCAGGAACTTGGCCACCATTTTCAACTGCCTGGGGTCCTCATTGTTCAAGAGGCGGCTCAATTTGGAATATGGAGGGCACAAGTAAGTCGGTGTTGAAAAAAACAAGCTAGGCCCTTTAAGTGGTTGGCATCCCGTGACTATTTGGTCACTGAATCAGTGACTGTTTGGCTGTGGAGTTACTTACTGTTCTCCTGGCTTCAGTGACCACAACGAGAGCAAACTGGTTGCCGTGGGTTCTCGCCCCATTAAGTTTCTTCAGTGCTAGATCCACTGCGTTGAAGACGTCGGGGTCATTGCAATCCACCTCTTGGGCCGGCAGAGGAGTGGCATGACAGCAGCAGAAACTGAGGACTAGCAAAACGAAGAACTTCATCACGGGGCCAAGAAGTTCCTTGTGAAATCTGGGGGAGGGGGGAGGGAGAGAAAAAACACTTCAAATCAAAAAGATTTGTTTGTTTTTTTGTTGGTAGAGCTAAAAGAGCCTGCTCTTGCTCTAAGGGGAACTAAAGGGCAGTGGAGCTAGGTGAGCTCTCGTTATACATCCTGTTGACACTGCAAACAATCTTTCGGGTTCATCCAAACATCAGATTTTTTTTAAAAAAAACTACCGTGTTGTAACATCAAAGTTGTCCAAGGTCCACCTGCAAGTCCGATAACCTCAGCATGCCAGGATGGGAATTGCTAACTCTGATAAGGACTTTGTTGGAACGGCCTTGCAAAATTCCCCACTTGGTAAACGGAGAGATTGTAAATAGTCTGCAGTTTTTTTTGGGGGGGGGGGGAAATCCCAAATGAGGTCAATGCATGGTCTTATCTACACATTATTGAATTTTCGCTTTTGTAATCATAGAATCGTAGTTGGAAGAGACCCCAAAGGCCATCAAGTCCAACCCCCTGTAATGCAGGAACACACAAAGCACTCCTGACAGATGGCCATCCAGCTTCTCTTTAAAAACCTCCAAAGAAGAAGAGACTCCACCACTCTCCAAGGTAGTGCAATCCACTGTCGAACAGCCCTGACAGTCAGAAAGTTCTTCCTAAAGTTTAGATGGAATCTCTTTTCCTTCACCTTGAACCCGTGACTCCTGGTCCTAGCCTCTGGAGCAGCAGAAAACAAGCTTGCTCCCTCACCAACATGACATCCCTTCAAATATCTAAACATGGCTATCATGTCATCTCTTAATCTTCTCTTCACCAAACTAAATATCCCCAGCTGCCTAAGTCTCTCCTCATAGGGCAGTGATGGCGAACCTTTTAGAGGCCGAGTGCCCAAACCGCAACTCAAAGCCCATTTATGTATTGCAAAGTGCCAACCCAGCAATTTAACCTGAATACTGAGGTTTTAGTTTAGAAAAATAACTCATACATTACCATCTTTTGTCCAAAAAGAAAAACACGGTGACAGAGCTTTCAACGACATAAACAACTTTTATTTTATAAACAACTTTATATAAACAACTTTTATTTTATAAACAACTTTTTATTGAAGGTGAAGGCATGCTTTTGACCAATTAAAGTGATTTCTGCTTTTGCATACATGCTGATAATTTGTCTATGTTTGGCTCATACTTGGTAAGTTGGAGAGCAACGCATGCAGCATTCAGGTCATCTGTCTGTCTGTTTCTTGTGTCAGATTTTATATAATTCAAAGCTGAAAACAGCTGCTCACAAGCATAAGATGACCCAAACAGACACCGTTTCTGCACGGCGTCGATGGGGGTTGGGTTGGCGCATTCTGCGCTGACCCAACACCCCTGGGACCGTTCAGCATGGACGGTCCAAAGTAACACTAAGGACAACAGCGTCAGCAATTTGAAGACACCGTATTAAGCCCAGCCGACCCGGCTTGTCCCTGGCCCTCCGGCACGTCGCCGAGGCCTGGAGACATGCCCCCCCCGGCCCTGCGTGCCTACTTCAGCGTCGCAGGGCAGGCGTAATCCCCAGGCCTCGGCGGGCGCCGAAGGGCAGAGAGACCTCAAATGAAGTGAAGAATTGGTGGGAGTGGGGGGGGGGGGGGGGGGCTGGCCATTAGGCATAAAAGAGCGCATACCGATGCAGAAAGAGACCAGAGAAAGGAAAGCAATCCCCAGTTCTTTCATTGATTTAAAATTATTTGGCTGAGATTTCCTCACTTTGAGGATTTCACTTTCAAAACTGGCTGTATTCTCCTCTGTCATCCCTTCTATCTTCTCCAGTGTTTCACACAAGGCGTGGAATTTATGTTTCCAGATAGTGTTTTTTTGAAATTCCAACAGCTCCATTTCCAGATTTTCCAAATTCAGCCAATTTATGCAGGAAAGATCAAGTTCTTCAAATTTGGCTTTATCTGGGAAAGTAAGGAAGGACAGTGTTGCTTCCATCTTGCGGCACTGTAAAAATCATTTACTACAATTCACATTTGCAGCTGCTACAATGCTAGAAAATTCCTTGTAGATTTCCTGATGGCTTGTAGGATTGTCTGCAAAAGTTGTAGAATTTTCCAAATGCATTTTCAGTTTTGGGAAATATTTCAGCGGCCCACTTTCAAGATTTCTTTCAAAAACCTGCAGCTTTCTCTCAAGTGTTTTGCTGTTTTCCCAACACCTTGTAGCTGAGGTAGGTGAGGCTAAGAGAGTTCTGAAAAACCATGACTAGCCCAAGGATACACAACACAATTCATGCGTAGGAGTGGGGAAACAAATCCAGTTTACCAGAAAAGAGTCCACCACTCATGGGAAGGAATGGGGAATCAAACCCAGTTGTCCACATTAGAGTCCACCATTCTGAATCACTAAACCACACATGAGGCAGCTTCACATGTACCACTGGAGCTGTTTCACCCTTACTTGTGAACACTGGCTTACTGAGTCATTTCAAGTATACTTTATGAACCCTTGCATGGCACACCTCCCCCTCCCTCCGCTAGGGTGAGTGGGCCATATCCAGATGCTGGGCCCCTCCCCCACCCTCCCTTGCATGCCACCCCTCACTCCCTCCCCTCACAACATCTTGCATGCCACCCCTCACTCCCTCCCCTCCCCTCACAACATCACCGCCCAGAGCCCTCAGGGGATGGGGCGGTATATAAATATGATAATAAAATTAAAATAAATAAAAAATCTCTAGGAAGAACAGACTACAGAACTGAGGATGCAGGCTCTGTTTTTATATTTTAACTTAGAAAATTTCTATCATGGCATTTGCTTTCCGCCCCCCCCCCTCCCCCATGCTGAAGCAACTCACGGAGGAAACTTGGTGGCTGTCACACACACACACACACACACACACACACACACACACAGAGAGAGAGAGAGAGAGAGAGAGAGAGCTCTTATTCAATTGCTCTTCAGGAGCATCGAAGGTCATGGACCAATTTGGGCTCTGAAGTCCTGATGACTGGACTACTGTCATGGGATTCACATCAGAAGGGATTTATTATTTGCCATGCAGGGTATGAAAACTTAGTGATCCAGGAGTCGTGAAGTTTTCCCAAGTATACTTTATATATGGCAGCGTGTGGTGGTGGACAGCGGGGCTCTGTCCTGCCGGTCACGACGGTGCTCGCCTGGTGTCCGGCTGTCTGGGCAGGCGGCAGAGGAGGTGGGAGCCTGTGTGCTCGCTGCCGTGCGCTGCCTCCCTGCTGACTGGCGCTGTGCTGGCTGGGAAAGAAAAGCTGCCCGGCCAGCGCCTGAGCTAAAGAAGAGGCCGGTTCGGTGACAAAGCTGATTGCCTCCAACCAGCCATGTGGGGCTGAGAGCATCGCCCCCCCCCTCTGTACGTGCTGGTGAGTGACGGCCGGTTTCGCGTGTCATGTGACACTTTTACACCCATTGACGGACGGAGATCACGTGGAGCCGCCGCCGCCACCTCTCCTGGTTGGCTGGCACTGCGGGGCGGCGAGTGAGCGAGGTGGCGAGCGAGAAATGCTGGAGGAACGTCCCAGAATGCAATGCGGAGGGGAACGCCCCAGAATGTAACGGGGAGGGGAAGACCCCGCTCAGAAGGCAGTGCCGGAGGGGAAGGGCCGGCCCAGAAGGAGGAGCGCCCCAGAATGCAATGCAATGCAATGTGGAGGGGAACTTTTTGGAGGACCCGGAGCCGTGCAATATGGTGGAAGGGGGGGGGGGAGCTTACGGCTTTCAGCGTGCCGGAGGAAGAAGACGCCAGCGATGCCACCTCCGGTAGCACCGTGCCATGGGATTACCATCATCACGGTCGCGGGCATGGATTCCAGGCCTTTTACCATTTTGGTTGCCCTCCTCTGGATCTGTTCCAGCTTGTCAATATCACTCTTGAATTGTGGTGCCCAGAACTGTACACAATATTCCAGGAGACGTCTAACCAATGCAGAATAGAGAGGTACAATTATATCTCTCAATCCAAACGCTATACTCCTATTGATACAGCCCAGAAAAAACATAGGCTTTCTTGAATCGTTTTCCATTTTGTACTTTTATCATAAAAATGAGGACTGGAAGACAGCATTTATTTATTTATTTATTAAAGGTGAGACTTGGAGTTTTCTTCATTTGATGGAAATACAAGATTGTGTGTTGGAATCTCGTCGCAGTTGTCATAGTAAGACAACTAACACTGCCGAAAACTGTAGGTGCTTTTGTTTTAAACTGTCACAAAACAGGACCTAAAGAACACCCTGCAAGCTTCAGTGGCGTAGGAGGTTAAGAGCTTGTGTATCTAATCTGGAGGAACCGGGTTTGATTCCCAGCTCTGCCGCCTGAGCTGTGTGGAGGCTTATCTGGGGAATTCAGATTAGCCTGTGCACTCCCACACACACCAGCTGGGCGACCTTGGGCTAGTCACAGCTTCTCGGAGCTCTTTCAGCCCCACCTACCTCACAGGGTATTTGTTGTGAGGGGGGAAGGGCAAGGAGATTGTAAGCCCCTTTGAGTCTCCTACAGGAGAGAAAGGGGGGATATAAATCCAAACTCCTCCTCCTCCTCCTCCTCCTCCTCCTCCTCTTCTTCTTCTTCTTCTTCTTCTTCTTCTTCTTCTTCTTCTTCTTCTTCTTCTTCTTCTAAGGAACACAAAATAAGCTGTTTGTCGTAGAAAAAAATCTTAACAAATGTGACAAGAAGGTGTCATGGCTGGAAGATATCCAGGTTAAGTCCCCTGCATTGCCAGTTCAAAGAGTTACATAGGAGATTATACAAAAGGAGAGTTACATAGGAGATTATACAAAAGACCAGGCCCTTTCCGCACAACACAAATGAAACATTTTCAGGCAGGAAATAAAACGCTTCCTCCATGGAGTTCTGCATGGTTTTAAGCCCAAAACATTTTATTTCCAGCCTGAAAATGTTTTCTTTGCAGGCCGTTCCCAAGCAATTCTGTTGTGAAAATGTTTTCGCTTGCTGTGCGCAGCTCTCAAAAATGTTTCCCGTGCCATGAGAATTTTCTGTCCTCGTGCTGACTGTCTCACGGTATATTTTCATAATTTTTTTAATTTTTCAGGATGTCGTGCCTCCATAGATTTGAATACACAACCCCTAGAGAATTGCAGTAAAAGATTTTGAAGCCTTGTGGCATCAGATCTACGGAGTTTTTTTAAAAAGAAATGGAACGACCACAAATTGGCGGACAGGAATCGGTTCGATGGAGTGAGTGCAGACAAATTGTTTTTTTTTTGAAAATCTTTCCAAAGTGTTTTGAGAACATTTGCAAACGTTTTCAGGGGCTTGTGAGGAAATGGCCCCAGTCTGAAAAGCTGCAGAGCTGCTGCCAGTTTCAGTAGACAATGGGCGATTCCGCACACGAGTAAAATAGGTTCGACCCAGTTCCCTGAGAAGGGTACTAACCTAGGTCGAAGCCATTGTTGTTCCCCACTGCAACCAGCTTGATCCCAGCTCAGAGGGCGGAATCATCCTGTGCCTCTTCGCTGCTCCGTTCCGATTGGCTACTGTTCTACGGCCATGTTCCGTCTATCCTCACACACGTTATTAAAAAAACTGCCACAGGAATGGAGGGACGAAGGTGGCGTTTTTTGATTGGCCAGCTGTACACATGCCCGAAACACTCAGCTGTGATTGGCTGAATGGGGGACTCCTGGCACCAGAGATTCCGCACTTTACTGGAATCGAGCTGAGTTCGAGCGTGGTTCCCTGAAAAAGTAGTCGTTCCCAACTGGAGTTGGAAATTTGACCGTTACACGGGGCGAAGCTGGTACAAAACCATGCCGATCCCAATGGTTGTACGGAGCGCTTAGGTCGAACGCAGCTCCAACTTAGGTCAATAACGCAAGTGCGGAATCGACCAATACTGATTTTAATGGACCACTGGCCTGTTTTAGTATAAGGCAACTCCCCTTAAATTCTTCAATGCTAAAGTGTCATGGCAGTTCTTGTATGGGGCCCCCCTCTGGAGCGGTGCTTGGAACTAATCAGTTGAGGGATTACAGTCCACTTTCCTCTATAAAATCTTTGGAATGCCCAACTGTCAGTGGTGGGATTCAGCCGGTTTGGCCCGGTTTGGGCGAACCAATTGTTAAAAGCCCCCTCGCTCCCCCTCCCGAGAGGCTTTGCTGCTGCCGCCTCTCCTCAACCTCCCGCCTCAACCTCCATCGAAGACAAGGCAGCAGGGCCACTGCCGGTGGAGGCTGCGGAGGGAACGGCAGCAACCAGTGGCAAGCTGCAGGCCCGCCGGCTGCGGCGGCCCCCCCACTCAACCGTAACCGGTTGTTAAATTGTTTAGATCCCACCACTGCCCACTGTGTACCATATGCAGTCCCGTGCCTGGAATCTGGACAACATCATCTAGAAACCAGGGCCTGGATGCTCACATTTAAGTTTTAGATTAGACTGTGTTCTAACACGGAATTGAACAGCCTAGCTAGCAGTGGCGTAGGAGGTTAAGAGCTCGTGTATCTAATCTGGAGAAACCGGGTTTGATTCCCAGCTCTGCTGCCTGAGCTGTGGAGGCTTATCTGGGGAATTCAGATTAGCCTGTACACTCCCACACATGCCAGCTGGGTGACCTTGGGCTAGTCACAGCTTCTCGGAGTTCTCTCAGCCCCACCTACCTCACAGGGTGTTTGTTGTGAGGGGGGAAGGGCAAGGAGAATGTAAGCCCCTTTGAGTCTCCTACAGGAGAGAAAGGGGGGATATAAATCCAAACTCTTCTTCTTATATAGCATTGCCAGATCTACAATCTTTGGAGTGGTGGTCGCTCATAATAACTATATCCTTACTTGGCCTGTCTCTAGAGGCCATCCTTATGCTTCCCCCGAGTGAGATCCCGAATGCTATCAAAAGGAGGCTTTTTGATCAAGAACAACAATTTCTTATAAGCCAAGCAAGGAAGACCTGTTTTCCTTTCTGTCTTGGCATTCAGCCCAGATTAGGACAGGTGGCAAAATATTTGTGTTTGTTGAGTGCATTACATCTGGGCCTTGTTATTATCCACCTGTGTTTGGGTTCTGTCTACAAACACAAATATTTTGCCACCTGTCCTATGGTCAATTACAGAACATTCCAACCCGTGACAGAGTTTGTTCCTATTGTCCAAAAACGCCTTAAACTCTCATACATATCCTTTTTGTCTGCCCCCAATATTTAACGTTAAGACGCACCATTCCTGCCCTTGAGTCTGACTCTAAGCAAAATAACTCTTCTTATTGCAAGTGCTTAAGATGCGTGACACGCTACCTTTGTAATAGCAATTTTTTACTTCGTGTTCACTCTGTATCTTTTTTCCTGAAAGCAGCTGATTTTAAACTCATTTTATATTTACTCCATTTAATGCCTAATTAAGGTTTTGTTGTTGTTGTTGTATAAGACAACTCCTTGTGTATGTGTGAATGAATGAAAATTACATTAAATGTCTGTTAGCACTCATTACAAGATATCCCGCTGCCTAAGAAAATGGGGTAGAAAATGTTGACTGAGAGAAATTTTTCTCTCTTTCTCACAATATTAGAACCAGGGGGCATTCATTGAAAATGCTGGGGGGAAGAATAAGGACTAATAAAAGGAAACACTTCTTCACGCAACGTGTGATTGGGGTTTGGAATATGCTGCCACAGGAGGTGGTGATGGCCACCAACCTGGATAGCTTTAAAAAGGGCTTGGACAGATTTATGGAGGAGAAGTCGATCTCTGGCTACCAATCTTGATCCTCCTTGGTCTGAGATTGCAAATGCCTTAGCAGACCAGGTGCTCAGGAGCAGCAGCAGCAGAAGGCCATTGCTTTCACCTCCTGCATGTGAGCTCCCAAAGCACCTGGTGGGCCACTGCGAGTAGCAGAATGCTGGACTAGATGGACTCTGGTCTGATCCAGCAGGCTAGTTCTTATGTTCTTATGTTCTAAGCAGTTTGGTGAATCAAGTTACTAGTTCTTATGGGTCGAGAGCAAATAAATACGGGTCTTAGGCTGTTTTCACACGGCGGCGGAAATGCACCTCCACCGGCATAAATTGTGTTGGTGGAGGCTCGGGGACTGCTTGCATGGTAGCATGTGAGCAGTCCCGAAGATCTGCCGAACTGGAGAGGTGGCACTGCATAAGTCGCCCTCTCCTCCGGGTCATCCCCTCCACTGACCTTCCCATCCAGCGCTGCTCTAGAGGGACACGCCCACGCTGCCCTCCGATCTCCAGGGGTCAGAGGGCAGAATGGGTGTGTTCCTGCAGCCCTCCAGAGCAGTGCTGGAGGGGAAGGTCAGTGGAGGGGACGGGAAAAGCGGCATCTTCCTGCTGGTGCTGCTCACACCGTGCTGATGGGAAGACGCTGCTTTTCAAAAACCTTGCTCAATGAGCGAGGTTTGAAAGTGGCACCTTCGCGCCGCTCGGGGGCGGCCAGGATAGCGCTGCTCCTATGTGAACAGCACCCCAGGGACGGTGTTTTCATCTTCCCTAGGGTGCTGTTATTTGCCCGTGTGGAAACAGCCCAATTGAAAGCTTGGTTGTTGCTGTTCCAAAGTTTTATTTCCATTCTACCTTCAGCAACGGTTTTCAGAGGAAACTCTTTGCCGTCTCTTCTCTTTTAGATATTTCACTGAAGACCACTGAACTCTTGGATTGTGGGGAAGACTAGCTTGGCCCTGAAAAATCCTGAAGACTAGCAGAAAAGACCTCTGGAACTGAAAAAAAAACCCGTTTGAAATCTAGGGTGTGTGAAAACGTTTCTGCTGACAGGAGAAATCATGAAGCAAAAGCAGAAAATGGGTTGTCGGGTTCGAGGGACTCTTGGTCACATCCTGTTGGCAGTGCAAACAACCTTTTGGGTTTATCCAAACATCAGGGTTTTTTTTTAAATGTACGTTAGTATGACACAAACACCACCCACCTGTCGTTCAGCTACTGAGACTATCCTGAAGGTAGGAGAAGAAGAGTTTGGATTTATATCCCCCCTTTCTCTCCTGCAGGAGACTCAAAGGGGCTTACAATCTCCTTGCCCTTCCCCCCCTCACAACAAACATCCTGTGAGGTGGGTGGGGCTGAGAGAGCTCCGAGAAGCTGTGACTAGCCCAAGGTCACCCAGCTGGCGTGTTTGGGAGTGTACAGGCTAATCTGAATTCCCCAGATAAGCCTCCACAGCTCAGGCGGCAGAGCAGGGAATCAAACCCGGTTCCTCCAGATTAGATACACGAGCTCTTAACCTCCTACGCCACTGCTGCAGCTATGCCCTTTACAGCTTCTTATAAAGGCAATGCTCCTCGGAGGACCCATAATACTATGCACTTGCCAGCTGCCTCAGATCTGCTCCTGCAAATACTCCTCCTCACTGTCCATGAAGGACCTGTACAGGGCGGCCAGACGCAAGCTTTATCTTCTGTCCTGTGGGGCCCTGCATGTTCTCCTCCTCCTCCTCTGTTTGATAGCGGAATCAGAAGTGATTTTATTCCATTTCTGATCTTGTTTTTAAATAAAGATGGAACTATGTTTTATTTCTGTATAGGATAGGTAGGAACAAACTGTATTAGGTAGAAAGTAGGAATTATAGCTATCTTTTGTATTTGTGTCTGCATGGAACCTCCTTGGCTCAAGGCAGGAACCCACCCCTGCTCCACCTGGGCATGTCCCTCTTATTTGTAAAAACCCTGAATGGACGTTGACAAAAGGGACCCCGGAAGAAGCGCCTCCAGCTGCCTTAATCCTACCAGCAGGCAGATAAGGGCGCCGTCATCCTTAGGTTTCGTTTCCTGACCCCAAGCACCCAAGGGACTCTTTTGTGTTTTTCCCACCTGTACCTACGTCATCGCCTCGCCCTACTTCGGCCGCGAAATTCAAAAAGGGACTGCCCACCGGACTCTAATTGGTTCTTATGTATTTGTAGATGTATTATTGGCTGCTAGGTATTTTGTGAATGAACGGTTGTAGGCTGTCCTGTATTCCCCCGGACTCCCGGGCGGGAGAAAGTGTATAAAGGTTGTTGTAAAGCTGCTAGGCAGCGCAGTTGCCGTGGTGCGGAGGTGCTGACACGTAGGTCAGCATCTCAATAAAACCTTTTTATTATTTCACTATACTCGCTGTGTCGGGTCCCGTTTCTGTTCCTCTGCGCTGCCGAGAGCTGGTTGGTCTGGAGCTATTAAAAGTTACCAGGCAGCGCGATAACATGTTCATGAGGCTCTGGGGATGAGCGGGTGAGGAGGCTGGATTCTGGCTTTCCACAGAGCTAGAGGGCTGCGGGGTGACTGCACTGGTGTCTGGCTGTGGGTTCATGTCTCAAAGGGACTGCTTCTCCCATTGCCACTTCTACTCGTGGCTGTCGTTAGGAGCCAGGGGTTTCTGCTGACCCCTCAACGGAGGAGTCCTCAATACCTTCTGGACCTGGCTGGTCCACCATGACACCCTGCCTTACTCTCCTGTAAGGAGTCTCAAACGGCTTTCAAACTCCTTCCCGTCCTCTCCCTACAACAGACACCTTGTGAGGTAGGTGGGGCTGAGAGTGTTTGAAGAGAACTGTGGGCCTTTCCCCACTTACCTTCTGCCACTGTCACTGCGCGCTACTCACTGTGCGCGTCATTTCTGGCACACGCCCGGGCTCTGCGTGGGGTCATCAAAAGGCGCCGTTTTTTCCAGTGCCAGGAATGATGCACGCTGAGGGGGTGTGACAGCGGCAGTGTCGGGGCGGCTGTGTTGTTGCCGCCCCTGTAGTGGGGACTGCTGCGGGACACCACACTACTTGGCCCGAGTAGCGCGCAGCAGAAGGTAAGTGGGGAAAGGCCCTGTGATAGTCTAAAGCCCACCCAGCAGACTTCCTGTAAAAAAGCGAGGAATCGAACCTGGTTCTCCAGTTTAGAATCTGCAGCTCATATGGAGGAGTGGGGAATCAAACCTGTTTCTCCAGATTAGAGTCCATTGCTCTTAACCACTATACCATGTTAGCCACCCCTATTTGTTTCATGCCTTGAAAATTCTAAGGAGGTCACCATAGGTCAGCGGAGACTTAATAGGACTTCCCCCCATTGTAAATGTTTCTTGTAAAGACATAATAGGGGTGAATAAGAGGTGCATTTATATGCTTAACTCTGGGCTTCCTGAATTCATGGGCTGAGAAATGTTTGATTAGCCCAGAAAAGGTTTCTTTAAACGTATTTATTATAGACTGCCTCCTGTCCCTTAGCATCGTGCCAGGTGTGGAGAAATGTCTTCCACACGAAAGATCTTGATATTTCAGTGATTGGAATTGTACTCTGACAATGTACTGGGGCCTGGCTGTGAATTTTGCAGCCTGCAGAGAGAAAAGGCATAGGGGATAAATCATTATCTCCCAAAGCACCGAGCATTTCAGTGCTTAGGAACGCAAAGTGAGACAAAAGGTTTGACCATTTAGCATCTTCCCTAGACTGTCACACCTAAAGACAGAGACCAAGTAAACCTCAAGGCTTAATTATATATCTTGCATTTGTATCCGGAAGACCAAGATTGACCGTCAAGGGAAGATTATAAAATCTTTGGAAACAAAACTGCATTTTCCCACGTATTCCCCTTTCTCTGTGTTCAGAAATGAAGGACAGCACATTTTTTTCTTTTATTTTTTGACACATGGAGATTTTTTTACTTTTACTTTCTGGGTTGTAGCTGAGCAGCAGTAATACTACATTGCTCTGGCCAATCCAGCTATACATTCATAATTCCAAATGCTACCATTGCGTGCAAAAGTTGTTCAGTGTTTAAGAAGAAGAAGAGTTTGGATTTATACCCCCCTTTCTCTCCTGTAAGAAGACTCAAAGGGGCTAACAATCTCCTTTCCCCCCTCCCCACAACAAACGCCCTGTGAGGCGGGTGGGGCTGAGAGAACTCTGAAGAACTGTGACACCCAGCTGGCATGTGTTGGGCTGCACAAGCTAATCTGGTTCACCAGATAATCCTCCACAGCTCAAGTGGTAGAGCAGGGAATCAAACCTGGTTCTCCAGATTAGAGAGCACCTGCTCTTAACCACTACCTCACGCTGACTTTAGAGGAGGATACAAAGACAGAAGGTCAAATGGCAGCTCAAAGATGGCAGGTGCGGGACATGATTCTGAGTCTGAAGGGGTTAGTGGGAAAGGCTGAACAGCTGGTTTCTCGTGTTTGTCGTGTAAAGGGAAAGAGAACTCTGCAGCAGGAGCTTGGAGGACATCAAGTAGGCTTGGCAGCTGGATGCGATGGACCGAACCAACCACGGCCTCAGGGAGAGGCGGGGGGGATTGCAACGGACTTGAGGAGCCGTCTTCTCGTTCATGCGTTGCCTTGTTCCACCTGTGGTTATGGCGGTGACCACGACAGGACCAACAGCCCGATGGACGAACACCGGGCCTTTCTGGAGGAGGAGGGGGAGGCCCAGCTGGTGGCGAGGGAAATCGACTAGGAGGAAGGTGGTGTGGGCCACCTGGGGGTGGCGGAGGGTAATTGGGCCCGGGCGGAGGAGGAAAGTCGGGATTGTCTTTTTCTTCACTATCGTTGGTGGAATTAGATTGACCTGCGCGACTTGCTGCGCCACAGCTACGGCAGTGTGTATGTCTGTGACGATGAGTGAGAGGATGGTCGTAGTAATGCGGAAAATGATGCCGGCATCCATACCGAGTAGCATTGCAGCGTAGACAGTGGGGGTCAAAATGATGATGTCGGTGATGACATCTGTGACTGCAAGCACTGCAGCGGTGACTGTGTTCTCCAGAATCATCGTGGGGGTGGCCACGTCTCCCGGGGTGGGATTCCTTTCCAGGCTGCCAAGAAGAGAGCCACCATTGAAATGTGTGTGTGTCACAAAGGACAATGAGCAGAGCCATAGCAAGGCAGAACTCCACCCGGAGCACACAGGAGCTCTGCGCCCCTGCCGCGCCTCTACCTGCCACCCCCACCCTGGAACACCCCTGCCATGCCCATGCACCGCCCATGCACTGGCATGCGCCCAGTGCATTGCGCCCCCACGTCTCCCTTGGCTCTACACAACTGAGATTGAGAAACAAACAAATGTGTCACTTAGAAGCGGGTAACCGTCTTTTATTTGTAGCGGAAGCGGGTTGGTGATGCTGGTTTTGCTGGATAGATCAGCTGTGTTTGATATGGTCGAGTATGACCTTATGACCTCGCGGACACTGGACTTTATGGGACAGCCCGATGGAGCTGAGGCCATTTCTCTAAGGTCTGGGACAGAAGGTCGTGCCAGGCAAGAGGACCTCCATTCAGCACCCCTTATAGGCAGGGTTTGTATTGTTTTATATTTTTGTTGCAATCCCTTCTGAGCCCCCTTTGGTGGGGGAAGGAGGATAGCAGCAACAACAATAATCTATCAGTTTCATTTTGTCCCATGTATTGATCTCAGCCAGTGGTGGCATCCAAAAATTTTAGTAACAGGTTCCCATGGTGGTGGGATTCAAACTGTGGCAGAGCGCCAATGGGGTTGGGCGGGGCACAATGGGGGCGTGGCCAGGCATTCCGGGGGCGGGGCATTGCTGGGCAGGGCGCTGTAGCAGGGGCGCCTTCATGTGATCATAGGGCGGAAAGCGAATGCACGCATGAAGCAGGCTGCCACGCACGCCGGTGCACCTCCTGCTAGACTGCTTCAAGTTCTGCGCGCTACTGCTGAGAGGAGGGGCGTAACTAAGGCAAAAATCACGTATCAAAATCACCAATTAGTAACCCCCTCTCGGCACACACAAATAATTAGTAACCTACCCTCGGGAACCTGTGAGAACCTGCTGGATCCCACCTATGATCTCAGCCCTCAGGCCCCTTCCGCACATGCAGAATAATGCACATTCAATCCACTTTCACAAATGTTTGCAAGTGGATTCTGATATTTCGTACAGTAAAATCCAGCTTCCAAGTGCATCAAAAGTGGATTGAAAGGGCATTACTCTGCTGGCTCTTAGAAATCACAGCCATCTTTTCTAAATGCTCAAGGAATGACTGTTTAGCGACGTCTTCTAAACCCTTTCCAGGCAAACATGTCAAGCTGAGGGGTCAGTAGTTACCTGGATCTTTCTTTTCCCCAGGGAACCTGCCAGTGGGATATGGGCTAACCCATGTCCCCAGGTGCCACCTATCTGGCCCCATGGGAGGCGTAAAATTGCCCCCCCCACACCAAAGCCTTTCGTGGGCATGTTGGGCCTCTTCCTCTGGCCACCGGGCACCCCTTGGCCCAGCCCCACAAGAGGAAGAGGCTGAAGACCAGGCAGGAAGGGCAGGAGCCGGCCTGCGGGGATGCTGGGGGGGGGGGAGGTCAGTGGTGGGTGGGCCAGGTGGCTGCGGTGGCAACACGCCAGCCCAGGAGCTGGCCTGCCACCATGGTGCCTGTCCGAGGCGCCCCAAGGCCAGCCCTCCCTTGGCCTCCCTGCTGGTGTAACCCCCATGCTCAGAATGGGTTGACGCAGAAAGGGGTGGAGACTCAAAGCTGCAGAAGGCTGCAGAGCTCATGTAGTTTGGAGGAGACAAGGCTACCAGACTCGGACCTTGATTGTTATAAGCCCTTAACACCTTGTTAAGGTAACTGCAATGTTGTTGGGAACTACTGGGAAGGTAGTTGTTTGTTTTTGCTATGTTGTAAATGTTGGAGTGTATTGTTTCAAGGTTTCTTTTGTGGTTGTAATGGGTGAGAGTTCTCCTGGAAACCTTCATCATGTCGAATCCTGTTCATCAAGCCCTTGGAGTCTCCAGGAGCCAACCCACTTGCAAAGAAGAATTGGACTTGGCAGTATCAGCAGACTGTAAATAGAAGGACTTGAACATGCAACCTGAACAGGACCTTGAAGTGTGATGTTAAATGTTGATGTTATATGTTATATGTTAAGAAAGTAAACCATTTTTTCTTAAAATTTGTTGCTGCAAACTCATTCCAAGTTCTGCCCCACAGAACCCACAGATAGAGGTTACACTGGCTCCCGTTAAGTGGGGTGTGTGGGAGGGGGGCACAGGGACCCAGGTGGGGGGGGAAGGGGAGGGAACTGGTAATTTAGGCCCAGCACACCACTGATTTCCTCCCTTCTTGAAGATGGGGACATTTGCCTGTAGAACAGATGTGGTTTGCAATTACCTGACTCTGCACAGCCGTCCGGGACTTCCTTGCTGATCTCCCATCTATGTACTAACCAGGGCTGACTCTATTTAGCCTCTGACATCAGGCAAGGTCAGGTTAGCCTGGGCTATCCAGGTCAGGGCAGAAGCGCATCCCACTAGCTGGAATTCATACACCGTCACACATGTCCAGGCTACTTGCCGGTACCCGGTTTAAAACGAACCTACCCGCGAGCTGACACGAATCAGAACAAACGGACCCCTTACTTGGATGTCGAAGATTTCGCAGGACTTTACTTCGACAACTTCGGTGTCTGTTGTGTCATTAAGTATTTTTCCTGAACAGAATCCAGTGTGCTGCACAGAGAAAGAAAACATATTTGTTCTCTTGAACTGAACAAAACCTGATGCTGGGGATCCTTATTGAGAGGCGTACTTAACAAACGTAAGGATTTTTTTTTCTTAAATCCAAAATAATCATAATGAGTGCAGCAGTGCATAAACTATCTCAAACTCAAATAACATCTGTTGCACTCTGGCTGTTTTTTTTTACAAATAAAGATATTATACATATGTTCTTCTATTTGTGTTATTTTTTTATATATGTGTACATACACCATTCTATTTACATTATATTTGCTTCAACCCCTATACATAACACTCGTTCTCAACTGTTTTTGTTGTCCGGGGGGTGGGGGGGGCTTACAAATGAACTCAAGTTATCTTAAATGCGGAATTCAGTATAAATACAAAGATTTTTTACATCCCACAAATAAATGTCCAATTTCAATCAAGGTCCAATTTCATCAATACACAGTTCATCAAATTGCATCCATATTTCATAAACGTCCATACAGGTAAGTGTTCTTCAATCCACAACAACATGAACTTCACAAACTTCCATGTAGGTAAGTATTAAATGTTCAGTCCATAATAGCATAGATTTGATAAACTTGATAAACTCCCATACAGGTAAGTATTAAATCCAAAACAACTTTTAAATTCCAACTTAAGACAAACTGAGGAAACGCTTTGCGCATAGCCTGCATTTTTCGGAAATGTCTTCAGCCTTGCTTTTGATAGTGGAAATCATTTATATAGGTTTTTCTACAGGTAATCTGCAGAGGAAGCCCAGATTGTCATTATAACACCAATACATTCAAACATGTGCATTAACAAAAATTCATTTAACATCCACATACATGAATTGCTTAGTTATCAATAATTTCCCTCTAAATACTTACAAATTCTCTCATACAGAGCTGACTTTTCCCATAGCACCTTCTTTCTGTGTTCCAAATGGCTCATTTACACTAACTATATACCTTGCCTTAATGAGTTCCACCTGGAATTGATGAAATTGGTCATTTATTTGTGGGATGTAAAAAATCCTTGTATTTATACTGAATTCCACATTTAAGATAACTTGAGTTCATTTGTAACCCCCCCATGGACAACAAAAAAAGTTGAGAACGAGTGTTATGTATAGGGGTTGAAGCAAATAGAATGCAAATAGAATGGTGTATGTACACATATATAGAAAATAACACAAATAGAAGAACATATGTATAATATCTTTATTTGTAAAAAACAGCCAGAGTGCAACAGATGTAATTTGAGTTTGAGATAGGATTTTTTTCCTTAGCATTCTCCACAGATCTTTACAACCTCCCCCGTGAGCCCCTGATTCTTTCCATTCTGCAGACTGGGGAACTGGGTGAGCAGCTCAGAGGAGGCTAAGGCAGAATTTGTACCATGCCTCTCGAGGGCCATCAGTGTATCCAGGTGAGTGGGGGTAGAATTTGATACTGGAAGCGAAGAAATTTCCACTCTTAACCTCAGACTTCAGAAGGGGACTTAATGAGCGAGTCAGAGAGATAGAAGGGTGAAGGTACCGGACATCCTTTCTCTACTGCTCTGACACTTTCCCTTTGTCGTGTAGATGGCTACTCTCAGGCCCCTTCCGCAAATGCAAAATAATGCACTTTCAATCCACTTTCACAATTGTTTGCAAGTGGATTTGGCTATTCTGCACAGTAAAATCCAGCTGCAAAGTGCATTGAAAATGGACTGAAGATGCATTATTCTGCATGTGCGGAAGGGGCCTCAGGGAAACTTTCTTCCTTCTTGCTCCTTTTCCCAGCACCTCTCACAAGCACACAACTCTTACAGCTCTTGCAACACAAATCCTGCATCTCCCTCCATTCTAGTTATCCTAGATTAGGAAACTATACTTTGGTGGTTTTCCCACAGCCCAAACATAATGGACTGAGGAAGCTATTTGTCCCATTTTGGGGAAGAACTTTGCACAGGGCTCTCCCCCAAAACGGATTCAACCTGTTATGTTTTCCTTAACCTGAGTTTTATAAAAATTGCTACACTAGCGATCTTTTTGGAGAAACCAGAGGAGTCACAGCAACCCGAACTGTTTGCAATCACTTCCTGGGTGAAATCTCCAGTGCAAAGGCAAACAGGGGAAACTGGGCTCATTAACAATGTGCTACACACATTCTTAGTGTGTTGTGCAGAAACCACCTCTGTTCCACATAAAGATGACAGTAGATTGTATATTCCATCACTCAGTGACTTCCTAGAAGAAGAAAGGATCTCTTCCTAGGTCAACAGTACAGTGGCTCTCAGAGCACTTTAGTACGTTCAGAATAATGCACTTTCAATCCATTTCCACAATTGTTTGCAAGTGAATTTTGCTGTTCTGCACAGTAAAATCCAGCTGCAAAGTGGATTGAAAGTGCATTATTCTGCACGTGCGAAAGTGACCTCAGAGCCCAAACAAATCAGGCACATCGTAACAGGTCACGTTCTGTCCTCAAAAGGCAGCCTGAGTCTTGAGCAGCAGCCTCAAATTGCCTTGGGGCCGTGAAGGCAAGGGAGATCTCTTGAACCTTTCAACCTTCCTTCGGTTTTGCTATTGAAAACCAGGTTCCCTCCTTTGCTGTTAACCTTTAAAAAGAGAAAAAAGTTATTCCGGAAAACACACTGGCCGCTTCCCGATGCTGGTACGCTCGGAGTAAAAAAGGCCGCTTATATAATGCCCACGCACTCCCCCCAGGACCGCTTAAAACGGTAACGGTCCCAGTAGGTTGTGGCAAGTGCCGCAGCGCGAGCGCTGCACCGTTCCCAGCTAAACGATTACCTTCCCTGCGACCTTCCGGCGTGTTGCCCAGGCCAGGGGACACCCCCCTGCCCTGCGCGACAGCTCTGGAGTTGCAGGGCAGGGGGGGGGGCATGTCCCCAGGCCTGGGCGACGCGCTGGAAGGTCGCAGGGAAGGTACGTCGTTCGTGAAAGGGGGGATGGCACCTTCCAGCCGCTGCCGTTCGCACAGCAGTGGCTGGAAGCTGCTGTTTCCAGAAAACCTCGCTCAGGGAGCCAGGTTGGGAAACAGCGGCTTCGCGCCGCTGGGGGGAGCGAAGGCGGCGATGCTGCGATGCAGCTGTGCCCCCATGCGAACAGCTCCCTAGGGACGGCGTTTTTGCCATCCCTAGGGAGCTGTTATTGGCCCGTGCGGAAAGGGCCGCTGTTTTTTGCTGTCAAGTCACAGCTGGCTTATGGCAACCCCACTGGGTTTTCAAGGTAGGAGACTTTCAGAAGTGGTTTGCCACTGCCTGCCTTCATATCACTCTCTGGTATTCCTTGGAGGACCCCCGCCCCAATACTAGCCAGGGTTGACCCTGATTACCTTCTGAGATCTGAGAAGATCACACTAGCCTGGGTCTCAGGCAAATTCTTGGAATGAGGTAGGGAGTTCCAAATGCCTAAAGTTGTTGATTTAACTTCCCAAGCGGTTCCTTTTCATTCACTGGGTGGTTTTTCCGTGGTGGCGAACCTTTGGCACTCCAGATGTTATGGACTACAATTCCCATCAGCCCCTGCCACCATAGTCAATTGGCCATGCTGGCAGGGGCTGATGGGAATTGTAGTCCATAACATCTGGAGTGCCAAAGGTTCGCCACCACTGTATCTTTGATTCCATACTAGATCACGTTTAGCTCTGTACTTACTGCATATTCATCAGGAAGAAATTTACATTCAGACGGCTGTGACAGAAATTTGGCTTTGAGGCACATGGTCTCCTTTATGGTAAATTCTATGAAATATCCAGTACGATTTGATTCCTGCATTGAACAGATTTATATGAGACTAAGGAGAAAACTGAACATATTAAAAACAAGCAGGCTCATTTTGATGATATCTTTGTAGGGCAGTTTGACAGTCCTCTGGCAGGGGTAAAGCGATTCCCCACCCTGACCTCTTGTTCCTTGCTACTGCACTGAGTGGCAGCAGGAGAGAAACAGGAATCGTGGGAAAAGGGCCCGGCAGAGACCCATCACACCTAGGCTCATTCTGCACATGCAGAATAATGCACTTTCAAACTGCTTTCCGTGCTCTTTGAAGCTGTGCGGAATAGCAAAATCCACTTGCAAACAGTTGTGAAAGTGGTTTGAAAACGCATTATTTTGCGTGTGCGGAAGGGGCCCTAGATCAGTGGTGGCGAACCTATGGCACGGGTGCCAGAGGTGGCACTCAGAGCCCTCTCTATGGGCACACGCGCCCAGAGTTCATCATGTGGGGGGGTGGAAAATCGCCCCCCCCCCACACACACACATCTAGGCTGGCCTGGACCGCTGGGGACGATCTGTAGGTAACCCTGTTAAGTGCTGTTAAACCCCACAGATTTTCATGGGCAGAACTAAAGCGCAATCCTTTTCTTGGGAGTAAGTTCGGTTGCTGGCAATGGGGCTTGCTTCTAAACCCTCCTAGGTTGTGATTCACCCATTCGAAGAGCTGCACGGTTGCTTCAAAGCAAAACCACCGACTACCACCAAACTTACTCCCGAGTAATGCGCGCCTTGGAGCCAACCATTTTTTCTAAACTAAAACCTCAGTTTTCAGGTTAAATTGCCGTGTTGGAACTTTGCGATAAATAAGTGGGTTTTGGGTTGCAGTTTGGGCACTCGGTCTCGAAAAGGTTCACCATCACTGCCCTAGATTGTTTACTGAGGATAAACCGATCCAACTGCAAGTGATCGCCAACAGCAAAACACTAGCACAATAGTCCAGGGGGTACAGTTCTGGCTGAGAATCCCTGGGGGTAAATTTTGATACATACCGCCAATAAAACTTTTGTGACTTTCTCCACTTTGAAGCCCTTCGTCAGGTCGCTGTCCCGATTGTAGCGTTCCATGAGTCTCTCGGCTTCTGCCGCATATTGCTGAACGTTATCCAAGACTGTTATATTTACCGAACATTCCTTGCACTCATATAATTTTGGTGGAACTGTGAAAAGCACATTGTTATCAGCACTGTAGCACCGGTGTGGAGGATCTTGCCTGCGTAAACCAGAGCTGCGTGCAAATAAATCCCAAAATTTAGCAAAATGTTGAAAACTCAGTGCTTGGACTCTGAGGGAGGAGGAGAAGAAGAAGAGTTTGGATTTATATCCCCCCTTTCTCTCCTGTAAGGAAATTGAAAGGGGTTTACAATCTCCTTGCCCTTCCCCCCTCACCACAAACACCCTGTGAGGTAGATGGGACTGAGAGAGATCCAAAAAACTGTGACTCGGCCAAGGTCACTCAGCTGTTTTGGAGTGCACACGCTAATCTGGTTCACCAGATATGTCTCCCCAGCTCAAGTGGAAAAGCAGGGAATCAAACCCGGTTCCCCAGATTAGAGTGCACCTGCTTTTAACCACTATACCACGCTGGCTCTCCAACTGAGGCAACTGAATAGATCTCAAGTGGATACTCAAGGGTCTGATTGCTTAGCAATACAAACTGAGCATCTCCTTAAAACTGGTTTATCAGTTGATTTTCTTGAAAGTTTAGTGCACCCCTATCAGAATCCTAAATAATCTCTCTTGCTTAAGTGTTTTACAGCTGCTTGAGAGCTCAATAGCTCCTGCTAGTAACCTTTTAACCTCGCTTACCCTGATGGCAGGAGACTGGCAGCAATGAACGTTGCATAGCTGTAATTGGGGACATCTGCTCAAATCTTTACTGCTTCGCTTTGTAGAATGTCTTAGTCCAGTGGTGGCGAACCTATGGCACCTGTGTCAGAGGTGACACTCAGAGCCTTCTCTGTGGGCACGTGCAAACAGAGTCGTCCCCCCCTACATCTAGGCTGGCCTGGGCTGCTGGGCTCGATTAGTAGCATTAAACCTAAGACCTGGTTTTGGGGAAGCAGTGTAGGTAACCCTGTTAAGTGCTGTTAAACCCCACTGATTTTCATGCGAAGAATTAAAGAGCAATTCTTTACCTGGGAATAAGCTCGGTTGCTGGCAATGGGGCTTGCTTCTGAGTAAACACTCCCAGGGTCATGATTCACCCGTTGGAAGAGTTGCATGGTTGCTTCAAAGCAAAGCCACCAACTACCACCAAGCTTACTCCTGAGTAACGTACGCCTCGGAGCCAACCGTTTTTTCCTAAACTAAAACCTCAGTATTCAGGTTAAATTGCCGTGTTGGCACTTTGCGATAAATAAGCGGGTTTCGGGTTGCAATTTGGGCACTCGGTCTCAAAAAGGTTCGCCATCGCTGTCTTAGTCTCACTCAGCCCTCTCCATTCCTTTCCCTCACAGTGCCAGGCAACCAAATAACGGATCTGCCTTCGCTAGACGTAAATATCATGTAAACCTCCCCACTTTTCCCACTGTCAAGGTGGGGAGGGGTGTGTGTGTGTGAAGCTGAACCTATATCTCCTTTGGGCTTTCCCACATTTTCCAGACCTGACTATGACAAGTTCGATACCTCACATTGCTGAGACTTGCCAATAAAGACTACTATTATCAATATCAGAATCTAGTTAATGTCTATTGACAGGCGGCCTTACAACCAGAGGTGGGATCCAGCAGGTTCTCATCAGTTCCCGAGAGTGGGTTACTCATTATTTGTGTGTGCCGAGAGGGGGTTACTCATTGGGTCCGCTTTTCCATCTCCACGCCCTCGCCTCCCCGAGAGGCATCCTGCCTTTGAACGTGAAGGTTCCATATAGCAATGGCGACTAATAATGTAACTCCCTGAACTGGGTTAATCCCTTTCAGGAACTGCAATTCATGGATTCTTAGCCTTTCGTACCTTTTATCTCACCAGTCTCTATCAAAGAACCTGTGTGTTTCACCATTGCTGTGTTCAGATTTGTGAGTTGGGGCATTTTCTATAATGTGATGATGATTTAGAAATGACCTGGCGCAAAAAAATGTGGTGGGGTGGCTGCTCATGGGGGGGGGGGGCATCCAACTCAGGTTTTGCCCAGGGCTCAGGTTTGCCTAGGTACACCTCTGCCCCCTTTGCTGAGGGGGGGCTGGCGAGGGAACTTGTTACTAAAATTTTAGCATCCCACCACTGCTTATAACCCCCTGCCTTTGTGCTACGGCTGGTGTGAGCAGGTGTTGCCCCGGGCGCCATCCCCCCCCCCACGCCTCTGCCAAAATGCCTAGTCAGCATGGGCAACATTACACAATTTCTAACATCCTTGCAGAATTCATAATACAATAGAACGTGGGCGATCGTGTCAATCTTTCGTTTCTGGGGAAGGTAATTGAGAGAGTGGTGTTGGAGCAGCTTCAGGGTTTCCTGGATGACGCATTCCTGGATGACGCATTGGCTTTCGACCCCTTCCAGTCCGGCTTCCGTGCTGGGCATGGGACGGAGACCGCTCTTGTCGCCATCACAGACACGCTCCGTATGCAACTCGACCGGGGCGGATCGGCGCTGCTGGTTTTGTTAGATCTTACCGCAGCGTTTGATATGGTCGATCACGACCTTTTGACCCACCGCCTGGCCGCTTCCGGGGTACGGGGCACTGTCCTTCAGTGGATTGCCTCGTTTCTCCGGGACCGGAGTCAGCAAGTGTGGTGCGGGGATGAAGCCTCCCGGAGGTGCCCGCTTCAGTGCGGAGTACCGCAGGGAGCGCTGCTATCCCCGCTATTATTTAACATCTATATGCGACCACTTGCTCAGTTGGTGCGGAGCTTTGGGCTGATCTGTCATCAATATGCTGATGACACTCAGCTCATTCTGTTGATGGAGGGGGGAGCGGTTGCCGCCCCTGCGGCTCTCCAGCATTGTTTGGAGGCGGTAGCTGGTTGGTTGCAGCAGAGCAGGTTGCAACTGAATCCATCGAAGACGGAGATCCTCTGGCTAGACCGCAGGGGTGAGGTTAGGGATTTCCAGCCGCCGGTGTGGGAGGGGGTCTCATTGGCGCCGACCCCCTCTGTTCGCAGTCTGGGGGTCCACCTGGATTCGTCTCTCTCAGTGGAGACCCAGGTGGCCCATACAACCCGGACTGCATTTTTCCATCTTCGCCAGGCCCGGCGGTTGGCTCCCTTCCTCCCCCAGGCGGATCTGGCCACTGTGATCCATGCAACGGTCACCTCCAGGCTGGACTATTGTAACTCGCTGTACGCCGGCCTTCCCTTGCGTTTGATTCGGAAGTTAAAACTGGTCCAACATGCGGCAGCACGCCTGCTCACAGGAGGCGCCTTCAGAGAACACATCCAGCCTGTGTTGCGACAGCTGCATTGGCTCCCGGTTGAATTCCGAATCATCTTCAAGGTGTGGGTTTTGACCTTTAAGGCTTTGCGCGGCCTGGGACCCTCGTACCTTCGGGACTGCATCACCCCATATGTCCCAACTCGGCCTCTGCGCTCTGCAGAGGCCAACTTACTGGTGGCCCCCGGCCCCTCTATGATGCGGCTGGCCTCCACGCGGGCCAGGACCTTTACGGCACTGGCCCCGGCCTGGTGGAACACTCTCCCACCAGCTGTCCGGGCCCTGCGGGACCTGGGTGAGTTCCGCAGGGCCTGTAAGACTGTGTTGTTCCACCGGGCCTTTGGAGTGTCCAGCTGCTGACATGGTGCCCCCTTACTGCCCTGCCCCTAGGGCAGTTACATCAGGGTCCCCTCATATTGAGGGGTCCTGCCATCCCCCCCCCCATGGGGGCAGGTTTTAAATTGGGGTCGGACGCCTTTTATTATGTATTATGGTTTTTTGCTGTTTTATGAGTTTTAAGCTATTTTATGGATTACTATTAATGTTTGTTACCGCTGTTTTAAAGGTTTTAGTGGCTTGTTTTACCCTGTTTTATGCTGTACACCGCCCGGAGCCCCTGGAGGATGGGGCGGCATAGAAGTTTAATAAATAAATAAATAAATAAATAAATAAATCACATGTGCACTGCAAGGGTATAAACGTGCTTCCTTAGGCTGATGCTGGAATCTCCCGCTAAGCAGGGCCAAGTCTCACGGGCCTTTTCATAATGCCTATAATTCCCTTCCAAGATAGAAACCACCTCACGGTCTCATTACCTGGGCTCATCGTGCAGTTGTATCCATACAATCCCCACTTTTGGGATGACTGATCTATTTGGACAACAGCGTTACATCGCCCAAAGTCCTGGGAAAGGAAAAGAACACACATGTGATTTAAGCTGAATTTCCAAAGACAACAATCCATGAGGAAACTTCTTCCATTGGATCATATTTGACTTCTGTTTTACTAACCCAGTACATATAGGGGGGTTTTGGTTAAGAAGAAATCAATATGATCCTAGCTGATCACCCAGAGTCTTCCAAATTGAGAGCAGTTAATGGGTATGAGTTGGATGAAGCATAGCATGTCTGAGGGTGTAAGGAAGGGGTGTCCAAGGGCCTTTCCCCACTTACCTTATGCTGCGCGCTACTCTCCTGAAGTAGCACGGGGTCCCGCGGCACTCCCCACTACTGGGGCGGCGACAACGCAGCCACCCCGACGCTGCCGCTCTCGCGCCCCCTTAGCGCGCGGCATTTCCGCTCCTCTTTAGAACTGAGCCTAACTGCGGCTTTCCAGAGGTTCATGAACTACAATTCCCATCAGCCTTTGCCAGCATTATGCCAGAGTTGAGCACCCCGGTGTAAGAATTTCTTTCCGCCTAGTGCAACTATCTTGACTTATCTATTCTGTGGGCAGAAGTCGTGCCCACGGAAACACTGCGCTGGATCCTGTTCATCAAAAACAGACATCGATCCATACATTTTTATTCTGTCCTCCTTCCAAGGAACCGAAGCTGCCATACGGGGTTCTTAATGTTCAGCTACATTCTGCTTTCAGAACTGTGGGGCGTTATTCGCGTCCTGTCAAAATCTAGATTTTTGAGAAGACAAAATTAGCAATTGTTGTCGGGGGGGCCCATCTGGAATTGATCAGTCTTTCCCATCAGGTCTCCAGCTGTGTGAAATGGGCAGTCTGAAGAGATTGGGCGGGAAGTAATCGTTGGAAATCTTCAGGAGGTGCTGAAAGGCCTGTCTGTTTGCCAAGAGTTTGGGGGGAAGTTTGAGTGGCAGGCATCTTTTAAGGGGGGTGGAGGTGGAGAGGAGAGAGATGATTATAATTGGTTCCAACTGAAAATATTTTGAACTAGCATTGCAAACCGCCTTGAACCATGGGGAAAGGCAGGATGGAAACGTTTTAATACATTAATAAAATCACTTAATAAATACTGCCACTAATAAATACTGCCACAAAAATGAAGTTTCATGTGAATTTGAAAAGGAGGGAAGATGTCAAAATATGGGTTCATCTCCTCCACATGTCATTTTTGGACATACCGTGTTTCCCTGAAAATAAGACAGTGTTTTATATTAATTTTTGCTCCCAAAGATGCGCTATGTCTTATTTTCAGGGGATGTCTTATTTTTCTGTGTTCTGTTCGTCGGGCATGCTTCCAAACAAAAACTTTGCTACGTCTTACTTTCGGGGGATGCCTTATATTTTGCACTTCAGCAAAACCTCTACTACATCTTATTTTCTGGGGATGTCTTATATTCGGGGAAACAGGGTATTAAAAAAATGATTGTGCCTGAACCTGACAACTGAAAGCAGGGCACAGGCCCCTTCCGCACATGCAGAATAATGCACTTTCAACCCACTTTCAATCCACTTTGCAGCTGGATTTGACTGTGTGGAATAGCAAAATCCACTTTCAAACAAACGTGGAAGTGGATTGAAAGTGCATTATTCTGCATGTACGGAAGGGGCCATAGACTTCCCATGTGCCTGTCCCAGCTCTAGTTTTGTGCTGTTCGCTGCAAGTTGCAGCCAGCGGGATTCTCATAGCCATCCAAATTAAAACAGACCTTACCTGCTTATCCTATAAACACAGACACCATGATGTTAGGGAGACAATGGCCTTACTGTAGGGTTAACCACTCGACAAAAATCACTCACAGAATGTGCTAACGTGGATAGCCCAGGCTGACACGATCTCATCAGATCTCAGAAGCTAAGCAGGGTTGGCCCTGGTTAGTACTCAGAAGGGCAACCATCATAAGAACATAAGAACATGCCAGCTGGATCAGACCAGAGTCCATCTAGTCCAGTACTCTGCTACTCGCAGTGGCCCACCAGGTGCCTTTGGGAGCTCACGTGCAGGATGTGAAAGCAATGGCCTTCTGCTGCTGCTGCTCCTGAGCACCTGGTCTGCTAAGGCATTGGCAATCTGAGATCAAGGAGGATCAAGATTGGTAGCCATAGATTGACTTCTCCTCCATAAATCTGTCCAAGCCCTTTTTAAAGCTATCCAGGTTAGTGGCCATCACCACCTCCTGTGGCAGCACATTCCAAACACCAATCACACGTTGCGTGAAGAAGTGTCATCCAGGAAGTCCATAATTGCTATGCAGAGGTAGGCAATGGTGAACTACCTCTGCATGTCTCCTTGAAAACCCCATGAGCGTCGCCATAAGTCGGTGGTGGCTCGACAGCACTTTACATACGCACAGTGGGCAACATGCAGGGTGTTAAATGGTTCCAGGATTGGCTTATGGGAGAGCCCTGGGGTTTGGGGCCGATTTGGCAGCTGAGTTCAGCACAAACGCTATTGAAAGCAAGCAGCTTGAAAAAATAAAACAAGACCCCGGCCTTGACCATTGGGTTTTTGGAAACCGGCTTGAATGCAAACAAAAACTAGCCAAGTCACTTCTTTTTCTGGCTGATGGGCAACTCTAAACCTCATCCAAATTGGTTGCACATGTCGAAACTGCTTTAGGAGAATTGATTGTTTTACGGGGGGGGGGGGGGGTTCAGGTCCTCTTTTCTCCCTCAGTTGTGACTCTTTGGCCCCTTCTGCACATGCAGAATAATGCACTTTCAACCCACTTTCAATGCAGTTTGCTGCTGTGCGGAATGGCAAAATCCACTTGCAAACAATTGTGAAAGTGGATTGAAAGTGCATTATTCTGCATGTGCGGAAAGGGTCTTTGGTACAACAGGGGAAGCAATTCTCTGCTCCGAGAACTCTGAGTCCAAAAGTCAACTCAGCATCTCCATTTCCTGCCTCATGTCAGATTTTGAAAGATCTGATTGAGAGCACTCATGCCTTCATAAAATACCATGTCCAGTGTACGTTCATAGCTTACTGCCTTGATTTTTACAGCGGCATTTTAGCCGCAAAGCACTGATCCCCAGAGAAGGAGAGCGTCAACGTTACATGCAGAGGTGGGATCCAGCAGGTTCTCACCAGTTCCCGAGAGTGGGTTACTCATTATTTGTGTGTGCCGAGAGGGGGTTACTAATTGGGTCCGCTTTTCCGTCTCCACGCCCTCGCCTCCCCGAGAGGCATCCTGCCTTTGAACGTGAAGGTTCCATATAGCAATGGCGACTAATAATGTAACTCCCTGAACTGGGTTAATCCCTTCCAGGTACTGCAATTTATTGATTCTCAGCCTTTCGTACCTTTTATCCCACCAGTCTCTATCAAAGAACCGGTATGTTTCACCATTGCTGTGTTCAGATTTGTGAGTTGGGGCATTTTCTATAATGTGATGATGATTTAGAAATGACCTGGTGCAAAAAGAATTTTGGGGAGTCGTGGTGGGGTGGCTGCCCATGGGGGGGCATCCAACTCAGGTTTTGCCCAGGGCTCAGGTTTGCCTAGGTACGCCTCTGCCCCCCTTGCTGAGGGGGGGCTGGCGAGGGAACCTGTTACTAAAATTTTTGGATCCCAGCACTGGTTACATGTGAGTAGAAGGAAGGACGATGGTTCTACTTGCCGAGGTGCCAAACAACGGTCCGGATCCACAGGATACCCAGTCTTTCCTGGAGATTACGGGACATTCTGTTTCCAGCACATCCAGAGTAAAATAATAGATGGATGCATTTCCCTGCGGAGAAGAAATGAAGCACATCGAATCACTTCTGAATAGAAGATTCTTGGTATGATAAGGACTGCCGAGAATCCTCATAGCCACCAAAGCACAGGTTCCTCATGGGCCTGCTCAAAACATTTATACGCAACCCAAGCATCATATGAAAATCAACTGCATGGATTGTCCAGTAGGGTGGAATTGTCTGTGACTATGACCCTCAGCTCGTGTATCTAATCTGGAGAAACCGGGTTTGATTCCCCGCTCTGCCGCCTGATCTGTGGAGGCTTATCTGGGGAATTCAGATTAGCCTGTACACTCCCACACACGCCAGCTGGGTGACCTTGGGCTAGTCACAGCTTCTCGGAGCTCTCTCAGCCCCACCTACCTCACAGGGTGTTTGTTGTGAGGGGGGAAGGGCAAGGAGATTGTAAGCCCCTTTGAGTCTCCTACAGGAGAGAAAGGGGAGATATAAATCCAAACTCCTCCTCCTCCTCCTCCTCCTCCTCCTCTTCTTCTTCTTAATAGTCATGTATATCCTGATTTATTTAAGCTAACCCAGAAAGTCCTGTTTGTGAATCAATTCTGTGCAATCCAACCATTCTGAGTAGCACATCTGAAACTAGTAGTCGTAACTGTGACTAACTCTGAAATGAAACTTCATACAAACATTCGACAACAGTTCAGAATTTACATCCGCTTTTGTAAAAATTCAGACAAAACTTATCAATCACCTCTTTACATAGAAGCTGAACAGTGAACATGAGCAGTTGGAATGTTCATGTGTATTCTATAATATCACACCTGCTCCACTCACTGGTGTCAGAGGTTTAACTGCCACAATTGCAGTGCAATATAGATTGATGATTGTTTCAGTAGAAGGGATGTGTGAAGCCAATGGGACTGCAAAGATCTCACATTTGGCTGGGTTCTGCCAAAAGTTTTTTTAATTGAAAAAGAAGAAGAGTTTGGATTTATACCCCACCTTTCTCTCCTGTAAGGAGACTCAAGGTGGCTTACAAGCTCCATTCCCTTCCTCTCCCCATAACAGACACCTTGTGAGGTAGGTGGGGCTGAGAGAGTTCAGAGAGAACTGTGACTAGCCTAAGATCACCCAGCAGGAATGTAGGAGTGCGGAAACACATCTGGTTCACCAGATAAGCCTCAGCCACTCAGGTGGAGGAGTGGGGAATCAAACCCGGTTCTCCAGATTAGAATCCACCTGCTCTTAACCACTACACCATGCTGGCACTTTTAGGAAATTTCAAAGTCAAATTAAAATTCTGAAACGTCACTAATTTTCAAGTTCTACACAGCTCCAGTTCAGATTTAGAAGTTTTCAAGATGTCCGTCATGGGATATGATTGTGTACAGATGATTTCCACGCAAATAAAAAAAAAAAGGGGGGGGGTTTACATTGTGGCATCTCACTTCAGCCATGGACACTTTGAATTTTCCTATTTGTTTAAAAGGCTCTAAAGAATTCAAGCTCACCAACTTAATTTGACACAGTGATCCTTGTCTTAAATTGCCACCACAATTTAAAAAAATAAATAAATAATGCTACAACAGAGAGATGCATTTAAAAAAAAAGAATTTACCACCTCAACTTTTATTTTGCGTAAATCCAAATACAGGAGCCAGTGTGGTTGGAGGATCTGACTCTAGAACAGTTATGGCAAACCTTTTTTGAGACCGAGTGCCCAAGTTGCAACCCAAAACCCACTTATTTATCGCAAAGTGCCAACACGGCCATTTAACTTGAATACCGAGGTTTTAGTTTAGAAAAAACGGTTGGCTCCGAGGCATGCGTTACTCGGGGTAAGCTTGATGGTGGTCGGTGACTTTGCTTTGAAGCAACCGTGCAACATTTCACATGAGTGTATCACGACCCTAGGAGGGTTTACTCAGAAGCAAGCCCCATTGCCAGCAACCGAGCTCACTTCCAGGTAAAGGATCGCGCTTTAGTTCTTTGCATGAAAATCAGTGGGGTTTAACAGCACTTAACAGGGTTACCTACACTGCTTCCCCAAAACTAGGTCTTAAGTTTAATGCTAATTATCGAGCCCAGGCCAGCCTAGATGTGTGTGTGTGGGACTCTGTTTGCGTGTGCCCACAGAGAGGGCTCTGAGTGCCACCTCTGGCACCTGTGCCATAGGTTCGCCATCACTGCTCTGGAAGATCTGGGTTCAACTCTGCATTCTGTCACGAAGTTCTCTGGATGAACATGGGGCAGTCATTCTGCCTCTCGGACTCAGCAACCTTGCAGGGTTGTTGTGAGGATAAGATGGGGCAGAGGGGACAACGGGTGCCAGCAAACCTTGCTGCAGAAAGGCTGGGACAAAAATATTTAAGACATCACGTAAACGATAGACCAGATTTCTGCACAGGGTAAATAAGTCCAGATGTTATGAAACATCACTGCTACATCAGCAGATCAGCGCTTGCCAACTCCGGGCTGGGAAATTCCTGGAGATTTCGGGGTGGAGCCTAAGGGGGGTGGGGCTTGGGAAGCGGATGGGGCACAGCGTACTATAATGCCATATAGTCCACCCTCCAACGCAGTCATTTTCTCCAGGAGAGCTGTCCTTGGTAGCTGGCAGATCACTTGAAATTCCAGAAGATCTCTAGGCCCTACCTGGAAATGGGCAACCCAAGCGCCAGCTTATCAACTGGAGATACCAACCCACAAGACTGTGGCAGCAGTGATACTTACAACGTGTTGAACATGAGCATCTGCAACCCGCAGCAGAGAGAATATGTAGCCGTCGCTGCGATGTTTATTGATCAAATCGAGGGCCACGCCGGCCTCCTTTTCTGTGTCGCTGCAGTTTGCCGAAGCCACGGCGGGTTCACTTTCAGCATTCGAACAGAGCAAAACCGCACAGAATACCAAGGCCGATAGCAGCTCCATTTGCGGAGCAGCTCCTGGGTTTCTCCCCTTTGCCCGACTCACATCAGAAAAGCCCTTCCGGTTGTATTAAATTCTGGCGTCTGCATCACCGAAGCAATAGCCTTGATTTCTAGTCAGGAAGAGCAAACAGGGAAGGAATGATTAACAGTGATCGGAATACTGCAACAGATAGTTCCTTGGTGTGCCGTCAAACAAAAGGTCATGGGGGAACCAGGTTCAGAATGGCCTAGATCCTTCCAGTTTGCTCCCCTTGGAAAAGGGATTCCATTCCTACAGACTGGACAGTAGTGTAACTAGATGACAACCTGCAGTTTGAAAGGCATGGCCTTGCAACAAATGATATATTGATAGAAGAAGAAGAAGAAGAAGAAGAAGAAGAAGAAGAAGAAGAAGAAGAAGAAGAAGAAGAAGAAGAAGAAGAAGAAGAAGAAGAAGAGGAGGAGGAGGAGGAGGAGGAGGAGGAGGAGTTTGGATTTTTATCCCCCCTTTTTCTCCTGCAGGAGACTCAAAGGGGCTTACAACCTCCTTGCCCTTCCCCCCTCACAACAAACACCCTGTGAGGTAGGTGGGGCTGAGAGAGCTCTGAGAAGCTGTGACTAGCCCAAGGTCACCCAGCTGGCGTGTGTGGGAGTGCACAGGCTAATCTGAATTCCCCAGATAAGCCTCCACAGCTCAGGCGGCAGAGCTGGGAATCAAACCCGGTTCCTCCAGATTAGATACACGAGCTCTCAACCTCCTACGCCACTGCTGCTCTCTGTGCAGAATAGCAAAGAGAAAGTTCAGGCAAGGAGGAGGAGGAGCATGGGAAACGTCAAAAAGAGATTGCACAGGCAAAAGAAACCGGTGTTTAAAACATTTCAATTAAAGAATCATTTCAAAAGAGCATTCATGTAAAATGTTTTGAGGCTGCAAATAAAATGTTTTTTGGGGGTAAAAACAATGCAGAACTCCATGGAGGAAGCATTTTATTTCCTGCCTCAAAACGTTTTGAGGGGTTTGTGAAGAAAGGGCCCTTGTTTTGAACCAGCCTCTCTTTGTAACACCATCTGCCCCCTTTCTGTTGTGTATATAAATCAGCCCCATGATGTACACCTTCTGCATATGATGAAGCGAACTCTTAGTATCCTGTAGAGAGCTTTCAGTGTGCAGTGAAAACTTCCTTACTTTTAAGCCTAAAAGATGTGTCTTTCTTCCACCCGTCTGATGTTTTAAAAACATCAGACCTATTGAAGATTTCTGAAAAAGTGGCTGGCTCCATTTTGGTCCTAATAAAAGGTACATGTGACTTTTGTTGTGGGATTTTGCTTTGCACCAACCTGCCTAGACTATACCAGTCCTCTTTCCTTCCCACTAGCTTCATGTCTTCAAGCTAGGTCTTCTAACTTCCTGCCCTCAGACTACAGTTCCCAGCAAGCATTGCTGCCAGCCCCATTGATTCCAGGCTGTATGGGATCTGGGGGCATTACATAGCCGTCGTCTGCCTTTATTAGGACTCCTGTCAGCGGATTCTGTGCTAATACAGTGCGATATTCCCGATCCACATATTCATTTAATTGACCTAAAATCATGTCTTCGGGCAACAGAGGAAGTCGGTAGTCAGCTGAATGTTATCTGTGATTGCCACATAATAGAGCAAACAAAGCTTTTTGTCAGTGCTATGGAAAGTTTTTCAACCCCCACCCCACCCCCTTCCTTGTGCCAAATGATGCTTTTCAAGCCAAGCCAGGAATAATCTTTGAATTATTGACTTTGGCACATGGGGGAAAAATAGGGGAGGATCTATGCGCCAGAAAAGAACAACTTTTTCACGCAAAGAAATGATGCACTAGGATCCAACTAGGTTTTATTGCTGCAGTGCACCACAGGGGACCAGATCTGGTATGTTCACGGCACATGTGGCGCACAGATCGGTGTTAGGTACATTATCTCTCTCTCTCTCTCTCTCTCTCTCTCTCTCTCTCTCTCTCTCTCTCTCTCTATCTATCTATCTATCTATCTATCTAGAGAGAGAGAGAGAGAGAGAGAGAGAGAGATACATACATACATACATACATACATACATACATACATACATACATACATACATACATACATACATACATACATACATACATATATTAGGAGAGTAGAACAGAAGAGACAGATTCCCAGTTGCTTTTTATATATGAGTTTACTAACTATAAAGGGAGGGTCACAGGGAGATAAAATAAGAAATCCTTTTTTTCCTGTTACACATCTACATTACTGTTCGTTTAGTTACATCTTGGTACCTATCTGCTGTCGCGTGGTGGTGGTGATGGTGGTGGTGGTGTTGAGTCTGCTCAAACAAAGACCCCTTCCTCACATGCAGAATAATGCACTTTCAATCCACTTTAAATCCACTTTGCAGCTGGATTTCACTGTGCAGAATAGCAAAATCCACTTGCAAAAGACTGTGAAAATGGGCTGAAAGTGCATTATTCTGCATTGTGGAAGGGGCCAAAGAAATAGAGTTAACTCAGATGTACGTGCTCACTGCCATGTAAGCAATGGCTATTTCACTGACCAATAGCTAATCAATTGCAGCGAAGGCACACCTACGACTTCTGTCCTAGTGGCAGATAGTCATACATGCGACACTCAGGGCAAAACATTGGAAAGTCCCCACCTCCCTGCTGGCTTCCTGCCTTCATATCTAATTTTGTTTAGATATTCAAATACTGATTTTAATTAGTGCCTCCCTCTTAAGGTTTCTATACCTTCTACTATGCCTTAAAATATGTTCTTATTTAGTAAAACACCTGTGCACCGCTGGTTTCAGAGACTAACTGAAAAGATTTAAAAATTTGAGAAGCTCCACCTCTCAGCAGCCTCACCAATCAGCAGCCTCAGCAGCCTCCACCAATCAGCAGCCCCAGGACAAGGAGAAAAAAAGACAAAACCCCTGTTTAAAATACACTGTTTAAAAGATGTGGCTTTGAGAAAAGCCCTCTGAAAAGAAAAACCAGAGCTCACTCAGCCCTTTCTGACCCACTCCTCTTCTCCACTGCTACTCTTCTCTGCTGGTTCCAGAGACTATAATCTGTAAGAGTAGGGAGATGCCAAAAAGCCCAGTATCTGTTCATCGCAGGGTGTAGTGGAGTGGCTAACCGACCTTATGATTTGGGAAGTCCCTGGTTCAAAAAGCCCGGGTTGACTTGAATTTCACATCTGACCAGGACTAGCTGGGGGCCCTTATGAGACCCTAGGCTAGCCACTCTGTCTGAGTCCCCGTCTGCCATAAGGACGAATAATCACATTATTCAACCTTATAGGGTTATTGTAAGATTACTGGGATAATGCGTGCAGAGTGAATGCTGAAAGTAACATATTAATGCTAGGTTTCGTTGTCTTATTTTGCTGTGGACACTGATGTGTGCTACGATTAACCAGCAGCTTTCTGTAGCAAGCAGACAAAAGGTTCTGTCATTCACACAAGTATTTTATGTGGGTGCACAGCTGCTGGGTGAATGCCTGATTTTCATTGCATGGCTAATACATACAGATTTACAGTATGATTAAACTGTTTATTTCATGGTTTATAGTAGTACAGTAATAAGGCCCCTTCCGCACATGCAGAATAATGTACTTTCAATCCGCTTTGACAATTGTTTGCAAGTGGGTTTTGCTCTTCCGCACAGTAAAATCCAGCTGCAAAGTGGACTGAAAGTGGATTGAAAGTGCATTATTCTGCATGTGCGGAAGGGGCCCAACTTGTGAGCAGTGCTCTCAATAAATAAAACATTTTTTGATAAAAAATCTTTGTAATTCCTCTTATATTTAGTTAGAGCCATTCATGTTAGATAGATTTCTCTTAGTTCAAAATTTTGTATAGGTTTTCTCTGGGGGCTCTCAGATACTTGCACATTGGTTGCAGCAGTGGCGTAGGAGATTAAGAGCTCGTGTATCTAATCTGGAGGAACCAGGTTTGATTCCCAGCTCTGTTGCCTGAGCTGGGGAGGCTTATCTGGGGAATTCAGATTAGCCTGTGCACTCCCACTCACACCAGCTGGGTGACCTTGGGCTAGTCACAGCTTCTCAGAGCTCTCTCAGCCCCACCCACCTCACAGGGTGTTTGTTGTGAGAGGGGAAGGGCAAGGAGACTGTGAGCCCCATTGAGTCTCCTGCAGGAGAGAAAGGGGGGATATAAATTCAAACTCCTCCTCCTCCTTTTCTTCTTCTTCTTCTTCTTCTTCTTCTTCTTCTTCTTCTTCTTCTTCTTCTTCTTCTTCTTCTTCTTCTTCTTCTTCCTCTTCCTCCTCCTCCTCCTCCTCCTCTTCCTCTTCCTCCTCCTCCTCCTCCTCCTCCTCCTCCTCCTCCTCCTCCTCCTCCAAGGTTCTCTGAAGATGGCTTCATTGTGTTTACAATAACTCTGGACCTCCAAACACAAGCGCATGATGAATTCTCACAAAAGGGTGCTGGATTCTCTATTGCGTCCTGATGCCCACACCCCGGAAGATCCGGCAGCTGGCTCTGCCCCTGCTTTTGTGTTTCAACAACTCCACCTCTACAAACGACTGTGGAGGGAACCCCAAGCAATGGGTGCGATCCTCAGCAAGATCTCTTATCAAAGAATATTAGTAGCACCCAAGACAAGAACTAATCCCGCTTCAAGTTTCCCGCCGTTGCGAACTCCTGTTGGCAGTGTAGTATCGCGAGAAGTCGACTGGATTTCATTAATTGTTTTCTGAGTACTCAGTATTGGGTTTTGAATCACTTTTCTTTGTTCTGGAATGTTTTGTATTGTGTTCTTGATTTCCCTTTTTGTTGTAGCCTCCGACAAACCTATAAGAACCCTGCATGTTCCCCTGCCCAGCACGGTTTGCTGAGAGAAAGTTTTGTAGTAGGGATTCTTTGATTTTACAGTAAAAATTTCATTGAGAAAACCCTGCTTGTCGGGCCAGTTTGTTGCAGTCTATCTAATCCATTAAAATAAACTCATCAGGTGTTGCCCTAGCAGTGGGTAACAAACTGAGACATGTTCTTGACTTTGGTCCTTTCCACCCTAGAACCTTAATGCTGCTGTTGTTTTACCATTCCTCTGACAACCGGAAGTTGAGTTAGATGTGACTCCACGTGGAATTTAATGTGGCATTGTAGGCGCAGAAGGTAGAACGAGGGGTTTAGCTTTGCTTACAATTAAAAGCCTTCTTCTTTCCCTCCATTCTTAAGCTTATTAAGTTTTACTTTCTTACTTTCTTAAGCTTATTTAGTTTTAACCCGTTATTTCGCGGTTACAGCATCAATTCCCAATTACACCCCTTCAGTACCCAATCCCACAGCAAAAGGAGCAATACATTACCCAGGGGGGCTACTTGCTCTTGGGCAGTTTTAAGGTACCAATCAGCCACTGCTACTGCTATACATTTTCAATGCAGAAATCAGGTTTTCCCACTTCTTTATTTATACCCATCATGGGAAGTGACCGCATTTATGCCTGTTATGGTCCAACAACCCAAAAAATTTATTAATGGGAATTCACTTGGGAAAAAAAAGTTAACTCCTCTGGTACTCTGACTTAATACTGCATAGGAGATCTTGACATTTCATGAGGAGAGAACCAAAGGCTCATTCCGCACATGCAGAATAATGCGCTTTCAAACTGCTTTCAGTGCTCTTTGAAGCTGTGCGGAATAGCAAAATCCACTTGCAAACAGTTGTGAACGTGGTTTGAAAACGCATTATTTTGCGTGTGCGGAAGGGGCCAAAGAATCACCCTGTAATGATCTAAAATCTTGAGTGTGTGTTTCCTTAAATGACTGATAAGTTGTAGAAGAATCGGGGAGGGGGGTGATGTTGGGATTTCCAGCCTTGCTTTGCATGCAGCAGCAGCAAGAGCAGCAGGGAATTCTGGGAAGCTGCACAAACATTCTAAAGGTGACAGTTAAAATCCGTTGGTAGTGTTCTGTTCCCTCACCACACACACTAGGAGACTGCCTGACTGATTAACTAAGGCTCCTTCCAAGCAGGCCATCGCGAAAATAATGCGTATTTTCAAAACCACTTTCTACAACTATCTGCAATCCTGATTTTTTGCTATTCCAAGCGACAGCTTCAAAGAGCACTGAAAGCAGTTTGAAAGTGCATTATTCTGCATGTGCGGAATGAGCCTAAGTGAAAGATGTGCTCTGTATACTGCTCTGTAAACCAAATGATATATAGAAAGTGCTCTGACTATAAAGATACTGTAACGCAACCAAACTGTAACTAACCATGAGCCGTGCATGTAACCAGTATTTGTGATGCTTTGTTAATGTATATACTGTATGTTTTCTCTCTCAGCTCAAGTAAAGTTCTGCTTATGTTTTTATGAACTTCTGAGGTAAAAACAGCTGGTCTTTTGACAGATAACTATTCTAATTGGACGTGCCGCACAGTCCACATTTCCGCTCGCAACTTTGCTTGACAGGATTGTATATACCAAATATACCTGTTGCCCTTCAGGTGAAAGGGGGATGAAAGAGTGCAATGATTGGATGACACTTGGGGGAGGCAGTGAGGGGTTTTTGTTTGTTTGTTTTATAGAGAGAGAATGGGAGTCAGTCTGCCCTAAACAGGGAGTGAGAAGGGGCTACAGCAGAGGTGGGATCCAGCAGGTTCTCACAGGTTCCCGAGAGTAGGTTACTAATTATTTGTGTGTGCCGAGAGGGGGTTCCTAATTGGTGATTTTGCCACGTGATTTTGGCCTTTAGCCACTCCCTCCCCAGCAGTAGCGCCGCAGGAACCTTGAAGCCGCCTAGCAGGAGGTTCGGCGCGGCGCAACCTGTGCGTGGCAGCGCTACTATGCGTAATTTGTTTCCCACCTAAGGATTACGAAGCAGCTTAGCTGCGCCCCGTCTTGCTACAGCGCCCCTCACCATAGGAATGCCTCTGGCCCCCCCAGAATGCCTGGCCACGCCCCTATCTTGCCCCGCCCAGCCCCATTGGCGCTACACCACAGTTTGAATCCCACCACCATGGGAACCTGTTACTAAAATTTTTGGATCCCATCACTGGGCTACAGTAAACAGGACCATGTGATGTTGAAAGTCTAGACAGCAGATTGATGACTAGAATCCTTCCAAGAGTTATATCAAGTACAAAATTGCCAAAATAAATAAATAAATAAATAGGCTGAACACGCAGAAGACGTTGGGAGACCAGAAATGAAGTCCGATCCTAATACTATCACAGGGATTTACAGAGAGTAGATTTGTGTGAAATTAAAGTCACCTCAGCCAGAAGTTATTGCCTTATGTTGTCTGGCTCATTGTAGAGATACGATACATTACTTTTTGTAACTATTAAGGTAAAGTAAATAGATAAATACAATTTTAATTTGTTCCAATTAACCTGGAATCCTACACCAGTAACTTACGAGTGAGGATTTCTTCCTCACGACCAGATAGATCCATGGTGGCAAACCTTTGGCACTCCAGATGTTATGGACTACAATTCCCATCAGCCCCTGCCAGCATGGCCAAGGGGCTGATGGGAATTGTAGTCCATAACATCTGGAGTGCCAAAGGTTCGCCACCACTGACATAGATCTTCAAAACTGTTTTAGAGCTTAGACACAATATTGTAGGGGAAAGTGACAGGGAGTTTGGAATTAAATTCCTGGTGGCAGTGATATATACCTTGGAGAGAAAGGAAGAAATACACAACATTTTCCACATATATTTATTCACAAAACAAGAAGCGAGTGGGCGTCATACATCCTCTCTTACCGCCCCCTAATAATGCTTCTTTTATAGAGGGAAGACATTGACTCTGAATATCTTTTCAGTGCTTCTCTTTTCCCTTAATTGTGGAATCGGGGATCCCTGTTGGGGACAATTCTGTGTGCCTTTTGGGCAGTAAAGGTTCGAGGCCATAAATGAAGACCAGGATTTCTCCTGGACAAGTATCTGATTGAGAAAACCCAACTGGGAAGGGAGGAGGGGGGATGGGCCTAGCTGGCTTGATCAAGGCAGGGCGCAACATTGGTTTGCCCAGTGGTCGGTTCTCCTCAGCAGCACCGTGTATATCGGGAAGGGCGGGGACGGGGTTGACTTTTGGCCCCTGTGATGAAGTAGAAACAGGCATTCCATCTAATCGCTCAGCTTCAATGTCTGGTAAGCTGTGGAGAGATACGTGAGCATCAGAGGAAGGAAGGACCACGAACCGGCCCGCTGTCTTTCCCAGATCTGTTGAGGTCTCAAAGGGGGAACGCCTCTGCTCATGTTCTTCATGGTCATGTGGGTGATGTCCATTAGGTTGGCGATTATGAGGTCTTTCTCTTCTACCCTCTGCATGGTCATGTGGGTGATGTCCATTAGGTTGGCGATTATGAGGTCTCTTCTTCCGAATCTCCGGTACGGTGGTCATGTGTGAGTGATGCCCATGATAAATTCGTCAAGTGATGAGGTCCCTTCCTCTCTACCCTCAGAATGACTATCGTGTTCCTGGCTTTGATGGCCATCCTGGTGTTCGTGTTTCTTGTCGCCAGCTTGTTGTCCCTCATGGACCTGTGCCTGATAGCACAAAACACACCCACGTTTTATCAAGAGAACATTGTCTGTTAGAAAAAAACTTGTTTTTGTGAGAATTGCTGCCAACGAGGGCCCACTTATTTGTGGTGAGTGTTTTCATTGCTGTACACATGTTCACGGCTCATGGATAGCTCACGGATAGCCCGCGCCATCTTTACTTCTGCTCTTGGAGAATGTCAGAGGAACTGGTCTAAACACCCACCAAGAGCAGGGCGGGCAAACAGTATGGAGGCCACGCTTATACAGTATCGTTCTTCCCCAGCTCAATAGCAACACCAGAGGATTCAGCCTGCATTTTTCTTCACTAGTTTGCTCCACTATCATGAGGAATATCACAAGGCCGTTGGAGTATGCACTGTATATCTAAATACCATATTCTGGGAACAAACAGGGAAGCTCACCACTTTAAAGCGGTACCTATCTATACATACATTTCTTACACATGTGTGTGTGTGTGGAGGGTAGGATGGAGAGTTCCTGTTTTGTTCTCATTGGGCCTTTCCCCCCTTACCTTAAGCCCCGCGCTACTTGAGGAGAGTAGCGTAATCCCCTGCACTCCCCTTTAATGCAGAGGGCGATGGCGAACAGCCGCCTCCGACGCTGATCGACGCTGTCACGCCTCAGCGCGAGGTGGGCGCCCCTGGTGCTCTTCTTGCAAGGCGCTTTGATGACCCTGCCAAGCAGAGTGCGGGTCGGGGACGCCTGGCAGCTAAGCCAGGGATGCTGCGCTAGCTGGGGAATTGCGCTATGAAAGTAAACCTGTAGGGAAAAGGTGGGGTGGGGAAAGGGCCCTTGTCACTGGAAATGTGTGACATTTGAGTTCGTGCAAAGCATCCGTTAAAGGGGATTTTCTTCTCCGCAGCTTCTCCCAGCACTCTCACTGATTCACTCCGGCCTAGAGTGCTTTTTTCTTTCATCTGTAGGAGGTGCACATCTACTACAGTAGATAGATATCTTCTGATTTTTTTTCCAGAGACAAACGCCCTGCCGGTGATTTAGATGGGCAAGGCAGAAGCGTATCTAGTGTGGGACAGCTAGGGCATGAGCCCTGGTGCCGCTTGAAGGGAAGCATCCTTGGCCTGACCCCCTCCCCTCCCCACCCAGAACACTACTTTACCCTGGATGGGTCCAGCTTTAAACTGTGGGTCTTGGAGGTGGAACCCGCAGTTCAGCGTTGGGCTTGGGCTGGCAGGGTCCAGCTTTATACTGCTGGTTTTGCCTCTGAAACTCCACCTCCAAAGTCACAAGGACTTCAGAGTCATCGGAATAAAGCTGGACCTGGACAGGCTGAGCCCACAGGTCAATGCTGGGCTTGGTCTGGCCTGGTTCCGGCTTCAAATGGTGGGCTTGACCTGGTTGGGTTGAGCATTGAACTCCACCTTTGAAGTCCACACGGACTTTGGTGGTGGCACATGCAACTCATTGCTGGGCTGGTCAGGCAATTGGGGGTGGGGGAGAAGGAAGGGTTTTCAGTTCTCGCTCTTAGTCAGTGGAGGACCTTATATCTCCAGAGGGTTCATACTTATCAAAGCTTCGCCAGCATGGCCAATTGGCCATGCTGGAAGGGGCTGATGGGAATTGTAGTCCATAACATCTGGAGTGCCAAAGGTTCGCCACCACGGCCCTAGGCTCTGTTTTCCATAGATATGCCTCTGGAGTGGAGTGCAAAGGGAAATGCATGAGAAGGTATGCTGAATGTTTGTGGATTATCTGGCACGCCCTAGGAGGAAAGGCTTAATTATTGGGTTTATGTGGCCAATTCTCAGTACCGGCTTAATGCCAGGAATCCCCAAAACACAATGCTAAATCCTTGTTGAGGAACAAACAGTCGCTTTTATTCATACGGATCTTCCCTGGTCAAAGCCAGTACTGAGGAAATCGCCCAAGAAAACCCAATGGTTAAACAACTTGGCTTCAGCCTGGAAAGCGTCAAAAGTTACCATAAGAAAGATCACATGAGATGGTCAGGCAGTGACCTTGAGCACCACCTGGTACTGCATAACATGCTACAAAAACAGTGGAAAGACAGTTAGAAATGCATTTGACCCATTCCACCACCACCCCTGTGCATTTAGAAAGCAGCAACAGCAAAACCCCTAATGCCTCCTGACAAATTGACACCTTCCCATTCCACACTCTCCCCAAACTTGCTTTGAATGTGACCAACGTTTGTCCCTTTCAAGTTCCTCCCCTCCCCTTTACTCCACCCTCCTCAGACTCCACCCGTAAAATCTCCAGGTATTTCCCAATCCGAAGTTAGCAACCGGAGCCAAATATTTCGAAGTACTGCAGGAGGGCTGATTCTGGTCAGGACCGCAGTGCAGGGAGAGGGGGGGGCATCCATCTGTAAAGCGTTTTATCCCTTGGAAAAGACTCAGGGCATGTTATTTGTCCATTTGGGGTTCTGCACTTGCACCGATTGCTTGCATCTGCCCTGACAGGGCAAATAGCACTCCCTGGGCCATTTCGACTTGGGAAAAATGTAGATGGGGAAGGCAGGAGCCCTCCTCTCCCTTTGCTGTGCTTTTGACCAGAACAGGAAGAAGAAGAAGAAGAAGAAGAAGAAGAAGAAGAAGAAGAAGAAGAAGAAGAAGAAGAAGAAGAAGAAGAAGAAGAAGAAGAAGAAGAAGAAGAAGGAGAAGAATAAGAAGAAGAAGAAGAAGAAGCAAAGTAAAGAGTTTGGATTTATATCCCCTTTCTTGCAGGAGAGACCTCAAAGGCTTACAACTTCCTTTGCCCCCCCCCCCCCTCACAACAAACACCCTGTGAGGTGGGTGGGGCTGAGAGAGTCTGGTGAAGCTGTATCAGAGCCCAAGGTCACCCAGGCTGGATGCAGGGAGTGTGGCTAGGCTAATCTGACTTCCCCTAGATAAGCTCTCCACAGCTCAGGGCGTGCAGAGTTGGGGAATCAAACCTCCGTTCCTTCTCAGATTAGATACACCAGTTTTAAACTCCCACGCCACTGCTGCTCCTGACACTGGAAGGAAAAGGGACAGTATTGGTCATAGAAGAAGAAGAGTTTGGATTTATACCTCACCTTTCTCTCCTGTAAGGAGACTCAAGGTGGCTTACAAGCTTTATGGCCTTCCTCCCACCTACATAGACACCTTCAGAGGTAGGTGGAAATGAGAGAGTTCTGAGTGAACTATGACTAGCCCAAGGTCATCCAGCAGGAATGTAGGAGTGCGGAAACACATCTGGTTCACCACTGCTACTCCCATATAATGGGAGACCCCATATATGGGGACCCCATATAATGCTTCAAAATGGAATTGCCACCAGGAACTGATAGAGGCAGTAGAGTTGCAAGGCCCTGCGGCAAACACATGTAAAATATTCTATCTAGTTTGGACCTAAGGTGTTTAAGGAGAGATCATACTAAAGCAGGTTTGGGGTCCTTCAGGGTGGAATGGGGGAAATCCAGAGTGAATGCACAATGATATGCCCCATTTAAAATTGCTAGAATCAGAGGTACGACATGGAACACAAGGCCTGTTTGGAAGTAATTACAGAGGCTGATTCTGCATGGGCCAAAAACAGCAGTGTAAAAACGGTGTGAAAACGGTGTAAAAGGGTTTAAAATGGTGTAAAAGGGTTTATACTGTTTTCACACCATTTTCACAATCATTGTTTTTGGCTCACATGTGGAATCACCGTAGCCAGAGAGTTTAGCCAGGGTTTTTTGAAAATGCTATCATGGAGGCCTTGGAGGCCTATTTTGGAGGTTTTCTAGAAGCTAGTGGTGGCTGATTCTTCTCTGTACAGCTAATTAATCTGCATTTACTATGAGTTATTACGTAGTATTCTCAGTAATTCTGATATTTGATTAAGTAACATACCTTCGGGGGGAAATTTTCGCAGTGTACCGTGATGAACTTTCGATGTTCAATCTGACTTTCTACCACAGAGCCTTTGCATATGCTCATCTCCTGGGGAAAAAAAACAGATTCCCCCGATCATCAAACTTGTGAACAGTTAAATTCAAATTCAAACCAACCAATATTTTTGGTGCTCATTTATAAACATGCCAAAGCTCAATTGTACTACATGACACAGTTAGTGTTGGTGTGACCTTTTGTGTGCCAGCAAGGAACGATCCGTGGCATTGAATAACCTCTTGTCCAGTGATTATGGGCCATCAGCCTTCCAGAGTTTCTTTGTGTAACAGTCCTAAACTCAACAAAGGTTGGACGCTCCCAGGTTTTAATCCAGTCAAGCCTTTTCCCACAGCATAGTGTAGGCCTGGGAATGGAACTTCTCTTAGTTCCAGGAAGATTCTCATATCCAGAGGGTCAATTTCCCCTACAACTAGATTCCAAAAATCCATGGCAAATTGCACTTGGATTTTCCTCCATGTCCCCATTGAGAAGTCCTGGAATGCTTTCTCTTTGTTCTTCATGGACCCTCTTCACTTCTGGAATAAAGTGAATATTACCCTCCCAATACCCTAAGAACATAAGAACATAAGAGAACAAGCCAGCTGACTCAGACCAGAGTCCATCTAGTCCAGCTCTCTGCTACCTCGCAAGTGGGCTTCCACCACAGGGTGCCTTTGGGAGCTCCCCCCATGCATGGGATGAAAGTAATGGTCTGGTTGCTGCTGTTGCTGGTTCCCGAAAGCACCTGGTCTGCTAAGGCATTTGCAATCTGAGATCAAAGAGGATCAAGATTGGTAGCCATAAATTGACTTCTCCTCCATAAATCTGTCCAAGCCCCTTTTAAAGCTATCCAGGTGAGTGGCCAGCACCACCTCCTGTGGCAGCATATTCCAAACACCGATCACACATTGCATGAAGAAGCGTTTCCTTTTATTAGTCCTAATTCTTCCCCCCAGCATTTTCAATGAATGCCCCCTGGTTCTATTATACCCTGATCTATCCTTCATTTAATTTGTCTCTGTAGCCTTCCCCTTAGGATCCCAAAATCCTGTTTGTGTGTGTTTTGTTCACGCAGCAGTGTGTGTTTCTATTATTTCAATTCCTTATTAAAATTGGAAACCTCCTCCCTCCACCCTGGCCTGAAGGGATTTCTTGTGGGGGGCGGAGTTTAACCTCTGTATGAATTGGTGCAGGTCTCGCTAACCTGCTTCTCACATTGCAGATCTGTTCCCAGCTAATTCCCCCAACTAAAAGGGAACAGACCAGACTAGTGCTAACACAAACCTTGTCATCAAAGGAGAATTGTTTGGATAGATCTTGTCTTTATCTGAGACATTAATCATTCTCCACATCTTCTGTAGTAAAACACCCCTTTCCCAACTGCCATTTGGTCCAGTTAGGTTAATAAAAGATGGGAGAATCTTGTTCGAGTACCTAACAATTCGGTCCTAAGCGAAGTTACAACTCTTGTGTGTCTATTGAAGTTAACAGACTTAGGTCGAATCCTCCTTGCATTTTCCCCCGTCTGTCAGCCTCCTGGCTCTCTGCCTGGACTGGGATGTTTCGCTTTACCGTGCTATCTCGACTTGACTGTGTTAAACTATGCACTGTTGATTTTCATTTGGCGGGAAGGAGGCTTGCAACTGTGTTAAAACTATTATCAAAGTTCTGAGGCTCTCAGACCCTCGTGATTGCCTGTATTCGGACTGACCAGGACTCCTGTAGTACAATAAAGAACTGAAAACGGTTACTTTTGCCTGGACTTTACTAGTTCATTACATTATGTGAGGTCTGAGGTTTGAGGTCGTTTGTGTTCTGAAACCTGGCTAAGACAGTAGTGGGGATTCGACCGGGGAGGTCGGCCCCTCAAACCTGGTTAGTTTGTGTTCTGAAACCTGGCTAAGACGGTAGTGGGGATTCGACCTTAGAAGGGTGTAAGGCTCCTAGGAACTGAAGTGAGTATTTGATAATGGAATGAATACTCAGAGAAGGGTGGATAAAGTGTGTCAAAGTTGTAAGTTTCTCAGAAATAACCTGGCACGTGTTAAGAATAAATACTCTACTGCTGTTTTGTCGCCGACAAACGGACATTTGAGAGGTCCTCCATCGGCTGGCCTTTGGAGCACGCTGTCTCCTGGATAACATACTCCTACAAATTTTGAAGGTCTGACAAACCCACTGTGGAAAAGAGGGCGACCGTTAGGAACCATCGTAGAAAGGGAACCAGCTTAATGAATCCCTCAATCCCTGCTCTGTGGGTCTGAACAAAACACTTTGCAGTGTTGGTGTCTCTCTCTGTGTAAATGTGCCGGGGACTGTAAACCAATGCAAGCCAATAAAACCCTTTTAAAAAGCATTCTTGCATGTCACATTAAAAATGTGTCTGGGCTGGAGGTTGGGTCCTTGCATGGAGCATTAACTAGTTGAAAACCAGTGATGGTGGATGCTCACACCTCATGTGTGTGAGGCGGGGGCAGGGCTGGTGTCAGCATACCCTAGGACAGTGATGGCTTAACCTTTCTGGAGACTGAAGTGCTCCAAATTGCAACCCAAAACCCACTTATTTATCGCAAAGTGCCAACACAGCAATTTAACCAGAATACTGAGGTTTTAGTTTAGAAAAAACGGGTTATTAGGTGCTTGGTGGTAGTTGTTGGATTTTGCTTTGAAGCAAACCATGCAACTCTTCTAACGGGTGAATCACGCCCCAGGAGGAGTTTGGTTCAGAAGCAAGCCCCATTGCCAGCAACTGAGCTTTACTCCCAGGTGTATGGATTGCAAAATTTTAGTTCTTTGCATGAAAAATCAGTGGGCTTTAACAGCCGCATTTACAGGGTTACCTGCACTGCTTCCCCAAAACTAGGTCTTAGGTTTAATGCTAATATTCAAGCCCAGCAGCCCAGGCCAGCCTAGATGTGGGGGGGGGGGCAAATTTCCCCATAAGACCTAACCCCATTTGCATCGCAGCACCACAAAGAGGGCTCTGAGTGCCACCTCTGGCACCCGTGCCATAGGTTCGCCATCACTGCCCTAGGACTTTCTGCCACTGGACATCACCTGAACATTTTCTCTGCTACCTGCCTGCCACCAAACGTTCCCATGAAAGAATCTCACACCGCCATACTCCTTTCCAGGTTACCTGGTACCGCGCTCTGGTGACATTGACAAGATTAAAATAATGGGTGTGGTTGCTTTCAGCATTGAATTTGGCAAGACTCTCAGCAGCTGCCTCCAGATACATGGGCTTAGTTGGATCATCAGCGGTTGGGCAGTCCGGGCAACTTCTTACAACAACGGCAGCTGGGACTGTTTGGAAAGAACAATGTTGGTCAGACAATCACTTTTCAACTCACAACCTGATGTCTTTCATTCTTTCAAAAAATTATACACACATCCCTCTTTTTATAGGCAGCTCTCTCTCACGAGCAGTTTCAGAGGAGGGATAACCTTATATTCCAGATGGATCATATCATTTCCCCTGCCGACATGGCCAATTGGCCATGCTGGCAGGGGCTGATGGGAATTGTAGTCCATAACATCTGGAGTGCCAAAGGTTCGCCACCACTGATCTATCGAGTGGGCCTATCCCACATCTGCTGTGTTTCAGCCATATCTCCAGGATGTTCCCCCCTTGGGACTACAACTCTTTAATGGCAACTAACCACAGACCACAGAAAACGGCAGCTCTGGTGGAGGTGGGCTGTGTGATATCCCATCTCTACTGAGCTTTTGCCCCTCCAGGATCTATCCCCAGATCTCCTCTGAATTCTCAACCCAAACTAGGAATTATCCTTCGTTACTCTGCTTGATACTTCCTTGCCAAACGTCTAGGCTGAAGATGTCACCTGTGAGAGTCTTGGGTTCCCTTTTAAAAACCAGAGGTGTAAATAGATTTTGAACGGATTGTATGAACCAGTGTGGAGTAAGAGTTAGAGAATCCGACTCTGCCCTCTGAGGTCCCTGGGCTCAAATCCATACTCTGCTGTGAGCATTTCCTGGATGGCCTTTGGCCCAGGGGTGTACCACCCAGAGAGAGAGATGGGTTTAAATGTCCCCGGGCTGCGGCCATTTAGTCATGTGGGAGGCGGAAAATCATCCCCACACACCTTCTCCCCCCCAGTCTATATACTGACCTCAAGACCTGCTGCAAAAAAAGTTGTTTGGTCATAGAAGGGGAGGGTGGCCACCCACACGAGCGGGGGACTCAGATTTTGCACCAGGCAACATTTTCCCTAGATACGCCTCTGCTTTGGCCAGCTAACCCTCTGTTGCTCAGCCTAAACTTTCTCATGAGGGGTTTTGTGATGATAAAATGAAGGAAGGGAGAACGCAGTTGTAAACTGGTCAGGGCAGTGACGGCGAACCTTTTCGAGACCGAGTGCCCAAATTGCAACCCAAAACCCACTTATTTCTAAAGCACTAACACGGCAATTTGTCCCTGAATACTGAGGTTTTAGCTTCTTAGAAAAAATGTTTGGCTCCATGCATGCTAGCATTTGGTGGTAGTCGATGGCTTTGGTTTGAAGCAACCATGCAACTATTCCAATGTGTGAATCACGACCCTAGGACAGTTTACTCAGAAGCAAGCCCCATTGCCAGCAACCAAGCTTACTCCCAGGTAAAGGATTGCGCTTTAGTTCTTCGCATGAAAATTCGGAAGTGGGTTTAACACTGCTTAATAGGGTTACCTGCACTGCTTCCCAAAACTAGATCTTACGCTTAATGCCAATAATTGAGCCCAGCTACCCAGGCCAGTTCAGGATGCGTGTGTGGGGCGTGCTCTGTTTACGCTGCTCCACAGAGAGGGGTTTCCTGAGTACCACCTCTGGCACCTGCAAGCTATAGGTCTTCCACCAACACTGGGTTAGGGCCTCCAATCTGGAGAAAAGCAAGGGTATAAACATCTAAATATATTCAAGCTATTTTGTGGGGATTTAGGCAGGTCAAAAGAGGGCAGGCAGGAAGGGATGAGCCAACACTTGACTCTCATGGCCCTTTCTCACTTGCCCGGGTCATGCCAATTGCCACTTTGGGGTCAGGAAGGGATTTTCATCCAGGCTAGACTGGCCAGGGAGCCTAGAGGTTTTTTTGCCTTCCTCTGAGCATAGAGGTGATGGGGGGAGTGGAAGGGGAATGGTAATTGTGAATTTCCTCTGCTGTGCACGGGCTGGACAAGACAACCCCTCAGATCCTTCCCAGCTCTACGTCTCCAGGCTTCTTTTTAGTTCCCTTTAAAAATGTTAAGGGTAAGTCCAACATTGTGGCTCCTCCTCCCTGCCTGGAGTGGTGGGAGGCTTCATCTGGTGAGCTAGGATGTGTTTCCAAGACTTCCACATTCCTGCTGGGTGACCTTGGCACAGCCACACAGTTCTCTGAACTCTCTCAGCCCCACCTTCCTCAGCAGGTGTCTGTTGCGGGGAGAGGGAAGGAAAGGAGCTCGTAAGCCACCTTGAGTCTCCTTACAGGATAGAAAGGTAGGGTAGAAATCCAAACTCTTCTCCTCTTCTCTCCATTTTTTAAAAACACCACCACAGGAACAGATGCGGGGCACGCCTCTATGAACCGTCTGTAATTCAGGCAACTGTCTTTATCAAAGAATACCTACTTGGACGTAAAACGCAGTCGTAGTTGTACAGGTGAAGGATTCTCCACGGTTTGTTGATGTAAAAGGTCAATTTGCACTGTCCAAAGACCTGCAGCAATAGAAACATCAGAGCCAAAGTTGGCAGAGCAAATTGGTTGAGCAGATGTCTCCCATGTAATTCAAGAAAGTGACTGTCAAGCTCGTTGCCTGCCTTCTGTCTCGACTCCTTTAACCCAACTCTGCAACATGGAATTGACTTCTTTAATTCTCTTCACACAATTTAATTTTGCCGGGGTGGGGTGGGGTGGGGTTTGAATCTGTTCAGTAATTAAAATCTGAAGTTCCTTGTAGACTTCAAGGCTCAGCTGATGATAGAGTTTTGCTCTTTACTGATAATGTGATAGAGAGTTTCAGGGTGGGATGAGGAAGACCTGGGTTCAAATTTGACTCTGCTGAGTTCGAGGCTTGGGTTCAAATTCTACTTTGCTATTTATTTATTGGTTGATTGATTGATTGATTGATTGATTGATTGATTGGTTATATTTTTATACCGCCCTCCCCCGAAGGGCTCAGGGAGGTAAACAGAACTAGAATAGGAGCAATATGAAATCAAAGTTAAAATCCAATAAAATATTAGGGTAGTTTTTGGCTCTATATAGTCAACCCCATCCTATTAAAACGGCAGTACTATTAAAATTCAGCATAAAAAGGATGGCTACTACCATCAAAGTCTCCTAAAACAAAAGGTGGGAGGTGGGACGGCAGGACCCACTGATGTTCTGGGTATCAGCAGCTGCCTCCCCAAAGGTCCGCAGAACAGCGCTTGGTATTTACAGGCCCCATGGAACTCATTAAGATCCTCAAGTAGGCCTCGGATTGACAGCTGGAGGGAGAGCGTTTCCACCAGGCCGGGGCTGAGCTGTGCCTCAGCCCGTCGCGGGAGGCTAGCTGCATCAACTGAGGGGCCAGGGATCACTAGCAGATTGGCCCGCTGCCAGAGATTCCGGGATCTTCAGGATGCTGTGAAGGCTGGCTGAATCTCCCATGAGCTGGTGGGATTCTAATCTGGAGAACTGGCTTGATTCTCCCACCTCCTCGATGACCTTAGTTAAGCAGCTAAGCCTTGAGTCTCTTTACAGCAGAGAAAGGCAGGGTATAAATCCAAATTCTTCTCCTCTCTCTCCCACAACCAGACACACATTTCCCATCCTACAGTGTGAGGATAAACAGCCTGTCCTGGGAGCTTTGGAGGAAGAGTGGAACGAAAAATCTAACAAATTAATAAACCATGCATCTAAAAATAATACATTAATCAAATCAATCAAATCAAATTAAAGCAAATTAATCAAATATATTTATCTGATAAATTGATAAAAGGCCATGTTGGATTCCAACTAAAATGTTCAATGATGGAAAGGGAGGAGTGATTTTTGGAAGTTCCTTTTCCTTCTGTAGACCTCACTAGTTCCGATGAGTTCCCCGTTCTTCAGGAGAAGCATTCAGGAAAAAGAGGGCATTGAGGGAAGGAAGGTTTTGTCTTGCTGTTGGGATCACGTGGCATTCGTGGAATAATTCACCAGGCTCCTACCCAGTCTCTGAGGCTCATTCCGCACACGCAGAATAATGCACTTTCAAACTGCTTTCAGTGCTCTTTGAAGCTGTGCGGAATAGCAAAACCCACTTGCAAACAGTTGTGAAAGTGGTTTGAAAACGCATTATTTTGCGTGTGCGGAAGGGGCCTGAACCAGGCAGAAGAAATACTTACCGACTCATGTGCTGGTCTAAACTTGCAGTCCTTCCAAGACTTCTTGCTCAGGACATGACACTCGGTTTCCAACACATCCAGAGTGAAATAATAGACCATGCCAGTGCCTTGCTAAAGATAAGAAGACAACACTTCTTGTCACACAAAAAAAATAGTGGCAGAATTAGAAACAGCAACACCAGCATTTTACACCAAACCCATTACAGAAAAGTATGTAGTGTGGATTTCCGCAACAACTGAAGTCTTCTGAATGAATCTTGTGTCCCTTACATTCGAGTCCAGTAGTACCTTAGAGACCCGTCAGATTTTTAGGGGTTTAAGCTTTCGAGTGAAAGCTTGTTCCGCTTATGTTTTCAGCGGATCCCTGGATAAATGTCCTTTCTGCAAAACTGTCAAAATCACCGTCCACATCACTGCAATAGAGTGTGGCTTTACAGGTCACAGGTTTGGAGAGGAGACGTCTGAGTGGGGAGATGATTGAAGTCTATACACCATGTGCATTGGGTAGAAAATGCTGACAGAGAGAATTTTCTCTTTCACAATACTAGAACCAGGGGCATCCATTGAAAATGCTGAGGGGAAGAATTAGGACTAATAAAGGGAAACACTTCTTCAATGCTAACGCAGTGATTGTTTGTTTGGAATAATACGCTGCCACAGGAGGTGGCGATGGCAACCAACCTGATAGCTGTAAAAGGGGCTTTGGATACAGATTTTATGGAGGAGAAGTCGATTCATGGCTACCAATCTTGGATCCTCTTGATCTGAGATTGCAAATGCCTTAGCAGCATTCAGGGTACTCGAGCAACAGCCGCAGAAGGCTCTTTGCAGCCACTCTCCTGCTCTGTGAGGCCCTTAAAGGCACCTGGTGGGCCACTGGTGAGTAGCAGAGTGCTGGGACTAGATGGACTCTTGGTCTCGATCCAGCTGGCTTGTTCCATGTTTCTTATAATATTTGCCTTACCTAAAACTGGGTACCGGCAGGCAGGAAGATGGAGCATGTGGCTAGAGCTTGGCTGTACTGGGAGACGGCCGTGTTTTGGGGGTATGCTGAGTAGACAGGATGGTCCATGCCTTCAGCATCCCCATGCCCATATCTGACAGAGGTAGTGATGGATGGCTCCGAGCCAGACTAGCCTGATCTCTACAGATCTCAGAAACTAAGCAGGGTCAACCAAGGAAGTCCAGGGTTGGTACCCAGAAGCTAGCAATGTAAACCACCTCTGAATGTCTCTTGCCTTGAAAACACTACAGTGTCTCCCTCAGTCTAAAATGCTGGGGGGAAGAATTAGGACTAATAAAAAGAAACACTTCTTCACTAATGCGTGATTGGTGTTTGGAATATGCTGCCACAGGAGGTGGTGATGGCCCCTAACCTGGATAGCTTTAAAAGGGCGCTTGGGGTAAAGACGCATGGAGGAGAAGTCGATGTATGGCTACCAATCTTGATCCCCCTTGATCTCAGATTGCAAATGCTTTAGCAGACCAGGTGCTCAGGAGCATCAGCAGCAGTAGAAGGCCATTGCTTTCACCTCCTGCATGTGAGCTCCCAAAGGCACCTGGTGGGCCACTGCGAGTAGCAGAGTGCTGGACTAGATGGACTCTGGTCTGATCCAGCAGGCTCGCTCTTATGTTCTTATGTTCTTAAGTCAGGTGTGACTTGATGGCAAAAAGAGAGAGAGAGAGAGAGAGAGAGAGAGAGAGAGAGAGAGAGAGATGGATGTCTTGAATAGAAAACCAAATGAGTGCAAGCATATCTGCAGCTCACCCACTGAAGCTGACGGGCATCAAAGATTCTCTGGAGTCCCACCACGTAGCCTTTTCTGCGATCTTCATTGAGCTTGTCTAGGGCCAGCTCTGCAACTGGCTTTATAGAAGAGCTGTTACAGGATGCAGGAATCACCCTGTCAGGAGGGGGTGGTGGAAATTCTGGACGAGGTGGAGAAACACCCAGGCAGCACAGTATCTGTGCTCCTATGAGCAGGGAGATGAAGACTGCCATTCTGGAATGTCTGGGGAACCAGGAGGGTGTCTGGAGCCAGCAAGGAAGACCAGAATGCTGAAATGGGCCCCTTATATATTTTGAGGTCAATCACCGCCTGCTGACCGTAATCTCTACCTTGGGCAAGACCACATACAAACAGTGAGTCAATGATTAGAAAGCTGAGCCTCAAAGTCCACCACCCAAAAAACATGAGCCCACTCTGAATCCAAGTCCTTGGATTTTCATGGTGGAAAGGGCCATTGAGTCACACCAATTTATGGCAACCGTGCAGGGTTTTCAAGGCTATTAGTAGACGGGGAGCGCTGGCCTTTGCCTGCTGATGCATGATAACGCTGGACTCCCATCCAAATGCTAACCAGGGCCGACCCTGCTTAGCTTCCAAGATATGATGAGATCAGACCAGCCTAGGCTGGTAAACTTAATACTGAGATCTATGGAATTTTTTTATTTTTTTACAGTTAGGTCAATTATACACTGGTGTCTTCCCTGCGCTGAAGGGAGATTCCTTTCGGGACACAGCTTGGTGGATTCCGCGTAGCAGAAATATAATTAGGACATTATAAATGTTGTTTTGGAGAAGAATTTTACACAGCCGTCTCCCCCAAAATGTTCAGCCCATTACATTCCTCTCAGCCCAGATTTTTCAAAAATTGCTAAATAGCTATCCCCCCCCCCCCAAGACCCCAGTGCAGGCTGAGGACAATTCTTGCCTGTGTAACCCCCATGCTCAGAATGGGTTGACCAGGGTGAGACTCAAAGCAGCAGAAGGCTGCAGAGCTCATGTAGTTGGAGGAGACAAGGCTACCAGACTCGGACCTTGGTTTGTATAAGCCTTGTATAAGCCTTGTATAAGCCTTGATTTGTATAAGCCTCGGACCTTGATTTGTATAATTTTTGTGTGTTTGTAATGGGTGAGAGTTCTCCTGGAAACCTTCACTGCTGTCAACCTGTTCACCAAGCCCTTGAGTCTCTAGAGCCAAACCCACCTTGCAGGAAGAATTGGACTCAAGCAATATCAGAAGACTGTGTAACTAGAAGGACTTGAAGGAAACCCGAATAGGACCTTAGAAGTGTAATGTGTTAAATGTTGATGTTTGATGTTAGTATGTTAAGAAAGTAAACCATTTTGTTCTTAACATTTGTTGCTGCAAACTCATTCCAAGTTCTGCCCCACAGAACCCACAGTTAAGAGGTTACACCTGCTGAGCGAATGCCAGCAGGGCAGAAATGTTTATTTCTCCTGCCTAAATCTCGTACTTTCATTTTTATACTCATGCCCACCATTTCCATGCGGTGTTGCTGAAAATTTCTGACGGAGATTCCTGCAGGTTTCCTCCTGCAGTCTACCCATTCATATATTTCACTGTCAAAAGTAAATGAATAAAATTTCTTTTACCTAGCAACCCAGAACAAGTCATTTTTTTGTTTGTTGTTGTTGTTGTTGTTTTTTATTTAGTTATCTTTTTTATTGTTTCTGTTATAGGTAAAAGGTAGATTTAGATTAGGAAATAGGACTGTGTAGAATATAGAGGTAGTTTTAGATAATTGATAGTGTAAATAGATAATATTAACAATAATCCTGTTACGTACAGAGAGGGAAACAGGAAATTTGTAAAGATAGTAATCTATGAAATATGAAAGGTAAATAACCTAATAATATAATTTCTAAACTTGTACTTATACAAAAGACCCTTTGTAATACTATATGCAAGGAAAAATAATTGTTTTCCTCTAGGAAAAGGTAACCGGACAGTTGTATACTTTATGTTTTCTTTTTCCTATTATGTTAAACTGTATATATTCAATAAAAATACTTTAAAAAAAAAGTATCCACCCTTCTGTTACGGATGACTTTTCCTGCCTCTCATATTCACTGCACGGAGTATCCCATAATTTCCACTGTTTATGAGAGCGGGCAAAGAGCGACCTTTGGAAAGATGAAACAAATAGCCCTGCATTATTTTTTGTTTCAGGCTTTTTTGTTCCACCCTGCCCCCCCCCCCTCTCTACTTTTGCCCTACCCAGTGATTGGGAGGCCTTTGTAAAACTTTGTTTCATCTTCAAGCATTTGTGCCCTATTATATCTATTGAAAGAATGATGGATCTAATACAGGAATATTGAAATGCCAAGGAATCATGAAATAACAAGCCTCTTTCCCCTCCCAGGGCAGTGGAAGGAAGTATGTGTGTTTGTGTGTGTGTAGAGAGAATATCAGTTCAAGACCAACAACCCTCAACTGAACATTTGGAAGAAATGAGAAATGCCCAGCAAAATAGATGGGGACGACTAGCATTCCTGTGTGACCCAGAAAGGACATCTGCACATCGGATAGCATTTGGTGAGAGCCAGCATAGTGTAGTGGTTAAGAAGGATGGACTCTAATCTGGAGAACCGGGTTTGAATCTCCACTCCTACATGCGAGTGGTGGACTCTTATCTGGTGAACTGGATTTGTTTCCTTTATCCTCCATGTGAAGCCTGCCGGGTGACTTTGGGCTGGTCACAGTTCTCTCCAAACTCTCTCAGCCCAACCTACCTCACCAGGTGTCTGTTGTGGGTCTCTTCTTCTTCTTCTTCTTCTTCTTCTTCTTCTTCTTCTTCTTCTTCTTCTTCTTCTTCTTCTTCTTCTTCTTCTCCTCCTCCTCCTCCTCCCCCTCCTCTCCTCCTCCTCCTCCTCTTCTCCTCCTCCTTCCTCTCCTCCCTCTCTCCTCCTAATCCCTTCTCTCCTCCCCTCCTCCTCCCCTCCTCCTCTCCTCCTCCTCCTCCTCCTCTCCCCCTCCTCCTCCCCTCCCCCTCCTCCCCCTCTCCTCCTCCTCCCCCTCCTCCTCCCTTTCCTCCTCCTCTCCTCCTCTCCTCCTCCTCCTCCCCCTCTCCTCCTCCTCCTCCCTCTCCTCCTCCTCCTCCTCCTCCCTCCTCCTCCTCCTCTTCTTCTTCTTCTTCTTCTTCTTCTTCTTCTTCTTCTTCTTCTTCTTCTTCTTCTTCTTCTTCTTCTTCCTCCTCCTCCTCCTCCTCCTCCTCCTCCTCCTGATGTTTAACACTCTAGCAGAATATATTTTCAGTTGCTGGTGGCAGCTGTTACTACGCAGTTTGTTTTCGGTACCCCTCCATCTGGATGTGAGGAAAAGAGGTGGGTCTTCAGCAGAGTCATGGGATAGCAGAAGGATTTGCTGACCTCCCAGGGATCCAGAGTAAAAGGGGATTACGAGTCGATTTCTTCACAGGGTACAATACCACCTTTATCCTAGCCTCTGTAAAAACATTCTGTGCTAGCGCATTGTGATATTCCCTATTCACATAATCTTTTAACAGCTCTAACATGACGATTTTAGGCAGCAGAGGAAATCTGTACTCATCTGAACATTATCTGCTATTGCGACAGAGTAGAACAAACTAGCTTCTTATCAGTGCTGAGGAAAATCTTTCTCTTCCACACCCCTTCTTTCCCTCTTGTGTCACAGGTGGATTACCCATGGCGAGGTTCCCGCAACAATAAAGAGAATTGGCCAGGGAGTCTCTAGGGCCCTTCCGCACACGCAAAATAATGCGTTTTCAAACCACTTTCACAACTGTTTGAAGTGGATTTTGCCATTCTGCACAGCTTCAAAGAGCACTGAAAGCAGTTTGAAAGTGCATTATTCTGCATGTGCGGAATGAGCCTTTGTTTCAGGGCAGGTTTGGCATTATTACCACTGCCCTGTTTGCAGAGGGGCAGGCATTACCCATTAGCTGGGTTTTTTTGCATGTGTTCAGGAGGGGGGGCAATGTTTCATGGGTTCTCTATTGCGCACGCATGGTTTAATGTTTAATATAATCTTTATTTTTTATCTTCAATCTCATCAATAGATCAATGTGTCAATCTATCAATCCGATATATCGACACAAAAAAGTTCAACTATTAAAGAAAAGTCTTGAATATGGCATCTGTACCCAAAGCCAGGTAATGTGAGAGCTTTCAATTATGATAAAAGAATAGTCGCAAGATCTACAGGTTAAGAATAGTCACTTTTAATTTTATAATGTATACATTCTAATTTCCAAAGTGCCTTCCTTGCAGAAACAATTGAGGCCAAACTAGAGGTTTGGCATAGCGGTCTGAGTGTCAGGTTAGGATCTGGAAGACCCAAGTTCAAATTTCTACTGTGCTGTGGAAGCTAGCAGAGAGCCAATGTGGTGCAGGTGGACTCTAATGGGGAGAACCGGGTTTGATTCCCCACTCCTCCATTCCAGCTGGTTGACCTGAGGCCCATCACAGTTCTCTCCAAACTTTCTCAGCCCCACCTGCCTCACAAGGTGTCTTGTGGAAAGAAGAAGGGAAAGTAGTTTATAAGCCACCTTGAGACTGTTGGAATATTCAGCCTTGTTTGCATGCAGTGACAGCACAAGCAACAGGGAATTCTGGGAAGCTGTACGAACATTCCAAAGGTGACAGTTAAAAACCGTTGGAAGTGTTCTGTTCCCTCACACACTCTCACTAGCTCACTCTCTAAACTGCCTGAGTTGAACTGGTTTCTACCTAGGTTCGCCTCTGTGAATCCCCACGGCCACAGAGCTCAACATTGTTTTGTTTCATTCCCCCCCCCCCCCCCCCGAACTGCAACATCCTTGTCGCAGTTATGAACTACATTTTTCTGCCGGAACAAGGTTGATACCGCTTCGAAGCTTCGAAGTGGGGAAGCATCGAAACGACACCTCATCCGTTCAACCAATCACGATTCTGTGGCATGCACAGAACGGAAGAGTCGTGGTGGGCATGTAATTTTAAACTGTAAACTGTACAAACTGTAAAAAAAAAAGAACGCTCCCGTTTCCTGCCGTAACACAAGTGCCAATAACACAATAACACAAGCGCAGTAACACAAGCGCCAATCGCGATCAAGGAGTGAAACCAAGAGGCACCAAGATGATCCCGCCACTTAGCTTGGTTCCAGGGGGCCAACTCAGTTGCTGTGGGGACAGCCTGGAATCGCCCTCCACTGAAGGGAACTGAGTCGACTTTAGCTCCCTTCTGTATTGGGGAAAGCCCTAAGTGAAAAGATGTTCTCTGTACTGCTTAAACCAAACGCTATGTAAAAGTGCTCTGACAAAAGATATGGTATCGCAACCAACCTGTAACAAACTATGAGCCGTGCATGTAACTATATTTGTGATGCTTTGTTAATGTATACACTGTACATGTTTTCTCTCTCAGTTAAGTACAGTTCTCCTTATGTTTATGAACTTCTGAGGTAAAACGGTTGACCCTTTGAGAGATAACTATTCTAATTTAACGTGACGCCCAATCCACATTTCTGCTCATTACTCTGCTTGACAGGATTAAATATTCTAAGTATACCTGTTGCCCGTCAGAGACTTCATACAGGAGAGAAAGGCAGGGTATAAATCCAAACTCTTCTATTCTTCTTCTTCTAATCAAGGGCTAGTCACACTCTCTGCCTGATCAGCCCCACCGGGGCTGAGGATAAAGTGGAAATAAGGAGTATGCTGGAAGCTACTTTGGGCTTTCATCGGGGAGAAAAGTAGTGCATAGGAGCAGCAGTGGCGTAGGAGGTTAAGAGCTCATGTATCTAATCTGGAGGAACTGGGTTTGATTCCCTGCTCTGCCGCCTGAGCTGTGGAGGCTTATTTGGGGAATTCAGATTAGCCTGTACACTCCCACACACGCCAGCTGGGTGACCTTGGGCGAGTCACAGCTTCTCGGAGCTCTCTCAGCCCCACCCACCTCACAGGATGTTTGTTGTGAGGGGGGAAGGGCAAGGAGATTGTAAGCCCCTTTGAGTCTCCTGCAGGAGAGAAAGGGGGAATATGAATACAAACTCCTCTCCTCCTCCTCTCACACCAAATGCTATCCGGTGTGCAGATGTCCTTTCCGGGTCACACAGGAATGCTAGTCGTCCCCAACCATTTTGCTGGGCGTTTCTTCCCCTTGCTCAGCTGAGGGGTGGTGGTCCACAGGAGGTGGGGTGTGGGAGTTGGCAGCCATTTTCATATCCATGCTGAACCCGTCCCCTCCCCAAACTCCACCTTCCCCAATCCCTGTTCCCAAACCTCCAGGAATTTGCCAAGCCAGAGGCAGCAACCCTAGACTTGAGCTGGACCTTCCTGAAGTCATGTGAGAGGAGGCTGGAGAATTAATTACTGGGTGTGCAAGGGGCAAACCTAATACTGGCAAACTGGAACTAAGCCCCAAGGCTCCTGGGAATTGTAGTACTGACACCAAAGAGATCTATTCTGCTATGACAATAGAGAGGAAAATAGAAGAGTTGGAGAAGGAAAGATGCCGACCCTGGGCAAAATGCTGCCTGGAAGGAGAATAGGGGGCTTGTGGCTCAGCAGCCCTAAAAAGAGCAACCTAACCGGGCTACAACTGGGCTCTTTCTAAAAAGGGCAACCTAACCAGGCTACAAGGACTAGAATTATAGAGTTGGAAGAGACCCCCAAGGGCCATCAAGTCCAACCCCCTGCAATGCAGGAACACCCAATCAAAGCACTCCCAACAGATGGTCATCCAGACTCTCTTTAAAAGCCTCCAAAGTAGGAGACTCCACCAGTCTCCGAGGTAATGCATTCCGCTGTCGAACAGCCCTGACGGTCAGGAGGTTTTTCCTGGTGCTTAGGTGGAATCTCTTTTCCTTCACCTTGAACCCATTCCTCCTGGTCCTAGTCTCTGGAGCAGCAGAAAACAAGCTTGCTCCCTCACCAACATGACATCCCTTCAAATATCTAAACATGGCTAGTATGTGACCTCTTAACTTTCTCTTCACCAAACTTAACATACCCAGCTGCCTAAGTCTCTCCTCATAGGGAATAGATTCCAGACCTTTTACCTCTGGACCCGTTCCAGCTTGTCAATGGCCCTTTCCCCACTTACCTTAAGCCCCGCGCTACTCTCCTAAAGTAGCGCGGGGTCCAGCTGCACTCCCCACTTCAGGGGCGGTGAGAACGCAGCCGCCCCGACACTGCCTCCCTCGCGCCCCCTCAGCGTGTGTAATTCCTGGCGCTTTTTCAAATGGCGCCTTTTGATGACCCCGCGCAGAGCGCGGGGTCATAGGGAAGCCGGGGCACGCACCAGGAATTGCGCGTGCTGGGAATTGCGCACAGCAACCCTCCGACAAGGGTAAGTGGGGAAAGGGCCCTTATCCTTCTTGAATTGTGGTGCCCAGAACTGCACAAAATATTCCAGGTGAGGTCTAACCAATGCAGAATAGAGAGGTACAATTACATCCCTCAATCTAGACACTATACTCCTATGGAGACAGCCCAGACTATGTTCTGTTAAAGCGCTCAGAAGAACAATAGATGGTGGGGACAACTTTCTTTAGGGCCGCCATTTGCCTGGCAAACTCCCTCATCCCTCTGACAGTACTCAATGAAATGCTGGAGGAAAAGGGGTTGCCATAAAGATTTCCATAGAGTGGCACTAATGCTGTGACATCACTTCCAGGCACTCCCCTGAGAGTAATGTCACAGAGTCAAGCATGGTTGTTTTCCCAATTCCCACCCCTGAAATGCATCTGCTTTCCTGGTGTTCCTGATTTCTGCTGACTTATGCCAGTTTTTGTGAGTTTGGGCGTGATCACAAACCAGGAAGCAAAAACAGCCAAGAGATATTTGATTCAAATGTTTTATTTATGAAGCACTTGTGTTTGGTTCCTCTATTTTCCAACAACAACGTTAGATTGCATTTTTAGACGTTACAAAAAGAAGGAAAAAAAGAATCATAATCTTTGGAGTTAAAGAATACGGCTGACAAGCTTTTGAAGTTACCTGTGGTTCAGTGTTGTGTACGTTTGGGCATTTTAAAATAAGGGAACAGACTCGACACCTGGAACCTGAATATAGCACCCCAAATCAGTTCTTTAAGGTATTACTTCTGTTTGCCAATGGGAGGGACAAAGACCACCTGGACAAATAGAAATTTCATTCAGCTCTCCTCCTGCTCCTAAGATTTCCTCTGGCATAACCTGCACCTCTTCTATTTTGAGTCTTCATTTATACGCAAAAGAACCATGTTCTAAAAAGAGAGATGCAACTAAGGCAGAGGCGTAGCTCCAAGGGGATAGGGAGGTGCACGACGCACCGGGCGCACACCCCTGTGGGGACGTGGCGGGGGTGTTCCGGGGTAGGACGGGGGCGGACGTTGGTGTGACAGGGCGCCCCGCCCCTGTCAATCTTTCCCCCCTTGCTATACCTCTGAACTAAGGTGGACGCATTTGAAACCTATGCCAGGCACAATAACTTGACAAAACATATATAGTCCTTATGATAGCAGAGGGTAGATTTTTGAGGCTATTGATACACGCTGGGACTTATCAGGGTAAAGCTTCCGTGGATTTAAGAAATTGAGCACACGCAGGATGATATGGAAGTGATTTCTTTTGCAGTTTGGCCCCATGGTTTTGACAGGTTCTTCTTATTCATGGGCTACCGGCCCAGGGCCTCTCCTTCCAAGCCAGGCTCAGCACTCTGAGGGCCAGTTTTATATATCGAAATGCCGATACTTTCCAGGGCAGCCTGGAATGATTGCTCTCTTAACGATGGCAAGGGGGGTCACAACCGGAGGGACTTCGTCCGAATGGGAGTGTGACCCGCTTGTTGCATTGTGGGAATGGATCAAGTCAAGGTGACGGAAGCCCCGCCCAGCAGGTGGAAGGTGCCCTTTTAGATGCTCCTCAGTCAAGTGGTGGTGATGAACTCCAGGCTGCGGAAAGAGAAGAGTTGTGAACAAACCGTTCGAGTCACAGACTCAGAGCACAAATCCTCATGGGGATCTTTTGGGCCGGGCTGGCAGGGATCCAGACCGAGTGGGGGCACCCCATGGGCATGCCTGATTGCTGGGGTTGCCATCCTCCAGGTGGGGCCTTGAGACCTCCTGGGATTACAACCGATCTCCAAATGACAGAGAGCAAGCAGTTCACCTGAAGGAAATGGCTGCGTTGGAGGGCAAAGTCTATGGTTGTAATTCCAGGAGATCTCCTGGCCCAACCTAGAGACATGGCAACCTGAATTCTATGCTACAAAGCATATGAAGTTGGGGCTATGCGTTGGAAAGTGTTCATAAGTGAACAAACAAGGATGCACCAGCAGGTGGAAGTATGGTTGTAGTAGGGGTCAGTGGCAGCTGGCCCTGCTACAAGAATCATAGGGACTTTCCCCACTGACAGAGTTGAACTGGTTTCTACTTAGGTTTGCCTCAGTGAATCCCCACTGCCACTAAGCTCAACATTGTTTTGTCTCAGTTCCCTCCCCCACTCAGAACTACACTTTTCCGCCGGAACAAGGTCGATACCGCTTCGAAGCTTCGAAGTGGGGAAGCATCGAAACGACACCTCATCCGTTCAACCAATCACGAGCCGCTTTTGTGGCATGTGCAGAACGGGAGAGTCGTGGCAGGCAGAAAGCGCATGTAACTGTAAACTGTAAAAACTGTAAAAAAAAAAAGAGAGAACGCTCCCGCTTCCCGCGGTAACACAAGTGTCAATCACGATCGAGGAGCGAAACAGGCACCAAGATGATCCCACCCACTCAGCTCGGTTCCAGGGGGCCAACTCAGTTGCTGTGGGGACAGCCTGGAATCGCCCTCCACTGAAGGGAACCAAGTCGACCTTAGCTCCCTTCTGTAGTGGGGAAAGCCCCATAGAATCATGGAGTTGGAATAGACCACAAGGGCCATCAAGTCCAACCCCCTGCCATGCAGGAAGACACAATCAAGACTAGGACCCTGGCAGCTGCCAATCTTGGGGTACGTTGATTCCAGTCCTGAAGCCCCTCTCCATCCAGGGACCAACACTCCCTGAGAGTTTGTTCAGATCCAGCCCAGTCATCAGTAAGGTGTGCTCTGGGGAGGGAGTGCTAAAAGCCACGTTTAAAGTTGGTATACCTGATGGTCATAGATGGTGCAGTGCACATCATGCTCTTCGGCTCCCTCTGCCCCGACCTTGTGAGTGGACACTTTGCAGAACCCATAGTGCTGAAAAACAAGAAAAACAAAGAAGTTACGGCACTGCTAAGGGTCGGCAAACCAAGCCCGGTGTCTGCTCATATAGCATTGTCCAGAAAATAGCACAAACACCTCTCTTCTCTTAGCCAATCTCTGTGTGCTTTTCTCCAGCCACGGCCAAGCGTCTTCTGTTGCAAACTGCGTTTCTTTTTTTTTAAAATTGCTTTATTATATTTACAAATTTACAATTCTAAATATGCATGAATTTTACAATTTACAATTTGCGATTTACAATTATAAGTGTGCATAAATACATTCAAGATAATCTCATCAACTATTTGCAACCTATTAAATACTTTATATCATTACTATAATATTCATTTTCAAAATTATCTATAGTTACTGGACTTCCGCAATTACATACCAAGCTGAACCAAAATACTTACTGTTTTAATCTACTAAATGTATTTATTTTATCTTTCTATTACCTTTTATACTTATTAAATTATATCTAAGATAACATATTTTTGTTTTAATTTCTCTTCAATATATTTGCGTTTCTTGATCTCTCGCACTACCACATGAGCAAGTGTTGGTTGAAAATATTTGTCTTTCAAATTATGTCCAGTGAAGGGCAGTCTCTGCAGTCACTGGACAGGAGTGTATGAGAAACGCAGTCATGACACGGCCACGCTGGGGGTTGGGTCGGCGTACATGACACTGACCCAACCCCCCGGGACCGCTACAAAAGTCACAGGGCAGGGGGGCGTGTCCCCAGGCCTCGGCGATGTGCCGGACGGTCGCAGAGAAGGTAGGTCGATCGGGCAAAGGGGGGAGGGATGGTGCCTTCCAGCCGCTGCCATTCGCACGGCAGCAGCTGGAAGCCGCTGTTTTCCAACAACCTCGCTCGGGGAGTGAGGTCGGGGAGCGAGGTGGGAAAATGGCAGCTTCGTGCCGCTGGGGAGGAGCGAGGGCGGTGTGGCTGCGAAGCAGCTGCACCCCCCATGTGAACATATCCCTGGGGACGGCATTTTTGCCGTCCCCAGGGCGCTGTATTTGGCCCTTGCGGAAAGGGCCCCAGTCCCCAAATCAAGAATCTTTACTTTATGGTGGTGGAACCCCACCCCCCACTCATTTAGTTTAGTGGGCCCTGGACCTGTCTGAGGTACCTCAGGAAAAAGCAGATTGTACAGCCTGAGTATTGTGCATTTCCTGAGCTTGCAGGGGGTTGGACTAGATGACCCTTCAGATCCCACTGTGTTTCTATGTATTCATTCACTCTTTGGCAAATTTAGCACAGATCAGGAGACCATCAGATGAAGGGACCATCTGATGAGTAGAGCTTTAACTCCCAAAAGCTTACACTCTGAAAATCTTGTTAGTTTTTAAGGTGCTACTGGACTCAAATCCAGATGTTCTACTGCCGACCAACACAGTTGTCCTGTGGAACAACCGCAATTATATGCATTTTTTTTAAGAAAAGGTGGGGAAATAGCCAATGTAGGGCGAAACTGGCTCATCTCTCATCTGCCTCATCGATTAGGGGAAGGAAGCAGGATACACTGCCTCCAAAGTCAGACAAAACACAAAGGTTCAAACACAGGCTTGGCCTGGTGCTTTGGAAAACCAGGGCTGGATCTAGTAGATATCAAGGGCAGGTTGCTCTGGACAAGAAATTCAAAAGGGGGGACTGGCAAATTAGAACATAAGAACATAAGAACTAGCCTGCTGGATCAGACCAGAGTCCATCTAGTCCAGCACTCTGCTACTCGCAGTGGCCCACCAGGTGCCTTTGGGAGCTCAGGTGCAGGATGCGAAAGCAAGGGCCTTCTGCTGCTGCTGCTCCTGAGCACCTGGTCTGCTAAGGCATCTGCAATTTGAGATCAAGGAGGATCAAGATTGGTAGCCACAGATCGACTTCTCCTCCATAAATCTGTCCAAGCCCCTTTTAAAGCTATCCAGGTTAGTGGCCATCACCACCACCTGTGGCAGCATATTCCAAGCACCAATCCCACGTTGCGTGAAGAAGTGTTTCCTTTTATTAGTCCTAATTCTTCCCCCCAGCATTTTCAATGAATGCCCCCTGGTTCTACTATTGTGAGAAAGAGAGAAAAATTTCTCTCTGTCGACATTTTCTACCCCAGGCATAATTTTATAGACTTCAATCATATCCCCCCTCAGACGTCTCCTCTCCAAACTGAAGAGTCCCAAACGCTGCAGCCTCTCCTCATAAGGAAGGTGCTCCAATCCTTCAATCATCCTCGTTGCCCTTCTCTGCACTTTTTCTATCTCTTCGATATCCTTTTTGAGATGTGGCGACCAGAACTGAACACAGGACTCCAAGTGTGGTTGCACCACGGCTTTATATAAGGGCATGACAACCCTTGCAGTTTTATTAAATTGTCTACTGCTCCACACCAAAACACTTTGGTTGGCACTTGAACCATCTACATATTGATGAATTCTCCATCTATCGATTACCAAAGGTTGTTATTGTTTGGATTCAAACATATACTATGCCGATATGTTACATCCTACGTTCTTGGGAACAACCCGATACATATGAAGGCCAACACTGGCTGAAGGTATGGCGGCTGTGATTTCATAAAATTTCCCAATGATAATAATAACAACAATATAATTCACACATACAATTTTTACAGAGATCTGAAATCAGAGAGATCAGAAATGGCTATTCAGCATAATCTATCCAAATTCAAGGCACCCAAGCCCCAATGGGACCAAAAATGGGGTACATGTCATTCAGTCTGATCCCAGATTCTGTCTGCGTTGCATGAGCCACAACAGAATCGTCATCTCTCCCTGTACTTACTAAGTGGTCGCCTGTCTCCACGTGGCAATCATCGTGGTGTTCGTTCGCATGCTGGGCAGAGCAATTGGTATTGACAATTGCAAACTCTGCATGGACACCCCCGGTCAAGTGCTGGGAAGACAGCAAAACAAGTTGAAGCAATCTCTGTGCTGAGAAAGTACAAAGAACTTGGAACTAATCAAACTCAACGAATTTATGCACAGTGGATATGAGACATCAGAGGTATGTGTCAGACTGTCAGGATCCCTGGTCTGTTCAAGAAAAACACTTCTGTGTGAGCAAAAGTCTTTGGCTCATTCCACACATGCAGAATAATGCACTTTCAAACTGCTTTCAGTGCTCTTTGAAGCTGTGCGGAATAGCAAAATCCACTTGCAAACAGTTGTGAAAGTGGTTTGAAAACGCGTTAATTTGCGTGTGCGGAAGGGGCCTTTTTAGAAACAGCAGTTCAAGGAAAGATAGGGCAGCAGATGTTTAATGACAGAACCAGTAAACCCCACCAATATCCCCTTTCAAATAGGAAAGAGGACCCGGCACCCTGCTCCAAGCCGCACCTCCTATCCCAGAAAAACCCAACTCTTCCCCGTCAGCTGGAAAACAGTGCGGCTGGCCTCTCCTTATCGCGTTCTCCTCCATCCACGCCAACACAGGAAATAAAACCCAGGTGTGAAACTAAAACAAAAGGCTGTAGATTCCCAGGGCTGCATTTGAGGCTGCGGGGGCAGGGGGGGGGGGAGACAAACTACCGTACCCACCTCCCACCAGGAGGAGAATTATGCGCAAGCTTGGTGTATCACTGGGCATGACAGAGACCAGTCTACAGTTTTATAGGCTTCCACACGAGTCTCTCTCTGTCTCTCATGCCACTGTACACTACAGCTTTGGAAGTTTTAAATGGGTCGCCTTATCCTTTCTTTCCTGCTTTCAACCACACCTTTTACATAGTGGCAGAACTATCTCCTCCGATATCACCTAATTCAAGATCAGTTTATTTACAATCTTATGTCAGCATATACGACCATTGAGCATCATCAAAATGTTTCCCCTGTTCTTCTTCTTGCCCATTCTCCTTATTCTCAGCACCACATCTGTGAACACCAATCTCTGAGCTGCTGTAGCAACCTGTCTGGAATAAAACCAAGGTATCTAGTTTGGCCTGTAATCCTTTTGGGAGGCTGTCCTACTTTGGTCCCATAATGAGAAGACAAGCTTCACTAGAAAAGAAAATAATGCTGAAGAAAATAACATATCTAAAGCCTGCCTTTAAATATCAATTGAGTCTAATTATTGAACAGACCAGGGACATGACAGAGAGAGGGAAAACTACTGTGTCCTTGTAGGAAAAGAGGGATAAAAATGCTCTCACAACTTAACAGCCTGGCCTTCTGGCTTTGATGCCACCATGGTTGAATTCTCTTTGCAAAGATAAAGCATCACTTCCTATACTGTCAATGAAACGTCTTTTTCCCCCTGAGATTTTATTACTAATAATGCCACCTACAATTATATTTTCTTCTTTGAGAACACAGAAAACAATCTTGCTTTCTTATAAAAGGACCAAAGAGCAAGACAAATTTGATCCAAACAAAACTTCAAGGAGATTCTGTAAATTATTAAAATTATTAAAACAAATAAACAAATACAGTCATTTGTCAAGAAATGTGTGCTGATCTTTACAAGAACATCCATAGCTCTGGCACTTTGTAATGGTGACTCTTGTATTCATCCTGTTCTGATCAGTTGTAGTTTGGATCTATATCTCCGCTTTCTCTCCTGTAAGGAGACTCAAAGGGGCTTACCATCTCCTTTCCCTCCCCCCCCCCCACAACAAACACCCTGTGTGGTGGGTGGGGCTGAGAGAGCTCCGAAGAACTATGACTAGCCCAAAGTCACCCAACTGGCATGTGTTGGAGTGCACAAACTAATCTGGCTCACCAGATAAGCCTCCTCAGCTCAAATGGCAGAGCAGAGAATCAAACCCGGTTCTCCAGATTAGAGTGCACTTGCTCTTAACCACTACACCACGCTGGCTCTCCAACCTGAAGACCCAACCTTACACAGAGTGACGCTATAAAGCAGGGGTGTCCAACGGTGTGGTGATCCCAGCTTCAACACTCACCACATGGTACCCTCGGGAAATCTCAAGGAGCTTATAGTAGTCTTGAGTGGTGTTTGCCGCATTATACTCGGCCAGTGCTGCATTAACTGTGTTCACCACGTCAGTGTCATTCAGACGGGACAGACGTATGCCATCGGGGACCATCCTAATAAAATCTTCACTCGAATCTAAGGGAAGAAACAGAGAAAAGAATGCTCATTTCTAATGAAGGTCATTCATTGGGATACTTCCGGAAGCAGACTGGGCCTAGCCACAAGCTAAGCTACAGCTGCCAACCTGCAGGTGGTGGCTGGAGATGTCCAGCTATTACAACCGGTCTTCAGGTGATAGAGGTTGGTAGCCCTGGAGAAAATGGCTGCCTTGGAATGTGGACTGTAATTGAAGCCCTCCTCTCCCCAAAACCGTGCCCTCTTTAGGTGATTCTCCCAAAATCTACAGGTATTTCTCACCCCCAAGCCAAGCTGAGCAGTCTATGGGCGTTTTCCCACTTACCTTAAGCCCTACGCTACTCTCCTCAAGTAGCATGGGGTCCCCCAGCACTCCCCACTACAGGGGTGGCGACAGAGCAGCCGCCCCAACGCTGCCGCTGCCGAGCCCCCTCAGTACGCGTAATTCCTGGTGCCTTTTGAAACAGCGCCTTTTGATAACCCTGCATGTTTTTAAAACAGCCCAACAGGGAGAATGATCCCGTTTTCTACCTTCGCTAACCAGCCACATAGGAAACAACAGGACTTGATGATTTTGGGACCTAATGGAATTTCTAACGGAAAAGCAGACCCAATTAGTAACCCCCCTCTCGGCACACACAAATAATTAGTAACCCACTCTCGGGAACTGGTGAGAACCTGCTGGATCCCACCTCTGCATTTACCCCATGTAGGAAGGTTCATTATATACAGAAGCTGCCATTTTAGGATGCTGTACGATGACATCATCACCCGCTGTCCTTTCAAAGCAAAGCGAGGCGCTCAGCATTACAGATGGATTTCTGGTGACTCCAGAAGGAGAGGGCGTGTGACCTTTAAACTATGTTCCCCCTCTTGTAATCCTCTAACAGAAGTCATCTTCCCAACCTTTTCATGCATTTAGGAGCCTGGAATGAGATCCGCCCCAAACAACAAAGCCCTTACCTGGAGAGGAATGGCATTTTGTGTGCACCACCTTATATTGTCCATTATCGTGGATCAGTTTGACATCACAGTCCCCTTCAACAGCCTGGAGGTTCAAAAGAAGAAAAATTACAGGTTGTCGTGCTGGCGAAGAGACCTCTAGGGAACAACAGCAAATCGAAGGCATCACACACTAGCATGCTTGGAGTGACATTGTTATTGTGGCCTCAGAAGGCAAATGAGGCAAATGTATGAAAAACACCATCTGATCCCCTATAGCCGTGATGGCGAACCTATGGCACGGGTGCCAGAGGTGGCACTCAGAGCCCTCTCTTGGGGGGGGGGGGGGTGGGGGGGGGGGGGTTGGGGGGGGGGTGGGGTGGGGGGGGGGGGGGCGGAGGAGGAGGGGGGGGTGGGGGGGGGGGGGGGTGGGGGGGGGGGGAGGGAGGGGGGGGGGGGGGGTGCGGTGGGGGGGGGGTGGGGGGGGGGGGGGGTGGGGGGGGGGGGGGGTGGGGGGGGGGGGGGGTGGGGGGGGGGGGGGGTGGGGGGGGGGGGGGGTGGGGGGGGGGGGGGGTGGGGGGGGGGGGGGGTGGGGGGGGGGGGGGGTGGGGGGGGGGGGGGGTGGGGGGGGGGGGGGGTGGGGGGGGGGGGGGGTGGGGGGGGGGGGGGGTGGGGGGGGGGGGGGGTGGGGGGGGGGGGGGGTGGGGGGGGGGGGGGGTGGGGGGGGGGGGGGGTGGGGGGGGGGGGGGGTGGGGGGGGGGGGGGGTGGGGGGGGGGGGGGGTGGGGGGGGGGGGGGGTGGGGGGGGGGGGGGGTGGGGGGGGGGGGGGGTGGGGGGGGGGGGGGGTGGGGGGGGGGGGGGGTGGGGGGGGGGGGGGGTGGGGGGGGGGGGGGGTGGGGGGGGGGGGGGGTGGGGGGGGGGGGGGGTGGGGGGGGGGGGGGGTGGGGGGGGGGGGGGGTGGGGGGGGGGGGGGGTGGGGGGGGGGGGGGGTGGGGGGGGGGGGGGGTGGGGGGGGGGGGGGGTGGGGGGGGGGGGGGGTGGGGGGGGGGGGGGGTGGGGGGGGGGGGGGGTGGGGGGGGGGGGGGGTGGGGGGGGGGGGGGGTGGGGGGGGGGGGGGGTGGGGGGGGGGGGGGGTGGGGGGGGGGGGGGGTGGGGGGGGGGGGGGGTGGGGGGGGGGGGGGGTGGGGGGGGGGGGGGGTGGGGGGGGGGGGGGGTGGGGGGGGGGGGGGGTGGGGGGGGGGGGGGGTGGGGGGGGGGGGGGGTGGGGGGGGGGGGGGGTGGGGGGGGGGGGGGGTGGGGGGGGGGGGGGGTGGGGGGGGGGGGGGGTGGGGGGGGGGGGGGGTGGGGGGGGGGGGGGGTGGGGGGGGGGGGGGGTGGGGGGGGGGGGGGGTGGGGGGGGGGGGGGGTGGGGGGGGGGGGGGGTGGGGGGGGGGGGGGGTGGGGGGGGGGGGGGGTGGGGGGGGGGGGGGGTGGGGGGGGGGGGGGGTGGGGGGGGGGGGGGGTGGGGGGGGGGGGGGGTGGGGGGGGGGGGGGGTGGGGGGGGGGGGGGGTGGGGGGGGGGGGGGGTGGGGGGGGGGGGGGGTGGGGGGGGGGGGGGGTGGGGGGGGGGGGGGGTGGGGGGGGGGGGGGGTGGGGGGGGGGGGGGGTGGGGGGGGGGGGGGGTGGGGGGGGGGGGGGGTGGGGGGGGGGGGGGGTGGGGGGGGGGGGGGGTGGGGGGGGGGGGGGGTGGGGGGGGGGGGGGGTGGGGGGGGGGGGGGGTGGGGGGGGGGGGGGGTGGGGGGGGGGGGGGGTGGGGGGGGGGGGGGGTGGGGGGGGGGGGGGGTGGGGGGGGGGGGGGGTGGGGGGGGGGGGGGGTGGGGGGGGGGGGGGGTGGGGGGGGGGGGGGGTGGGGGGGGGGGGGGGTGGGGGGGGGGGGGGGTGGGGGGGGGGGGGGGTGGGGGGGGGGGGGGGTGGGGGGGGGGGGGGGTGGGGGGGGGGGGGGGTGGGGGGGGGGGGGGGTGGGGGGGGGGGGGGGTGGGGGGGGGGGGGGGTGGGGGGGGGGGGGGGTGGGGGGGGGGGGGGGTGGGGGGGGGGGGGGGTGGGGGGGGGGGGGGGTGGGGGGGGGGGGGGGTGGGGGGGGGGGGGGGTGGGGGGGGGGGGGGGTGGGGGGGGGGGGGGGTGGGGGGGGGGGGGGGTGGGGGGGGGGGGGGGTGGGGGGGGGGGGGGGTGGGGGGGGGGGGGGGTGGGGGGGGGGGGGGGTGGGGGGGGGGGGGGGTGGGGGGGGGGGGGGGTGGGGGGGGGGGGGGGTGGGGGGGGGGGGGGGTGGGGGGGGGGGGGGGTGGGGGGGGGGGGGGGTGGGGGGGGGGGGGGGTGGGGGGGGGGGGGGGTGGGGGGGGGGGGGGGTGGGGGGGGGGGGGGGTGGGGGGGGGGGGGGGTGGGGGGGGGGGGGGGTGGGGGGGGGGGGGGGTGGGGGGGGGGGGGGGTGGGGGGGGGGGGGGGTGGGGGGGGGGGGGGGTGGGGGGGGGGGGGGGTGGGGGGGGGGGGGGGTGGGGGGGGGGGGGGGTGGGGGGGGGGGGGGGTGGGGGGGGGGGGGGGTGGGGGGGGGGGGGGGTGGGGGGGGGGGGGGGTGGGGGGGGGGGGGGGTGGGGGGGGGGGGGGGTGGGGGGGGGGGGGGGTGGGGGGGGGGGGGGGTGGGGGGGGGGGGGGGTGGGGGGGGGGGGGGGTGGGGGGGGGGGGGGGTGGGGGGGGGGGGGGGTGGGGGGGGGGGGGGGTGGGGGGGGGGGGGGGTGGGGGGGGGGGGGGGTGGGGGGGGGGGGGGGTGGGGGGGGGGGGGGGTGGGGGGGGGGGGGGGTGGGGGGGGGGGGGGGTGGGGGGGGGGGGGGGTGGGGGGGGGGGGGGGTGGGGGGGGGGGGGGGTGGGGGGGGGGGGGGGTGGGGGGGGGGGGGGGTGGGGGGGGGGGGGGGTGGGGGGGGGGGGGGGTGGGGGGGGGGGGGGGTGGGGGGGGGGGGGGGTGGGGGGGGGGGGGGGTGGGGGGGGGGGGGGGTGGGGGGGGGGGGGGGTGGGGGGGGGGGGGGGTGGGGGGGGGGGGGGGTGGGGGGGGGGGGGGGTGGGGGGGGGGGGGGGTGGGGGGGGGGGGGGGTGGGGGGGGGGGGGGGTGGGGGGGGGGGGGGGTGGGGGGGGGGGGGGGTGGGGGGGGGGGGGGGTGGGGGGGGGGGGGGGTGGGGGGGGGGGGGGGTGGGGGGGGGGGGGGGTGGGGGGGGGGGGGGGTGGGGGGGGGGGGGGGTGGGGGGGGGGGGGGGTGGGGGGGGGGGGGGGTGGGGGGGGGGGGGGGTGGGGGGGGGGGGGGGTGGGGGGGGGGGGGGGTGGGGGGGGGGGGGGGTGGGGGGGGGGGGGGGTGGGGGGGGGGGGGGGTGGGGGGGGGGGGGGGTGGGGGGGGGGGGGGGTGGGGGGGGGGGGGGGTGGGGGGGGGGGGGGGTGGGGGGGGGGGGGGGTGGGGGGGGGGGGGGGTGGGGGGGGGGGGGGGTGGGGGGGGGGGGGGGTGGGGGGGGGGGGGGGTGGGGGGGGGGGGGGGTGGGGGGGGGGGGGGGTGGGGGGGGGGGGGGGTGGGGGGGGGGGGGGGTGGGGGGGGGGGGGGGTGGGGGGGGGGGGGGGTGGGGGGGGGGGGGGGTGGGGGGGGGGGGGGGTGGGGGGGGGGGGGGGTGGGGGGGGGGGGGGGTGGGGGGGGGGGGGGGTGGGGGGGGGGGGGGGTGGGGGGGGGGGGGGGTGGGGGGGGGGGGGGGTGGGGGGGGGGGGGGGTGGGGGGGGGGGGGGGTGGGGGGGGGGGGGGGTGGGGGGGGGGGGGGGTGGGGGGGGGGGGGGGTGGGGGGGGGGGGGGGTGGGGGGGGGGGGGGGTGGGGGGGGGGGGGGGTGGGGGGGGGGGGGGGTGGGGGGGGGGGGGGGTGGGGGGGGGGGGGGGTGGGGGGGGGGGGGGGTGGGGGGGGGGGGGGGTGGGGGGGGGGGGGGGTGGGGGGGGGGGGGGGTGGGGGGGGGGGGGGGTGGGGGGGGGGGGGGGTGGGGGGGGGGGGGGGTGGGGGGGGGGGGGGGTGGGGGGGGGGGGGGGTGGGGGGGGGGGGGGGTGGGGGGGGGGGGGGGTGGGGGGGGGGGGGGGTGGGGGGGGGGGGGGGTGGGGGGGGGGGGGGGTGGGGGGGGGGGGGGGTGGGGGGGGGGGGGGGTGGGGGGGGGGGGGGGTGGGGGGGGGGGGGGGTGGGGGGGGGGGGGGGTGGGGGGGGGGGGGGGTGGGGGGGGGGGGGGGTGGGGGGGGGGGGGGGTGGGGGGGGGGGGGGGTGGGGGGGGGGGGGGGTGGGGGGGGGGGGGGGTGGGGGGGGGGGGGGGTGGGGGGGGGGGGGGGTGGGGGGGGGGGGGGGTGGGGGGGGGGGGGGGTGGGGGGGGGGGGGGGTGGGGGGGGGGGGGGGTGGGGGGGGGGGGGGGTGGGGGGGGGGGGGGGTGGGGGGGGGGGGGGGTGGGGGGGGGGGGGGGTGGGGGGGGGGGGGGGTGGGGGGGGGGGGGGGTGGGGGGGGGGGGGGGTGGGGGGGGGGGGGGGTGGGGGGGGGGGGGGGTGGGGGGGGGGGGGGGTGGGGGGGGGGGGGGGTGGGGGGGGGGGGGGGTGGGGGGGGGGGGGGGTGGGGGGGGGGGGGGGTGGGGGGGGGGGGGGGTGGGGGGGGGGGGGGGTGGGGGGGGGGGGGGGTGGGGGGGGGGGGGGGTGGGGGGGGGGGGGGGTGGGGGGGGGGGGGGGTGGGGGGGGGGGGGGGTGGGGGGGGGGGGGGGTGGGGGGGGGGGGGGGTGGGGGGGGGGGGGGGTGGGGGGGGGGGGGGGTGGGGGGGGGGGGGGGTGGGGGGGGGGGGGGGTGGGGGGGGGGGGGGGTGGGGGGGGGGGGGGGTGGGGGGGGGGGGGGGTGGGGGGGGGGGGGGGTGGGGGGGGGGGGGGGTGGGGGGGGGGGGGGGTGGGGGGGGGGGGGGGTGGGGGGGGGGGGGGGTGGGGGGGGGGGGGGGTGGGGGGGGGGGGGGGTGGGGGGGGGGGGGGGTGGGGGGGGGGGGGGGTGGGGGGGGGGGGGGGTGGGGGGGGGGGGGGGTGGGGGGGGGGGGGGGTGGGGGGGGGGGGGGGTGGGGGGGGGGGGGGGTGGGGGGGGGGGGGGGTGGGGGGGGGGGGGGGTGGGGGGGGGGGGGGGTGGGGGGGGGGGGGGGTGGGGGGGGGGGGGGGTGGGGGGGGGGGGGGGTGGGGGGGGGGGGGGGTGGGGGGGGGGGGGGGTGGGGGGGGGGGGGGGTGGGGGGGGGGGGGGGTGGGGGGGGGGGGGGGTGGGGGGGGGGGGGGGTGGGGGGGGGATGCCCAAGAGGCTGGTGCCGCTGGGCCCTACCCAAACTTTCTGAAGTTCTTGAGACAGGGCAGGGGAAACAGTGGTGGGATCCAAAAATTTTAGTAACAGGTTCCCATGGTGGTGGGATTCAAACTGTGGTGAAGCGCCAATGGGGCTGGGTGGGGCACGACGGGGGCGTGGCTGGGCATTCTGGGGGTGGGAGATTCCTGCGCAGGGCTATGGCAAGGATGCAGCTGCTGCGCCGGTCCTTGGGTGGGAAACGAATGCACGCAGGCGCAGGCTGCCACGCACGCCGGTGCACCTCCTGCTAGACTGCTTCAAGTTCTGCACGCTACTGCTGAGGGGAGGGGCGTAACTAAGGCAAAAGTCATGTGGCAAAATCACCAATGAGTAACCCCCTCTGGGCACGCACAAATAATTAGTAACCTACTCTCGGGAACCTGTGAGAACCTGCTGGATCCCACCTCTGAGGGGAAAGCAGTTTTCAACAAAGATATTCCTCCTCTTCCTCCTTCTCTCCATCCCTGTGTTCCTGAGGTGTGAATAAGAGCCAAACTATACCTTGCCTTCAAAAAGACGTTTTCACGTGCTTGGGGATCTGTTTCATAGAAAGTGTGTGTGGAGAGGCGGGTGTGAGAGCCCAAATGGGTTCCTGCCTCCCCAGCACTTTTCTTTGAAAACTGCGCCGGGGAGGAGTTAGTTTGCTGCTCCACGCAGTTTTGGGAAGGTTAGGAGTCTGTTCCAAGCCCAGTTGGGTTCTCCCCTTCTTCCTTCTAAAACAACAGTTCCCTGTCGCTACTGCGTGGCTGCAGGGAACATGTGAAAACATGTGAAAACGTGTTAAAAAAAGAACAAAAGAAAAGCAGAGTTTGGTTCGAAGCCATTCAAGATCAGATCAGCTAAAGGAAGAGCATTAGGACTAATAAAAGGAAACACTTCTTCACGCAACGTGTGATTGGTGTTTGGAATATGCTGCCACAGGAGGTGGTGATGGCCACTAACCTGGATAGCTTTAAAAGGGGCTTGGACAGATTGATGGAGGAGAAGTCGATCTATGGCTACCAATCTTGATCCTCTTTGATCTCAGATTGCAAATGCCTTAGCAGACCAGGTGCTCAGGAGCAGCAGCAGCAGAAAGACATTGCTTTCACGTCCTGCATGTGAGCTCCCAAAGGCACCTGGTGGGCCACTGCATGTAGCAGAGAGCTGGACTAGATGGACTCTGGTCTGATCCAGCAGGCTCTTTCTTATGTTCTTATGTTCTTATGAGCATCTATATATTTTCCCAGTGCCTGAACCCAATGGGATGGATACATTTCCAAGAACACAAGAGCATCTGTTTGTTGAATGTGACCTATGTTTGTCCCCTTTCAGTGGTTGCTCAAAATGTCACCTGAAATTCTGCTTCGGGGGAGGAGAGAGTACCCCTAGGAATGGGATTTCAGGGGGCATTTGGGGCTTTTGTGGTGAACCTCCAGGCATGGAATTTCCTGTAGCTGTTGGAACACTGATCCGTACACATATTCAAGGCACCCTGCAGATTTATGGGTGGAATCCTCATTTCCAGCTCAAATGTTTTATACACGTCGTCTTGGGGCGATTCCGCACACGAGTAAAATAGGTTCGACCCAGTTGCCTGAGAAGGGTACTAACCACTGGCGTACTTGCCTAGGGACATGGGGTACCCCTTGTCCCCGGGCGCATCGATTGAGGTCACGTGGGGGGGCGCCAAAACATCCTCCTACACAGCTGGTGATTGAGCAAGCCCTAGCAAGCAGGCACTGAAGCAGCGGACTGCTCCCAGTGCCTGTTGTAGCCCCGCCCACTCTGTACGGTGGCCCGGAGTGCCCAGGGGCGGGGGAGAAATCCCACTGGGCTCCCAGGAGCAGGACTGGGGAGCTCCGCCTCCCCTCCCTCTGACCCAGCGTGCCTTATTCGCCTTAAATTAATTGTGGCATTACTCAGAAGCCTTCTCCCCGGCAGCCGGGCGCCGGCAGGCACAGGAGAAGGGAAGCTGAGCAGGGAGCCCAGCAGCAGCAGAACTGAAGATGATGCTGACGTTTGTTTGGTAAACCTTCAGATGGGGGGTGACTTGTGAGAGATTTACATGCTTAAAAGTTAATTCCCCTTGCACTGGTTTGGAGCTGTTTCTCAGGCTAGCAGCCTACCTCATAGGGTTGGTGTGAGGACACAATTAGGAAAGTGGTGGGGAGGGAGCCATGTATATTTTGTTGGGGGTGGGGGTGCTTTGCGAGCTGGTGCAAAAAATCATTGTTTGGTCATCGTGAAGGAGGGTGGCCACCTATGCAGGGGTGGGGTGGCAAACTCAGGTTTTGTCCCCGGGCTCCGGTTTGCCTAGATACGCCTCTGGTACTAACCTAGGTCGAAGCCATTGTTGTTCCCCACTGCAACCAGCTTGATCCCAGCTCGGAGGGCAGAATCATCCTGTGCCTCTTCGCCACTCCGTTCCGATTGGCTACTGTTCTACAGCCATGTTCCATCTATGCCCACACACGTTATAAAAAAACTGCCACAGGAATGGAGGGACGAAGGTGGCGTTTTTTGATTGGCCAGCTGTACGCATGCCCGAAACACTCAGTTGTGATTGGCTGAATGGGGGACTCCTGGCACCAGAGATTCCGCACTTTACTGGAATCGAGCTGAGTTCGAGCGTGGTTCTCTGAAAAAGTAGTCGTTCCCAACTGGAGTTGGAAATTTGACCATTACACGGGGCGAAGCTGGTACAAAACCACGTCAATCCCAGTGGTTGTGCAGAGCACTTAGGTCAAATGCAGCTCAAACTTAGGTCGATAACGCAAGTGCGGAATCGACCCTGGAGTATTTAATAGAAAGGTGGTGTATATTTCCAACATTGATAATAACACCTGTTAGTCAAATAAGGGGGAATTGGCAATTGGTTATGTCACATAAGCCGGGGAGGGGGGGGGGTGCCTTGTCTAGACCAAAGACATTCAGCATGCTCAAGGTTATGACATCTGTCCTATACAGGAGGGTGAAGGAACGAAGTTTAAGTCAACAGAACCCATTTATTCCTTTGAAAAACAGCCAAAGCCAATAAATACCTTCTGATGTAACTCATTCCAAGTTCATGGACAGGTTGCTGCAGCTAAAGTCTAGAGATCTCCCCTTCGCACACTGAATGAAGAGTCTGCTGTGTTACCCTTTCTCCCACATCTTTTCAGGTTTTAAAGTGTTGGTAATCTCTCTGTAAGAGATACCTTTCCATTACAAGCAGCGTGCACGGAGCCTAAGCACAGCAGAGCGTCCCCAGGCATGCATGTGTGCGTAGGCACAAAGAAAAGTCGGAAGTCATTTCATAGTTTCTAACTCATAAGAGGAGTCTTTATTAGGGGCTTTCCCCACTACAGAAGGGAGCTAAGGTCGACTCGGTTCCCTTCAGTGGAATTCCAGGCTGTCCCCACAGCAACTGAGTTGGCCCCCTGGAACCGAGCTAAGTGGACGGGATCATCTCGGTGCCTGTTTTGCTCCTCGATCGTGATTGGCGCTTGTGTTACGGCGGGAAACAGGAGTGTTCTTTTTTTTACAGTTTTTACAGTTTACAGTTTACAGTTACATGCGCTTTCTGCCCGCCACAACTCTCCCGTTCTGCGCATGCCACAAAAGCGGCTCGTGATTGATTGAATGGATGAGGTGTCATTTCGATGCTTCCCCGCTTCGAAGTGGTATCGACCTTGTTCTGGCAGAAGAGTGTAGTTCATAACTGTGACAAGGATGTTGCAGTTCTGAGGGGGGGGGGAACTGGACAAAACAATGTTGAGCTCGGTGGCAGTGGGGATTCACTGAGACGAACCTAGGTAGAAACCAGTTCAACTCTGTCAGTGGGAAAAGCCCCTTAGTGAACTCCATTGTGGACAGAAAAGTGGAGAGATAAGTTCTCTATTCTAATTTATCTGGCTAGACGGTGATGGATGTAGTCTGCATCCCTCTGCTCACATGGTGCAAGATGAAGAGTGAGGGTAAGAGAAGTGTGGAAAAGAGGGAAAAAAGGAGGAAGGAAGTCCCTGAGAGTTGCAATCTACACATCAAAGGGATAGTGTCAGTATGACAGAGAAAAAGTGTCAGTGTCTTGACCCTCTCTAGCTGTCGGACTTACTGGTAGGTCCCCCTCTGTCTCTGAGGCAGGAAACAGCGCATAGTCCTTCACTTCCAACATAAAGGGCATGGGTTGGATCCAGTGGTGGGATCTAAAAATTTTAGTAACAGGTTCCCATGGTGGTGGGATTCAAACTGTGGCGTAGCGCCAATGGGTCTGGCGGGGCATGATGGGGCATGGTCGGGCATTCTGGGGGCAGGGCATTCCTGGGCGAGGCTGTGGCAAGGGCGCAGCCGCTGCGCCGGTCCTTGGGTGGGAAACAAATGCACGCAGGCGCAGGCTGCCACACACGCCGGTGCCACTCCTGCTAGACTGCTTCAAATTCTGCGCGCTACTGCTGAGAAGAGGGGCGTAACTAAGGCAAAAATCACATGGCAAAATCACCAATTAGTAACCCCCTCTCGGCACACACAAATATTTAGTAACCTACTCTCGGTAACCTGTGAGAACCTGCTGGATCCCACCTCTGTGTGTATTGGTTGATTTCACAGCTGCCAGTTCTTTAGCTGGTTGTTGGCCAAACCCAGTGCCAAGGGGCAACATCAAGGGGGAATCTTGGCCTGCATGCCCTTCTTGTTGGCTTTGTGGGACAACTGGTGTGAGACAGGCTGCTGGGTTGGATGGACCACTGGTGTGATCCAGCAGGGCTGTTCTTACAGATAGCTGCAGAATGTCCTTTGTGTGGACAGCATGGTGACGAGAGGAAGTCTCATGGCACAGTTTCATCGGGAGTGTTTTTGTACCCTGCTCTCCAAAAACACAGGGTCATTTCCCTAGTTCGAAGGAGAATCTAATCATAACGTGGGCATTGGAGTACATCCCGGAGCCTGCTTATTTAGTCTGCCACACTGAGGCTGGAGTCCCAGAAGTACGGTTGCCAAGTCTCCGGAACAGGTGGAGAATCCCCGTTCCCAGGTCCCAGTGGCAGGAGCGGAAAAATTGGCAGCACTGCTTGTGACGCTACATCACTTCTGAAAAACCCAGAGATGACATAGAGTGACTCTAGGAATCGCCAGAATTCTGGTGGTTTGTAGAGCTACCCTATATCGTGTCCAGGTTTTTACTGAAACGGATGTAGTGCCACAGCAGCTGTGGCAGCCCTCCCCATGTTCCCAGCCACAACCCTCCTGCTGGTTGCCTGGCAACCAACCAGGAAGTGGATATGTAGTAGAGTCAGATTCAAGTTTTTGTGGACTCATAGCATGGCCTGTTCCATGCAAAACGGGCCCTCATCCCAGCTTCTGATATGGACACAGATATGAAATCATCATGGACTCAAGGCATAGGTCTTCATGATCTGAGCTCCCCAGTTTGATTGGTAAATACCATAGAGACTGGAGAGATTCCTAGAGCATCACCTGAAATGTATGTCTCTTACATGCACACCGTTGTCCGCTCTGTAGCTCTAAGAGACTGTGGACCCCTTTGGAAGTCTGACAGTCTGTGGCGACTGGCGAACCTATGGCACTCCAGATGTTCATGGACTACAATTCTCATCAGCCCCTGCCAGCATGGCCAATTGGCCATGCTGGCAAGGGCTGATGGGAATTGTAGTCTATGAACATCTGGAGTGCCATAGGTTCGCCACCACGGAGTGCCATAGGTTCACCACATGCAGGCCATGAAACAGCAAAATGGCTGCCACAAAATGGCTGCTGCAGGAGGCATATAATGGTAGCTGTAGCTTACCTTCAGTCACATAGTGTTGTGTTGTGCTTACGTTGTGGTGGCAGCTGCTGCTGAAGCAATAGTTTAAAAATCTGCACAGCCAATCAGAATTTCCAGAGGCCAGTCAAATGTCTTGCTGGGCAAAAGCCCTAACTGTCAATTCCTATTTTCAAAAATTACTTAGTGGGCACAGGAAAGTTGTCGGCAAGGTACCGTGGTGCCTGGAGGAAGCACTTTGGGGACGCCTGTTTTAGGGAAAATAAATTAAATAAATAACTTCTCATAATAACTTCTCTCTGAACTGAAAAGGTCACGGTATTTTGACTGAGCCATTAAAATAGCAGCTCTAATATCTTTTGCGAATAAAATATAAGCCAGGGCATTTCCAAAAGGGTGAAAAATACAGATAATATAGAAGCAGTGGTTTTTCCAGGGACAGATATTAGAAAATAGACTTATCCCTAGTAAACCGAGACAGCTGGAATGTACGTACACAGAATTTGATATTCTAATCTCAATATAACTTATTTATTTGCAGTTGTCCCCCGCCAGCCTTACTACCGCATGCATTGCCTTCCACCAGAATACTACAATGGAAATTTCTTGAAGTACCTCTGGATGTGCACCATCAAGAATGAATTCCAGGATACAGCCTGCTATCTTAATAATCCTGATTGTGGGACTGCTTATCACCATGTTTGCTCAGAGTATACTCCGTGAACCCTGGTGAACAAATGAAAGACAGGCCATTTTGTTTCTCTTCCTTATCTTATCTCATTATCGATGGTAATAGTTTAACTCACAACACAGGAGGACTTCACGTACGCTGCACAACGCTGAAAGCAGGTTGGCTTTTTCCAGTGTGGCTTGAGCTGTATCGATTGGCCATGCACGGGTAGTTGAGAGATACATTTTGCTCACTAGGAACATAAGAACACGCCAGCTGGATCAGACCAGAGTCCATCTAGTCCAGCATTCTGCTACTCGCAGTGGCCCACCAGGTGCCTTTGGGAGCTCACATGCAGGAGGTGAAAGCAATGGCCTTCTGCTGCTGCTGCTGCTCCTGAGCACCTGGTCTGCTAAGGCATTTGCAATCTCAGATCAAGGAAGATCAAGATTGGTAGCCATAGATCGACTTCTCCTCCATCAATCTGTCCAAGCCCTTTTTAAAGCTATCCAGTTAGTGGCCATCACCACCTCCTGTGGCAGCATATTCCAAACACCAATCACACGTTGTGTGAAGAAGAAGAAGAAGAAGAAGAAGAAGAAGAAGAAGAAGAAGAAGAAGAAGAAGAAGAAGAAGAAGAAGAAGAGGAGGAGGAGGAGGAGGAGGAGGAGTTTGGATTTATATCTTCCCTTTCTGTCCTGCAGGAGACTCAAAGGGGCTTACAATCTCCTTGCCCTTCCCCCCTCACAACAAACACCCTGTGAGATAGGTGGGGCTGAGAGAGCTCCAAGAAGCTGTGACTAGCCCAAGGTCACCCAGGTGGCGTGTGTGGGCGTGTACAGGCTAATCTGAATTCCCCAGAGAAGCCTCCACAGCTCAGGCGGCAGAGCTGGGAATCAAACGCGGTTCCTCCAGATTAGATACACGAGCTCTTAACCTCCTACGCCACTGCTGCTCCCCAGTGTGTTTCCTTTTATTAGTCCTAATTCTTCCCCCCAGCATTTTCAATGAATGCCCCCTGGTTCTAGTATTGTGTTCAGAAGGAAGAAAACAAGGCATTCCTGTTCCTTTTCAGGTGCTGTTCAGGCCCTGTTCATGCGAACAGCTCTTGTATATAGAGGAGGGAACATGGCTCTGTGGTCGAAGATGTGCTTTGGATGCAGAAGGTTTCGAATTCAGTCCCCCAGCATCTCCAGTTGAAAGAATCAGGGCACAGTTCATGGCTTGAAAGACATCTACCAATGACCATGTAGAACTGCTGCCGGTCAGAGTGGGCAATGCTAATCCTGATAGATTGTTCAGTATATGGTTATTGTGTGTTCAGGTGGATAATTTCCTTTCTGAGAGGTAAGGAAGAAGACGGAATTCACAATGGTGGATTCCACACAGCAGAGATATCACGTCTTTAGGTCATTATAAAAAGATCCGTTGTGGGATTTTGTGTTCCCACAGCACGGGAGAACACAAGTGTTGCCTGCCAAAATTGACCCTTTTTTCATGCCTGCTCTTTTTAGTTCCATCGTTGTGCCCGCCATTTTGTGTCCTGCAGCAGATTCTTCGTGGAGATTCCCCACGGAGGTTTCCTCTGCTTGCAGCTAATCCGTTTGCTATTTCACTGTAAAAAGTAGACGAGCAAAGTTTGTTTAGCCTAGCGATCCCATGCTTGTGTTGTTTTTCCTTTTTTTTGTTTTAAGGGGGCTGTCTGCGAAGCTGCAGCAACACAAATATGCGCATCTTGCAGCTTCTCTAATTATGTTGCCATAGCTACAAAATATATATAGGGGAAATGACATGTGCTCAGGACACTGCCCCCCCCCGCCCGTGATTTGCCCAGTAATATTCGAGCAAAGGTGCTTCTCTGCCTAGCTGTGCGCTCCGAGCAACCAGTACATGTACAGAAAAGAAAATAGGGACAATGTTGGGACTCCACTCCCAATAACTCCAGGCGAAATGGCACCCGGTCAATACCATGGGCAGAAAACGTGCTTGGGGGAACGTTTCAGGAAGGACGGGCTGCCACGCAGAGTCGGCGGCTTAGCAGAACTGAAACAGACGTGATGTCAGACGGGGCAGGGAGATCAGGTGCTGGGACATGAAAAATAAACTGGTTTCGCTCCTGTGGTGTTCCCACGGTTCGATGCGTGATTTTGGGGAAAGATTGCAATTTTAGTGGTTTTTGAACTCGGGATGAGGGAAATATCATGGGACAAACCCGCTTTAGGACCGGGAACTGTGTGAACATCTTGGCCAAACTGGGATATTTCCCTGGCTCAACCCAGGAATTTAGACAGTGCGGAATCGACCTCCTGCTACTACAGTTGATCTCCAAGCAACCAAGGTCGAATCCCCACTACCGTCTTAGCCAGGTTTCAGAACACAAACTAACCAGGTTTGAGGGACGCCCTCCCCATGGCTTGCGTGGCAGATTCCGTTTCTGGCGCTCGTTCTCCCCGTTAATCCGCGTTCCGGCAGGACCTGGTTGCAAGTGGCACAGACCCCATTGACACGGTTCAGAGCTGATCCGAGGGGAGGGATGAGGGTTGACACCCTGACTCGTTTCCCGCCCTGGAGTGTGGCGCGGAATTCGGGCAACCAGTCAGCACTGCGATGCACGCACAGCCTTTCCTTGGTTTCGTTTCCGCTTTTGCGATCGGCCAACAGAAGGGGATGCAAACATTAAACAGTCAAGCGTGTAACTTTGAATCGTTAATGGTTTACACAGGTAGTGATTAACTGTTTGCACAGTTAAACGTTAAACTTTTACACGCTGTTTTTTTATCATGCCCCTACAATGTACGTTTCCGCAGCGGGAAAAGGCCCCGCCCCATCAAGGCACGCCAGCCAATCAGGGGAGACCGGCGAAGCGAGCTCTCCTGGGAGGGGGGATTGCTAAGAGTTCTGCAACCGGGTGTGTCCGCTGTGTGCTTGCTGCGGTGGGGAGGGAGAAACTCCGATGAAGAGGACACGGTTTCACAACAAACAGGTTTGGATCTGCGTGCAAATTTCAAGTGGGGATTTGACCCAAGATCAGTTCCTTTGGAAAAAATGGCTGCTATTTGGGGTGCACTCTCTGGTATGATATCACACTGTGACCTCTACCCTCCACAAACCCTCCTTACTTTCCAGACTCCCAAAGATCATTAACAATCTAATACAGTTTTTCCATTCAGCATGAATGTAAGAAACCCCCTTTTTTTCCCCCAGTCCAAAGGTGTTTGCCTGAAGGCTGGGCTCCATTACTAGGTACACAACAGAAAAACAGTTGCAAGACATATTTCCGTACATTCCTCTGGATCTAGCTAATTTAATTTAAAATGAGGATGATTTTGCTATCCCTGTTTCGATTAAATTAGTGCCAAAGGCATACGCATTTGCAAAGGTGGGTGCCCAGATTCTGCAAGCTGCTGTTATTATCCTATTTGTCATTTGAAAAAGCAAGCAAACAAAACTCAGTTTCTAATAAGCGTGGTGTCTGTTTCTCCCTTCTCAAAAAATAAATTATTTTAAGAAGTTTTAGCACGGCTATTCAATACCCCAGATTTTATGTAACCCTTCTAGTAAAAAGCAGGCCGTTTCTTTGTTTTTCCAGATATTGGCAATTGTTATTTTAGCTGGCATCGATAAGTTCGAGACCATTACCATGTCTACAGGATTTATCATCATTGGGGTCAACATTCCTAGAAAAACTACCACCAGTTGTCCAAGGATATTGAATAGGCATTAAAGAAATCTGCTCTAATATGATTCCATTTCCAGTAACGTGTTTTGCTAGAGTTGCGATCACATTACGGCACATTTTATGCACGTTTTTGGAACTACAGAACTGTAGCAAAAATAAATGTATAAATCTGAATTCCATGGTAGATATGACAGGGTATGCAATACCATTGGACCCCTAGCAGTTTTACTAGGAACGCTGAACCAATTCACAAAGCTTTACATATATTTTAGCACTGAAGTTTACAGAAACGTTTGTTCAGATTGGCACAAATGTTTTCGCCAGCGCAAAGCTTCTGGTAATTCACAGATCCCTTTTAAACGCACCTTGTTTTTCATTGATCTCTTTCATTTGAGCCATATTTCATTAAAACCACCCCTTTCCGGACCAAAGGGTGAAGCTAGGCGGTCTATTTCAGTATCTGGGTTATTATTTTTTTAAATAATCATTTCCATTATCTTCATAATTTAGCCAAGGAAGATATTGGCCCCTTCCGCACATGCAGAATAATGCCCTTTCAATCCACTTTCACAATTGTTTGCAAGTGGATTTTGCTATTCCGCACAGTAAAATCCAGCTTCAAAGTGAATTGAAAGGGCATTATTCTGCATGTGCGGAAGGGACCATTGCAAAGAGGGAAGCAGAAGAAATTATTCCTTGGGCTGATCTCAGTTTGTCATGATTCCAGTCAAAGTTCACTTCTTCAGATGCCCTGAAATGTAAATCCACAGCAGTGATGTTGAAGTAGACGATTTCGGAATTATACTCTGTTTTTCCCAACTGTCAGGAGACTCAAAGGGGCTTACAAACTCCTTCCCTTCCTCTCCTCACAACAGACACTTTGTTGGGGCTGAGAGAGTAGGGCTGAGGGAGTTTAGAGAACTGTGATTGGGCCAAGGTCACCCAGCAGGCTTCATGTGGAGGAGCAGGGAAACAAACCCAGTTTTCCAGATTAGAATCCACAGCTCATGTGGAGGAGTGGGGAATCAAACCCAGTTTCCTAGGTCAGAGTCTGCTGTTCATGTGGAGGAGCGGGGAATCAAATCCAATTCTCCAATTTAGACTATTGAAGGAGCAGGAAGAGCAGCTCTGCGACATCCAGGTCTACCCATTACTTTCAATCTCCGGTAGACCAGCTCTCCAGAGAGCTGGTTACAAGCGGTTAAGCGGAACTGGTAGATCAGGCCTCCACGGTGGCCAGGTTTACGCAATGCTTTTTAATGGTGGTTAGACCAGCCTCCAAGTGAAGGAATGGCAAGAAGTGCCCCGCCCAGGGCTCACACCCTGACTTGGCCTTCACCAGTGATGGCGAACCTTTTCGAGACCGAGTGCCCAAATTGCAACCCAAAACCCACTTATTTATCGCAGTGCCAATACGGCAATTTAACCCGAATACTGAGGTTTTAGTTTAGAAAAAACAGTTGGCTCTGAAGCACGCATTACTCGGGAGTAAGCTTGGTGAAGCAACCATGCAACACTTTGAATGGGTGAATCACTACCCTTGGAGGGTTTACTCAGAAGCAAGCCCCATTGCCGGCAACCGAGCTTATTCCCAGGTAAAGGATCGTGCCTAGGCCAGCATAGATATGTGTGTGTGTGGGGTGTGTGTGTGATTTTCTGCCCCCCTTACATGACAAACTCTGTGCACGCGTGCCCACAAAAAGGGCTCTGAGTGCCACCTCTGGCACCCGTGCCATAGGTTCACCACCACTGGCCTACACTAAATACGCCGGTGTTCAAGGGCACAAGACAGACACACCTATAGCAATGCTACGAGGGACTCAAAAGCTATTATGAAAACACGCGTTTAAATAAGCTGCAGTACTGATTTTCCAGCAGAAGATGGTGCTAGCGCTACTTTACTTCATTGCTGGTGAAGTCCAAAAGGGTGAACGTGGAAGGCCGAACAGCTTCAGAAATACCAAGATTCCGTTTCTGCGAGTGTCTGTAGCAAATTTGTACAGCATTGCATTCGTCTTGCCCTTGTAGCAAATTCAGCCACACTGTCGCAACCCTCTGGGAACAGGCACAGCCTTTCTTTGCACCCCCTTTCCCCCTCAGCAGCTGAGGAAAGCTAATAGAAGAGACCTATAAGTGAACAAAAGGAATGTTAAGAGATTTTCAGAATTTTAGATCTGTTTGTACACATTTATCAAGAATTCTCTCTGGCTTAGGAGAAGCATTCAGAAATCCACCTGCTGAGACAGAAAGAACAAGATTTGGGCTGGTTCACTGAACCTGAGAACACCGTGGGATTTTTCTGCCCCTCAAAATAAAATTTTAATTCCTTGGTGCCTCTGACATTCTCAACCCCATTGCATTCTCCCATTCCTCCACTTTTCTGTTAAGCTTTTGTTCCTTGCCGTAGTTACCTGCCTGAATTGTACAGAACAATTGGCTTTGGAGGTAACCTTTCTAGCGCACCTGTTCTCTATTCACGGCAGCAGTGGTTTGCTGGCGAAGACTGACATGACGCTTTGAGCAGGGTGTAGTATGAAATTAATTCAGCTGCCTCAAATATATATATATGGATAATTATTTCCAAGAGCAAACTTTGGTGGAAAACACCTTTCTCTGCACGTTTCATATTATCAGGGAAAAGTAGCTTTGATGAGCACCTATTTGTGTTGAAAAGGTCCCTTCTGTACATGCAGAATCATGCACTTTCAATTCACTTTCGCAATTGTTTGCAAGCGGATTTTGCTCTTCCGCACAGCTGCAAAGTGCACTGAAGGTGGATTGAAAGTGCATTATTCTGCATGTATGGAAGGGACCAAAGTGTTTTCAACTCACAGCCGTCTTATGGTGACTGCTTATGAGATTTTCAAGAGGCAAGAAGCATTCAGAAGTAGTTTCTTATTATTTACCTCTGCGTAACAACCCTAGACTTCCTTGGTAGCGCCCCCCCCCACATCCAATCACTGACCAGTGTTTCCCCTGCTTAGCTCTTCAGATCTGATGAAATTGGGAGAGCCCAGGTCATCCAGGTCAGAGTGAGCACCTGTTTTCTACTACCAATTGGCTAGTGTTTGTGATATCACCAACGTGCCACCTTTCCCTAATCCCTAGAGAATCTGTGAAATTGGTTTTTAAGGATGAAGAATGAAGAAAGTGAAGAGTGCAGTTATATGTACAGAAGCGACATCTGTATCTATGGCCCCTTCCGCACACGCAAAATAAGGCGTTTTCAAACCACTTTCACGACTGTTTGCAAGTGGATTTTGCCATTCCGCACAGCTTCAAAGAGCACTGAAAGCAGTTTGAAAGTGCATTCTTCTGCATGTGCGGAATGAGCCTATGTCTCTGACAGACACTCTACTTGAAGCTGGGTTGCCAGATGGCTCCTTGCTACTGGTTGGGGATGGTTGCCAGATCCAGGTTGGGAGATCTGGGGATGGATCCTGGAGAGGACAGTCCACCCTCCAAAGAACCTATTTTCTCCAAAGGAGCTGATCTCTGTAGTCTGGAGATGAGCTGTAATTCCCGAGGAGTCTTGGCAGTGGCGTAGCTACTATGGGGACATCCAGGGACATTTGTCCCAGGCGCCACCATTGTAGGTCACATGGGGGTGCAAAATGGCCCCCCACATAGCCTCGTCCCCCTGTTGGGCCGGGCACGAGTGCTTCAGAAGCCCAGACTACACACAGGCCTACTGGCTCTATGGTTGTTTTTTAGCAGTCACGGAGGGTGCAGCAGAGGCCTGGGAGCCATTTTGCCCTGGGCTCTGGCTCCCCTCCCTACACCTCTGAGTCTCGGACCCTCCCACCGAGGCTGACATTCTTAACTTGAACAAGAGGAAAGAGGGAAGAGCTTGATCCGACCTTTGATTTGGATCTCTGTATAAGTGCGAGACAAACGGTTATTCTGGTTTCCTTTCCAATCTGCAATGTGAGGATTGGTCAGAATGTTATGAATGGATCAGATTCTACCACTCTGTTCTGCTGGCACAGGGGTTTTCCTTTGATGCCAGGACCATCTTCACCAATGGAAGAGCCTCTTGGGTGGGCAGAAATCTCATTGTGCTGGAGAAAATCACCCAGTGGAACGGACTGGTAGGATCTTTGCAGGCTATCTGGTGTATTCCATGTAAGATTTGCATTTTTTTTAGGGACTTCACCGAGGCTTTCGCTTTCCCCTTTCTCAGAGCTGACCTGAGCATATTTCATTATGATAAAGTGCTTATCGGATTTATGCACGACACGTCTTGGCTGCTCTGCTTTATGGATTAATTTATACCGAGGTCAGGAGAAAACAAGCCAGCAAAACCTGCGGTTCGACACTTTGCAAAGCCTGCCAGGACATGAAACAACCTGCAAGGATTTCATCACTGTCTTCCCGTGGATCAAAGTAATCCACATGAACTTGTGGTTTCTGTTTATCTCCCGGGAAGCAGCCACCTGATAATTCCTTGTGATGGTACCAGACTGACACATGGTGGGTTGGGGGTAAACCCTGCTTTTAAGTCAGCAGTGTCTCTACCCATTCTGCCAAGCTCTTGTGGTGCCTGGCAGTGCAGTGTTAAAATGGGGTGCCCCTTCTCTGCATTGGCTCAGTGCACCCACAAGGACATACACACATTTGCCATGCAAAGCATCTATCTCACATCCTTCCTAAAGGGATTAAGAGAGCACGATGACCCCTCCCTGGAGAACATTTCCATTGCCAGCCCTGGACCATACACCCCTGCAGAGACAAAGGCTATGTTAATATGTTTCCTTTGAGTGTTCCTTCCCAGTGATGTGTTAACTCAATGCTTCTTTCTCTAATACTTCTCTAACGACTGCCTCATTTGCATTGTCATTGTGCTATAGCTGTAATTTCATCAGTTACCTTCCCCCTTTCAGGTACTCCCAAGCTTGGACCATCAAGTTAATGACTCAATTATTAGATTAACAACCCAACCTTTAAGGTTGATGTCCATCTCTTGTCTTTCCCTAGAAAGGCAGGACTTCTCTTTGTCCTGGGAGATTAAGGGCCAGTCTGTATAACCTTTTTCCCTATAAAGAGCCCCCTATCCTAGTACTAACGTTCAATATCTCTGGACATCTCTTTGTCAGTTATATTGTTCCACAATACATTGCTCTTCTGCCAGAGCTAAGCTCAGGTTAAGAACATAAGAAAGAACATAAGAACTAGCCTGCTGGATCAGACCAGAGTCCATCTAGTCCAGCACTCTGCTACTCACAATGGCCCACCAGGTGCCTTTGGGAGCTCACGTGCAGAATGTGAAAGCAATGGCCTTCTGCTGCTGCTGTTGCTCAGTTCTGTTTCTCAAACCATTCCGCTCCATGATCAGGTGACTATAGCGGTTACTTCCTTTATTCCCTCATCTATTCCAAATCTACCTGCTCACAACTGCTTGTATCCTAGGACTGTGTACTGCTGTTTTGATAGTTGTGTGCTTGTGTACCTCCATTATCCCTTAATAAAATTGTTAAACTTTATTCACTCTCCTGCAGTATTTCTTGCAAAAACTGACTTCTGTAAAACATAGGCAAACAACATCTTGAACTTGCCTAACCTTTGGCTAAGCCAAGAGTCTGCACTTGCTAATTCCCCACTCAAAAAGGGAAATGCTCCCATCACTTTGGATAACAGTGATATCTTCAGTCAGCCTGATTTCAGAAGAATTTTGTTTTCCAGAAGATGACAAACTCTTCATCTGGATACAGGAAGAAATATTCGGTGGGGACTTCACCACAAATAATTGAGCAACTCTGATAGCTTCAACCCTCCTTCCATCACACTAAAAGGGTCACGTTGTGATGTTAATACACTGAATTTTACCTTCACTGACCTAAACAAAAAAGGTCTATTTGTTTAGTGGATAATTAAGACACTAATGGAATTTATCCAAAAGGTTAAATGCTTTAGGAGTGATAATGGAATCTAGGTCAGAAAGCTTTTAGCCAAAGCTTAGGGAGAATTACTTTGCGTTAGGAGACTGGTTCTCCTGATACAAAAACAAGAACAAAACCCATGTAATACCATTGATGTGTGGCTCAGTGGTACAGCAGAAGGTCTCCGGCTCAATCCCTCACATCTCTATCTAAAAGGACCAGGCAAGATCTGAAACACTTCAGCCTGAGATTTTGGAGATCACCTGTACAATCTGAGCAGACAATACTGATTTTGATAGACTAGTATCGTATTGCAATGAATTAGCAGTCAATAGGGCATTATAGGGCGGTATAGGGCAGAGATGCAAGTGAGTTATTTCATAAAACTCTGCTAGATAACAAATGAAGTTACACTAACTAAACACAGGAACAGTAAACTATCTATGCAAGTATGTAGTCTGGGTGTCTGATCAGTTTATCTGTGCCTGTCCGTCTGCCTCTCCGCTTTTGCTGGAAGAACAAAGAAGACATCTTTCTAGAAGCTCATGTGATTCCAGGCATGTGACCTCAACAGTTAACTCTTGCTTGACTGAATGAACCAGGCACTGGTAAAATCCTGGTAACTAGTCATAAGAAGAAGGGCAGAAAGAGATGAGCTCTTGTGGGTCCTTCTTATGCACCCAGGGGATTGTTGACTAACTCTTTGGGATCAGGAAGAGATTTCCACCAAGCCAAGTTGACCTAGGTATTTTGGTGGAGGGTTTTTTTGTTTGCCTTCCTCTGGGGTCACTGGGTTTGTGCCTGTGTGTGCAGGAGTTGGAGGGAGAGCCAGCATGGCGTATTGGTTAAGAGCAGGTGGATTCTAATATGGAGAAGTGGGTTTGATTCCCCACTCCTCCACCCGAGTAGCAGAGGCTTATCTGGTGAACCAGATGTGTTTCTGCACTCCTACATTCCTTGTGGGTGATCTTGGACTAGTCACAGTTCTCTCAGAACTCTCTCAGCTCTACCTACCTCACAAGGTGTCTGTTGTGGGGAGAGGAAGGGAAAGGAGTTTGAGAAAGGAGAAAAAGGTGGGATATAAATCCAAACTCCTCCTCCTCCTTCTCTTCTTACAACAACAACCACCACCTTTATTTGGCATTTAAAAATAGGTTCGAGAGCATTGCCAGACATTTTTGAAATACAAATCAAGGGTACAGTCAAAGCGCAGACAGGAAGACTGTATATAGCAGTATACATTACTTAGAAAGTTCTGTCACTTGTAAAAGAAATTTTGCTACTTTTCCCAAGAGCATGACATCTGTGTTGTTTAACAGAAGCTCCACAACAGAACAGTCAGAGTCACTTTCAGATTTGTTTAGGGCCAGCCTGGGAGAGAAATTCCTAATGCCCACATATCTCGGACAGTCAAGAATAATGTGAGCAAGAGTCTCTTCTTCTTCTTCTTCTTCTTCTTCTTCTTCTTCTTCTTCTTCTTCTTCTTCTTCTTCTTCTTCTTCTTCTTCTTCTTCTTCTTCTTCTTCTTCTTCTTCTTCTTCTTCTTCTTCTTCTTCTTCTTTTCTTCTTCTTCTTCTTCTTCTTCTTCTTCTTCTTCTTCTTCTTCTGACCTCCAGAATGTCCTCTCACTGACAGCTCGGTGACAATGTGATGCTATGGAGTCTGGCCCGCAAAGCTCTCCTTTCCTCCAGGGGCACCGACATCTCTCATCTCAAGATCTGTTGTAGGTCTGGGAGGGCTCTGGGCCCCAGCTGCAATTGGCAGCTAACCCAGAATGTCAGCAGAGCACAAGGATGGTGTGCAGAACAAGAGCTTTGTGTGCGCACAACTCAAGACCGCGCATCTGAAAAGAGCCACCATTTAATTGTAGTGGCGAATACTATTGTTAGCTTCACGGGTTGTGTTATTTTAAATGCTTCCCGTGTTTTGTTCCTCTGTGCCTCTTGCTGCTTGATAATATACGTCCTGGTTGGATAGAAAGGTGGGTAGAAAAGTTAAAAACAAATAACGTTTAAGAGAAATGCAGCCTCAACAAATTGTGCAGCGATGCGAAATGGCCCGGAGATATTCCTCGTGCGGATCAGACTGTCTGGCACCTGTACGGTCTCGGCAAAGTCGACGGAGCTCAAACTACTCCAGCAGCCGATGGCTTTTCAAACAGTCCAGAGGGAGATTTGGAAGAGCTGAGATAGGAAGGAACCGAATGTCAAGATAAACAGTCCTCCTGAGAAGCAAATAAATAACTTTTATGATTCTTACAACGGCTGGAGTTTCTTTTAAAAAACAACAACCCTCAACCCAACAAACAGCGACTGGATTGGCAAGGCTGACTGCATTTTAAAAATAAAATAGATATAGCGTGTCACATTAATCCAAAGGATAACGCGAGCCTGGGAGCTCCTGAGTTATCGCAAAAACGATGAAGGAAAAAAGGCCGCCAGTAATGTTGCATGCCACATAGCTATCTCTGGGGGGAAAATGTTATTTCTCTGGAGGAGGAGGCTGGACGGATTCAGGCTTGTGTTGATATACTATTTTTATTCACGTTTTTGAAGTAAAAAGGGGTCTTCCGCTGGGTCTTTTCTGAGCACCGTTCCTCCATCGAATGTGGATGACTCAACGCACAGGGGGCGAAAAGAGGGATATTTATTATCGACTTTATTGTCAAACGCACGCTTCATGGCTGGCTAGAAACATTTCTCCCAGAGGCAACGCATTTTTACTTTTTAATCAACTGTCCTACATTTTTATTTTTAAAAGGGTGCCTTTTTGGGTGATGGAAACGCCAACTTGCTGGAGCCCAGTTATTTAGGCTGCGTTGATAGAATGGAATTACTTAGTCTCCTTTTCAGTCATTACAGTTCTTCCGTTCTGAACGCGAAAACAGAAGAATGCCTCACACATGATCCTCCAGACACACATATCAGCATTTTGTCTGAAAGGGGTGATGAACCTATTTTCAACTTTAGCGCGAAGGGTTCTGACCCATGAGCTGAACCTGAAAATGCATTGCCTGGTTCTGATCAAATGACAGCTCACAGCTGCGTATATAGTGGGGTTTATGATGAAGAAGAAGAAGGAGAAGGAGAAGGAGAAGGAGAAGAAGAAGGAGAAGAAGGAGAAGAAGGAGAAGGAGAAGAAGGAGAAGGAGAAGGAGAGGAAGAAGAAGAAGGAAGAAGAAGAGGAGGAGGAGGAGGAGTTTGGATTTATATCCCCCCTTTCTCTCCTGCAGGAGACTCAAAGGGGCTTACAATCTCCTTGCCCTTCCCCCCCCAACAAACACCCTGTGAGGTGGGTGGGGCTGAGAGAGCTCCGAGAAGCTGTGACTAGCCCAAGGTCACCCAGCTGGCGTGTGTGGGAGTGTACAGGCTAATCTGAATTCCCCAGATAAGCCTCCGCAGCTCAGGCGGCAGAGCTGGGAATCAAACCCGGTTCCTCCAGATTAGATACACGAGCTCTTAACCTCCTACGCCACAGAAGAAGGAGAGGAGGAGTTTGGATTTATATCCCACTTTTCTCTACCTGTAAGGAGACTCAAAGGGGCTTACAATCTCTTTTCCCTTCCCCCCAACAACTAACACCCTGTGAGGTGGGGGGGCTGAGAGAGCTCCAAAGAACTGTGACTAGCCCAAGGTCACCCAACTGGCATGTGTTGGAATGCACAAGCTAATCTGGTTCACCAGAGAAGCTTCCACAGCTCAAGTGGCAGAGCGGGGAGTCATAAGAACATAAGAACATAAGAACAAGCCAGCTGGATCAGACCAAAGTCCATCTAGTCCAGCTCTCTGCTACTCGCAGTGGCCCACCAGGTGCTTTTGGGAGCTCACATGTAGGATGTGAACGCAATGGCCTTCTGCGGCTGTTGCTCCCGATCACCTGGTCTGCTAAGGCATTTGCAATCTCAGATCAAAGAGGATCAAGATTGGTAGCCATAAATCGACTTCTCCTCCATAAATCTGTCCAAGCCCCTTTTAAAGCTATCCAGGTTAGTGGCCATCACCACCTCCTGTGGCAGCATATTCCAAACACCAATCACACGTTGCGTGAAGAAGTGTTTCCTTTTATTAGTCCTAATTCTTCCCCCCAGCATTTTCAATGAATGCCCCCTGGTTCTAGTATTGTGAGAAAGAGAGAAAAATTTCTCTCTGTCAACATTTTCTACCCCATGCATAATTTTGTAGACTTCAATCATATCCCCCCTCAGCCGCCTCCTCTCCAAACTAAAGAGTCCCAAACGCTTCAGCCTCTCCTCATAGGGAAGGTGCTCCAGTCCCTCAATCATCCTTGTTGGCCTTCTCTGCACTTTTTCTATCTCCTCAATATCCTTTTTGAGATGCGGCGACCAGAACTGGACACAAACCCGGTTCTCCAGATTAGAGTGCACCTGTTCTTAAAAACTACGCCACTGCTGCGTGAGGTTCTACAATGTGTCAAGAGAAACAAACCATGATGACTTTTGGAGTTCATTCACGTCGCGCTAGTGAGAGCGGTAAGTACAGTTTGATGTACGAAATCAGGAGGAGGGAAACAAGATGTCCTTTCTCATCCTCTCCCATCTCCAGATAATACATGAGCCAGCCATCTTTCAACCTATGTCTAGGCATCATGTTTAAATCCTGGTGGGTCCCAACATCAGGGGACTAGATGCTCGCTAGAAACATAAAGAGAATCAGGGTATTAAAGCAGATGGATGAATGCTCTGATAGCTTCAACAATCCTTTCCATCTTGCGGGAAAAAAAAATCCCTGCTTGCTCCTTTCTAAAAGGATTTATTGGATTTTTAAAGAAACCAACGAAGCCTGAGACTTTCATTAGACTCTCAGCCATGGGCATCCATCATTTTATAATCCAAGATCTTCGGTTCTTTATCCTGGAGATCCTACTACTGTCATTGAAGAGAAAGAACCAAGAGTCTATATTGCATTTTGTTAACGCTTTTACAAGTGCCTGCTTGATTGTGTGTTCCTGCATTGCAGGGGGTTGGACTTGATGGCCCTTGGGGTCTCTTCCAACTCTATGATTCTATGAACCCACTGACCCCATACTGTATGCCCCTGCTGTAGGAAAGCAAACCCCCCCTCATCTGTGGCCCTTTCCCCACTTACCTTAAGCCCTGCGCTACTCTCCTAAAGGGGTGGCGAGAATGCAGCTGCCCCAACGCTGCCTTTCTCGCGCCCCCTCAGCGCGCGTAATTCCTGGTGCCTTTTCAAATGGCACCTTTTGATGACCCCGCGCAGAGCACGGGGTCGTGGGGAAGCCGGGGTGTGTGCCAGGAATTGCGCACGCTGGGAATTGCACGCAGCAACCCTCGAACAAAGGTAAGTGGGGAAAGGGCCTGAGATACCTGGCTTGGTAGAAATCCCTTCCTAATCCCAAAGTGATCAACGATACCCTGGATGTATAAGAAGGGACCACAAGAGCACATCTCTTTCTTCATATGACTAGTTCTTAGGAATTTACAGGTGCCTGGTTCATTCAGTCAAGCCAGAATTAACTGTTGACATCACACACCTGGAATCACACGAGCTTCTGGAAAGTTCTCTCCTTTTCTCTTCCAGCAAAAGAGGGGAGAAGACACACAGGCACGCAGGCCAGACACACAGGCACAGATAGGTCGAATCCCCACTACCGTCTTAGCCAGGTTTCAGAACACAAACTAACCAGGTTTGAGGGACGACCTCCCCGGTCGAATCCCCACTACTGTCTTAGCCAGGTTTCAGAACACAAACGACCTCAAACCTGGTTAGTTTGTGTTCTGAAACCTGGCTAAGACGGTAGTGGGGATTCGACCAATAGACTGCACAGACACCCAGTCTGAGCATTTGCAGAGGCAGAGTTTGCTGTTCCTATATTTAGTGTTACTTTATTTTGTTATCTAGTAAAGTTCTACAGAACAACTCTCTTGCATCTCTGCCCTGTTATTGACTCTACTAATTCATTGCCAGATCAACAGCTTTTCAGCTTCTGGCTATTCTTCTGGCACAGATGGATAATGAAGAATTCAAGGCTAAAGAGGTGAAATGATGCAGCAGCAGAGGCAGAAATGTGGCTGAGCTTCTGGTCAGTCGTTGAGTGTTGCCTTCCTTGCCAGAACAACCTCGCCGAGTCTTCATTTTTGCAGGGGTTTATTCATTGTGAAGCCACATTCACCTCAATGGGTTGAAGATTCTTATGTCTATCATAAGAACATAAGAACATAAGAACTAGCCTGCTGGATCAGACCAGAGTCCATCTAGTCCAGCTCTCTGCTACTCGCAGTGGCCCACCAGGTGCCTTTGGGAGCTCACGTGCAGGAGGTGAAAGCAATGGCCTTCTGCTGCTGCTGCTCTTGAGCACCTGGTCTGCTAAGGCATTGGCAATCTGAGAAAGGACATCTTGTTTTCCTCCTCCTGATTTCATCAAGGCAGATCAAGATTGGTAGCCATAGATCGACTTCTCCTCCATCAATCTGTCCAAGCCCTTTTTAAAGCTATCCAGGTTAGTGGCCATCACCACCTCCTGTGGCAGTGTATTCCAAACACCAATCACACGTTGCGTGAAGAAGTGTTTCCTTTTATTAGTCCTAACTCTTCCCCCCATCATTTTCAGTGTATGCCCCCTGTTCTAGTATTGTGAGAAAGAGAGAAAAATTTCTCTGTCAACATTTTCTACCCCATGCGTAATTTTATAGACTTCAATCAGATCCCCCCTCAGACGTCTCCTCTCCAAACTAAAGAGTCCCAAACGTTTGCTTAGCAAGATCTCATTTCTCACCAGGACATTTGCCTGACTTTGGTGGATTCCGCACAGGTGTAGGATGTTATCGTAACCATTTGGGAGGGGGGAGGGCTTTGCAAAGGTCCCGCCCTCAAAATGAGTCTGCCTCGTTTTATTTCCTAGGAGTTTTGAAAATTGCTAAACCAGCGATCCTTTTGGGGGAAAAAAAACGCGTTGGAGCCACCCCCTCGCAAATGGCCAGGCAGGAGGCGCTTTATTTCCCTCTCTTGCACCGTGCCGTCCAAAGTCAGGGAAATCCACCTGCTATTGCCCTGCCATTCCAGGGAGGCCCCTTTTTCTTAAAAAAAATTGTGTGTTGCACTTGTGTAGCTATGCAGGTGCAGCCAATCGTATTGTGGGATGGTGGGCATGTCTGTGTGGGTTCATTGCTGCATGCGTAGCATGACATTATATTTTTTAAAAAGCATCTCCATGTGAAGGCACGAAAGCAACCTGGATTGTTTCCATGGGCTTCAGTTGCTGCCTGCATGGCATGCATGTGAACACAAAAACAGGAAAAAGGAGCAGCAGTGGCGTAGGAGGTTAAGAGCTCGTGTATCTAATCCGGAGGAACCGGGTTTGATTCTCCGCTCTGCCGCCTGAGCTGTGGAGGCTTATCTGGGGGATTCAGATTAGACTGTACACTCCCACAAACGCCAGCTGGGTGACCTTGGGCTAGTCACAGCTTCTTGGAGCTCTCTCACCCCCGCCTACCTCACAGGGTGTTTGTTGTGAGAGGGGAAGGGCAAGGAGATTGTCAGCCCCTTTGAGTCTCCTGCAGGAGAGAAAGGGGGGATATAAATCCAAAAAACCCCTCTCTAATTCCATTTTCAAGATTAGATTGTTCATGACGTCCTGTTGCCTTTGAGAGAACTTCGGTAAGTTTTCAGGTGGCTTCTTAAACCACAAGCCAGCCCTGATGTAGCCTTGGCTTAAAGAAAAGCCTTGCTGGAGCCCCGGATACATCTGAACAGCTCCATCACTTCTGCATTCCTGGGTCGTCGGCGGCGGCGGCGGCGGCGCCGTCGGCGTCTTCTTCTTCTTCTTCTTCTTCTTCTTCTTCTTCTTCTTCTTCTTCTTCTTCTTCTTCTTCTTCTTCTTCTTCTTCTTCTTCTTCTTCTTCTTCCTTTATAACGACTGCAACCTGTTGTACAGTTGCTGCGTGGAATCGACTTTTGACTTAGTAAGCTGGCTCCTGGCAAACCTCAGAACCAAGAAGACCCGGAGTTTAACACTTCATTTTCCAACCCCCAAGGGAAAAAGGACCCCCCCTTCCCATTTAAAATCTCTTCTTGGTGTGAGTTGCCACCAGCAAAATGAAATTCCGTTGATCCTGGCTCCTTTTGTGACTGAGAAAATTTCTGCGGTCGATTCTGCGCAGCAAATATACAACGGGTGGCATTCGGGGTCGGCCTGTCGGTCAGACGACACTGTAGCAGAGGCATCTAATGAACTGCCACAGTCTCCTAAAAGCACCACGGATACAATTAGAAGACAAATTGCTTTATTACCAGGATAATCAGCTACAAAGTGAAAGGGAAGGAGAAAGAAGGTAATGTAATATCTGGACCCCGTAATGGGTGAGCTGGGTGTTGCGAGTCTCCAATTCAGGAACACTATTAGGAGGAAATGGAATAATCTTCAAGTTCTTAAAAAACGAGGACCGGCTTGACAGTGAAAGAGAAGGTCATTTGGCTTCTGGCCAAGGAGACAAATTGAGGAGCGCTGACTACCCTCACTTAGCATTCATTTAGCTTCAGTTCTGAGCTTGGCGTTGCACAAAACAGAAATGATGCTTGGAAAATAACATCCTCTACAAAGAAGTGCTCCGTGAAGCCACTTAGGGGACGTCGGAACGAAATAATCCCATCATCTTTCATTTCATTTCATTTTATTCATTTGCAACCTGCCCCACGTATCCCCTTTGTGAGTTTCTCATACATAAATATTTGCCAGGTCTTGAACTGTACACTCGGGAACTTATTTGGGTACTCTTTTTTTTAATTAACAAGCAGTGATTTTTTTTCACAACGGCACCAGAGGTGGGATCCAGCAGGTTCTCACCAGTTCCCGAGAGTGGGTTACTAATTATTTGTGTGTGCCGAGGGGGGGTTACTAATTGGGTCTGCTTTTCCGTTAGAAATTCCATTCGGTCCAAAAATCATAAAGCCCTGTTGTTTCCTATGTGGCTGGTTAGCGAAGATAGAAAACGGGATCATTCTCCCTGTTGGGCTGTTTTAAAAACATGTTTTAGAAAGATGGTAAAGTTCCTTGTTTAAGGAAAGTCTCCTCCTTTTGATTTATAGAAACAAAATGAAGTATTTGAAAGTATTAAGTATATGACAGGCAGTCAATTAGAGGAGAAGTAGTTGTTTCTGTTGGCAGTAGACGATAGGACTTGCTATAATGAGTTTAAATTATGGACAGAAAGATAAGAGCTGGAAATTAGGAACTTTTTTTTTACAGTAAGAGTTTTCTACAGTAACAGAGAAATTATTAATGCCCCGCCCCCGGAATGCCTGGCCACGCCCCCGTCATGCCCCACCCAGCCCCATTGGCACTACGCCACTGTTTGAATCCCACCACCATGGGAACCTGTTACTAAATTTTTTGGATCCCACCACTGAACGGCACCCATAAACCTTATATAGGCAATGCGGTGGCAAAAGGTCTCTGTGTGTGAGGCAGTCTGAATGCTCAATTTTCGCTCTATTCAGATTCCAAGACACACTCGCAAACACTCAAAAACAATCTTTTTAAAAAAAAGTCTGTGAAAATGGGTCACAGTTTAAACGCATTATGCACGCCTCTTCTCAGTAGAGCCTTCCCCCCTTTCCTAAATCCTTGTCTGTCATCCTCCTTACGTATATATTTCTAAAGAAATCTAAAAACAGATACTTCCGTTCAACTCAAGTAAGAAAAACGGTCGTTTGTCTCTTGCTTCTAGCCATTTTGCCTACCGAATACTTGTTTGAGGAAGTGCTGGGCCCAGATTGCAAATACTCTGGATGTGTGCCTTGTGACGGCTGACCCTCTCTGCCTTGCCCAAAGTATCTGACAAGAAAAAAATTAACATATTAAAAGCTGCTTGTCTGCAGGCTGCACCTGGAGTGCCGTATGCAGTTTTTACTCAATTCGCAGGGCCTGCAAGACAGCGATGTTCTGCTGGGCTTTTTGATGAGGCCATTTATTATTGTGGAATCGTCCTGCCAGCCTCCCGACTACTTACCATCAACAATAATTGGAATTTTAATAACAGCTAGCACCTATTGTTATATAGTCAAACTGTGCACCTCCCCCTCCCTGTTAACATTTTACTTTCCTTGGCATGGTGTAGTGGTTAAAAGCAGGTGGATTCTAATCTGGAGAACCCGCTTTGGTTCCCCGCTCCTCCACCTGAGTGGCGGAGGCTTATCTGGTAAACCAGGTGTGTTTCTGCACTCCTACACTCCTGCTGGAGGACCTTGGGCAAGTCACAGTTTTTCAGAACTCTTTCAGCCCCACCTACCTCACCAGGTGTCTGTTGTGGGGAGAGGAAGGGAAAGGAGCTTGTAAGCCGCCTTGAGTCTCCTTACAGGAGAGAAAGGTGGGGTATAAATCCAAACTCTTCTTCTTGAGCTGTGGCTATCAAAAAGGCAAGAAAAGATAAACCTTCTCTCTCTCACACACTGTGATTTCCACTGTTTTTTCGATACTCTCAGGCAAGGAGAGAAGGGGGTGGAAGACTGGGCTATCATGAATATGGCACACCACTGAACTTACTCTTTGACCCAAATTCCACCCTCCTTAGGTACAAGCCCCAAATCACCAGCAATTTCTCAAGCCAGAGTTAGGTTTCATGCCACACGTTTTAGTGTGGCATAGCCCACTGCGCAGCAATAGAGGTATCCAGGTTGGCCATGAAGTTTTTCAGTTTCCTTTCTGCATCACTTGAGACGTCTTAAGAAGAGGTGCGACTGTGTCACAGTGGCGCCATGCCCAGCCGCTGCAGAACTCCCCCCCCCCCCATGGATTGATGAAGGTTGAAGGCAGTGGTGGGATCCAAAATTTTAGTAACAGGTTCCCATGGTGGTGGGATTCAAACTGTGGCGTAGCGCCAATGGGGCTGGGCGGGGCACGATGGGGGCGTGGCCGGGCATTCCAGGGGCGGGGCATTCCTGGGCGGGGCTGTGGCAAGGACGCAGCCACTCCGCCGGTCCTTGGGTGGGAAACAGATGCATGCAGGCGCAGGCTGCCACGCACGCCGGTGCACCTCCTGCTAGACTGCTTCAAGTTCTGTGCGCTACTGCTGAGAGGAGGGGCGTAACCAGAGGTGGGATCCAAACAGTTCTCACCACTTCTCCAGGTTATTAATTTTTTCTGAGTGTCGAGAAGGGGTTACTAAAGCAACCTCCCTGCCCAATAGAGACTGGAGGTGCGTGTGTGTGGCGGCGCCACTGTTTGAATCCCACCACTATCGGAACCTGTTATTAATTTTTTTGGATCCCACCACTGGGCGTAACTAAGGCAAAAATCACGTGGCAAAATCACCAATTAGTAACCCCCTCTCGGCACACACCAATAATTAGTAACCTACTCTTGGGAACCTGTGAGAACCTGCTGGATCCCACCTCTGGTTGAAGGCAAAATTACAACAGCTTGTATATTTTCAACTAGTTTCAAGATTTTAAAATAATACTCATAAAGTATGAGGAATAAAAAGAGAGCTGACTGAATTTGAAGAGGTGATTATGCAGCAAAAAGAACATCTATTAAGACGAATTTACAAACGATCAATTTGAAACAGAGAACATGGTAAAACATGCAAAATGTTGAGGGGAAAAATGCTCTCCGACAATGGGAAACCTTATGGATGAAAGATGAAAATGTACAGCCAAACATTAAGAGAAAATTGGTACAGGATGTTTTATCAGTAGTCTATAATGCCAGAGGATGTTGAGAAGATGGGTAAGAACTATAAAGGAAAATGTAAAGTGGAAATGTAAAGAAGTGAACAGCATTCTTTATCATAAGTGGTAGCCATGAAAAAATACTACATATATCGTCTTTGCATGGGCCCTCTCCTTTCTATTTTGTAACTCTGGCCACCGATATTGGTCTGTGCAAAGAGGACTGGGAAAGCAAACTAGCTGAATGTGCAGTCATGGCAAAACTAACAAACTATGTAAATAAAAGACCAATTAAATAATTTCAAGATAAGAGGAAAGCACATTACTTATATTTTTCCTAAAACACGGAAAGCGGAAAAGGAGGTTGTTGAAATGATATACATGAATTTTTAATAATCCTTTTAAAATGTATTGAAAAGGTGTCAAAAGTGGGAAATTGAAATATATTATGATAGATGGTAATAATATGTGAATTTAATTTTCAATATTTGGGGAATATTTTTAGAAACTGACAATAGTTATCAACACTGTGAACCTTTTCCTCTATTTTATTTTATTATAATACATCTTATAATATTGTTTAACATCACTACTGGGTTTGTCAGATACTGCATGAGGTATGGTATCTTATGATTTATACTAAGATAATTATGATAATTACTATTTAATGTTCATTACTGAACCACTATTTACTGTTCATAACTGCTATCATCGCTCCCTGTCTGTTCTTTATTATTTCATTGTTATTTATATGCATAGTCTTTCTTTTATATGTCTTTTGATATCAGTTGTACTTCTGATTTTTTTTCTGTTCTGCTTATATCTATAAAAATAAAAACTTTATTTTAGAAAAAGGAAATATAGATGAACGGCATAGCCCCCTTCTGCATATACAGAATAATCCATTTTCAGTCCATTTTCAATGCACTTTGCAGCTGTGAGGCACTCCCAAGCATTTTTTTAATCCACTTATTTTTGCGTTTTAAAATGAAATGATACAATACAAAGTTTAAATTTATGACCAAGCTTTTTACAAAAAGAAAAAAAGAAAAATTAACACACACAAAAATATCTTATCTAGTAACTTCCAACATAATCCAATCTTGTTATATTTTTTCTCAAACAAATAAATATCTACTTGTCTTCAGCGGTGTCCTCTTTTCATCTGGTTATTACAAAATCCTTATTACAATCGACTGAAAGTAAAAAATTCCATAGTATACAAGATTGACAGTGGCCTATATCTAGAAAATAGAAAGCCAGCAAGAAAAAGATCAAAGGAAACAAGAAACAACACCTCCCCGAAAATAAATAAATAAATAAATAAATAAAAAAGAAGAGAAAAGAAAAAGGAAGAAACAAGTAAAAAAGAAGAAAGGAAGAAGTAAAGAAAAGTGTAAGTAGTAATACAAAAGACTTCCCCCCATCCTCTTTAACATTTGTCTTCATACAAGTTTATATCATATGTAAGTAATATATATATTTTCTGTATTTATTTTAAACTCCCAAGCATTTTCAATAACCTCCATCTGTATTTCCAGCGGTAACAGTCATATATTTTATTGTGTTGCTTAATTTGAAGCTGCGCCCATTTTTGCTTGTTTTCATCCACAGTGACAAAAAACTTGGCACTTATTTAACGGAAACAGCAGGCAAGAAGACATGTTTTTAACATCACCCCGGCAGCTCATCGGACAGCCATCCCTGCAAGATCTGTGATACGCCCGGCACTTCCCAAAGCATCCTCATAAAATGTTTTGATGTGCTAAAGGTGGCCGATACTGGCTTTTATGATGACTGCATATTCCTCTCTTGGCAATGAGGCGATAAATCATAGCACCACCGCTTATTGTTTGGGTTCCCATTCTGAGAATGAGTGGAAACTACCACGCTCTCTGTTTTTTTCTTTTCTTTGGGGTGGAAAGAATTATTAACTACCTGGAAACTGACTTTTAGAAGCTCCTTTTAATCCCAGGCTCAATCTCTGGCTATTAATACATTTCTGCAAGGAAGAAACAATTTCCAGAATGGATGGACTGAGAAGCTGGGCTACGCTAACTACCTAGTCCGAGGCAGAACACTGTGATAATATCTGCGGGGGAAGATTGGAGGTGGAAAGAGAAAAATTAGAGGAAAGTCTTCATTTTTAAAAATTTGTCGGGGAGTATAAAGCTGGACCCAGCCAAAGCACAGCCTAAGTTCAACGCTGGCCTCTGCCTTACAGGGTTCAGATTTAAACTTCAGGCTTTGAGTCAAAGCCCACAGTTTAAAACTAGGCCTTGCTGAGGCCAGTCTTAAAGTGTCCCTCCACGCCCAAATCCATGTCGAGTTTGGGGGCAGGGGCACAGTTTGATGGGGGGCAGGACCTGTGAGTGGCTGCAGAGCAGAGGTGGGATCCAGCAGGTTCTCACCAGTTCCCGAGAGTGGGTTACTAATTATTTGTGTGTGCCGAGAGGGGGTTACTAACTGGGTCTGCTTTTCCGTTAGAAATTCCATTAGGTCCAAAAATCATAAAGTCCTATTGTTTCCTATGTGGCTGGTTAGCAAAGGTAGAAAACGGGATCATTCTCCCTGTTGGGCTGTTTTAAAAACATGTTTTAGAAATATGGTGAAGTTCCTTGTTTAAGGAAAGTATCCTTCTTTTGATTTCTAGAAACAAAATTAAGTATTTGGAAGTATTAAGTATCTGACAGGCAGTCAATGAGAGGAGAAGTAGTTGTTTCTGTTGGCAGTGGACGATAGGACTTGCTATAATGAGTTTAAATTATGGACAGAAAGATACCAGCTGGAAATTAGGCACTTTTTTTTTTACAGTAAGAGTTTTCTACAGTAACAGAGAAATTATTAATGCCCCGCCCCCGGAATGCCCGGCCACGCCCCCGTCGTGCCCTGCCCAGCCCCATTGGCACTACGCCACTGTTTGAATCCCACCCCCATGGGAACCTCTTACTAAAATTTTTGGATCCCACCACTGCTGCAGAGGCATAGCTGCAAGGTGGCGGGGGTGTGCGTGATGCACCTGACGTGTGCCCCTGTGGGGGTGTGGCGGGAGTGTTCCGGGGCGGGACGGGGGCGGAGGATGCACCAGTTTACTGGGTGCTTTCCCCCCTTGCTACTCCTCTGGGTGGCTCTGAGTTGCCTGGCGTCCCTTTCAAGCAGCACCCGGGGCACGAGCCCTGGCTTGCCCCACCCTAGTTATGCCCATGTATACTGCGCCACTCTGCCTCCCCTTCAACCCCTTTGTTTTTTCTTAAACATCTCAAAAATGTCCCCTACTACATTCCGGTCATGGGACTCATCCCACCAGTCATGGGAATCATGCCTACTAAATCAAATCCCTCTGTCTGCATAAGCTTAAGCATAAGCATTTTATTGTCATTGTGCACGCACAACGAAATTTACAGCAGCATTCCTCGATGCACACAATTTCAGACTCATACCCCATCCTCACTTTCCCCTTCCTTCACCCATCCCTACACAGCCCCAAAACACATCAACACGAAGCCACGGAGTTCAGCATAGCCACAGCTCTAGAGTAGAAGCTGTCTCTAAGCCTCTTTGTCCTAGTTTTGAGGGCCCTGTATCGTCTGCCGGATGGTAGCAGTTCAAAAAGAGAGTGTGCTGGATGAGACGGGCCTCTCAGAATATTTTGGGCTTTCTTTAGGCTTCGGGAATTATAGAGTTCTTCCAAGGAGGGGAGGGGGCAGCTGATAATCCTCTGTGCAGTCGTGATCACCCTTTGGAGCGCCTTCCTATCTGTCACTGTGCAACTGGAGAACCATACACAGATGCAGTAGGTTGAGACACTCTCTATAGCACAGCGGTAAAAGGACACCCGGAGTTTTCCATTCAGTTGTTGTTTCCTTAACAGTCTCAGATAGTACAGTCTTTGCTGGGCCTTCTTAACCACTGCGGCAGTCTGTACGCCCCAGGTCAGGTCCTCTTTAATCATAACGCATCATCACAAGCATTAGAAGCTCCAGCTCATCCTTACCATTGCCCAAGCTTTGGGCAGTGGTACATCAACACCTAACACCCCCTTCCCCCCCCACACACCACCACTACAACTGCTGGCTCCATTAGCCCCAGCTTTCCCAAATGGGCCTCTACTGTTTGCTGTCCTTGTGGTGGAAGTTTCAAACATAGCAAGGGGGGGAAGTGCCAGCCTGGTGCATGCTCCACCCCTACCACGCCCCCACAGGAGCGCGTGCATCCCCCCTCCTTTGGAGCTAGACAACTAGACATAAGAACAGTTTTTTCCCAAATGCCATCACTCTGTTAAACAAATAATTCCCTCGATAATGTTAAACTATTTATTATATACTTATTATATAATTACTGCACTACTTTTTTCATCATTCCTATTACCCATCTCCTCCCACTTATGACTGTATGACTATAGCCTGTGCTGACATTTTATTTTATTTTATTTTATGATTTTACATTTTATGTTTTCATTACTATTGATTGTTTCCTGATGCTTACTAGACCTATATGACAATCATTAAGTGCTGTACCTTATGATTCTTGACAAATGTATTTTTCTTTTATGTACACTGAGAGCATATGCACCGGAGACAAATTCCTTGTGTGTCCAATCACACTTGGCCAATAAAGATTCTATTCTATTCTATTCTACACCTCTGGTTTCAAGCTCTCCTGATGAATCTCCCCAGGTTTCTGCCAAACACATTCTTCCCCAACCTTGATAGGTAAAGTCCATCATGTGCTAATTGGTCCCCCGGCAAGCAACACACCCTTCAGGCCAGAGTGTCAGGTCTGGACACGTTACATTCTACACCACTCAACAGAGAGTTGCCTATGAGAGCCAGCGTGGTGTAGTGGCTAAGAGCAGGTGGATTCTAATATGGAGGACCGGGGTTGATTCCCCACTCTTCCACCTGAGTGGCAGAGGCTTATCTGGTGAACCAGATGGGTTTCCGCACTCCTACATTCCTGCTGGGTGACCTTGGGTTGGTCACAGTTCTCTCAGAACTCTCTCAGCCCCACCTGCCTCACTTTAAGGTGTCTGTCATGGGGAGAGGAAGGGAAAGGAGCTTGTAAGCCGCCTTGAGTCTCCTTACAGGAGAGAAAGGTGAGGTATAAATCCAAATTCTTCTTCTATGACCAATACTGTCCTTTTCCTTCCAATGTCAGGAGCAACAGTGGTGTAGGAGGTTAAGAGCTGGTGTATCTAATCTGGAGAAACCGGGTTTGATTCCCCGCTCTGCCGCCTGAGCTGCGGAGGCTTATCTTGGGAATTCAGATTAGCCTGTGCACTCCCACACACGCCAGCTGGGTGACCTTGGGCTAGTCACAGCTTCTCGGAGCTCTCTCAGCCCCACCTACCTCACAGGGTGTTTGTTGTGAGGGGGGAAGGGCAAGGAGATTGTAAGCACCTTTGAGTCTCCGACAGGAGAGAAAGGGGGGATATAAATCCAAACTCTTCTTCTTCTTCCTACCCGTCCCCTCCCTCTGTTTTTCTTGTGTTTGTGATTCTTCCACTGCCAGCGTTTCCATCTCTGCCACCACCACAAGGGCCTGGAATCAATTCCTGGGTGTTCTGATGGCCCTGAGTGCTGCTATCTCACGCAACTCTTTTGGGGTTGTGCTGTATCGCTCTGAGGGATTCATAAGGGCAGGCAAGCACATCCCCTTCTTAAAACACCTGCTGGAACCACGTTAAGCACATCTCTGGCCTCAGTGCCCTGTTTGTTGGGGACCCTCAGAGAAAGAAGGAGAACTCTTAATCAGAGTATAATTATTACCTAAGCTTCTCTGGCAAACACTTCATAAAAGGCAATTCCTTCACATTTTGTCTCTGCAGCGGGGCTCAACTGGACACAACTGGAGCTTTTCTCTCCTAATATAATAATATTTTAAAAGGTCAAGCAGCTTGTGGAAGACCGAGAGTGATTAAAGGCAGGCGGTGTTAATGAATCTGGAGACAGTGCATTCTCGTGTTTGGTGTTTAATTTTGTTAGCGAGACTGGAATAATGCGCAAGTGGCATTCAGAATTGGTTCTGCATAGATTATTCATTCTCGGAACGGATGAATGGGGTTGAGAGGCCAGTTTGTGTGTGTGTGTGCCTGTGTGTTTGTTGCTTGAGTCTAGAAAATGGGGACGCTTGATTGCATTTCCCCGCTCTTATCTCTCTATATAAAAATCTAAACGTGTGTTTGTCCCTGATGGTCTCCCTCAGAAGCTGCTGGACGGATCGCCCCCAAATTTTCACAGGACGTCCCTCCCTGTTGCGGGCAGGTAATCGGACCTTCAAATCGCCCAAAGTCCATACCTGAGCCAGGTAAAACGTCTTTTTCCTGGCGCACCAGACCATGAAGCTGGCTGTGCTTAACTGTCACCCTTAGAATGTTCGTGCAGCCTGTTTGTCTGTGGCCTGAGGGGTTGGGATGAGGGTTTAGGATGTTCGCGCAGATGGGCAGAGATGAGCAGTGAAAACAGTAAATAGGTAATACTGTTAGGTAATACCACTGGAAGTGAAACACATACACACTTTGCCGTGTGTGACGTCAGGTGGGTTTCCCCCCCACACGCAGGTAACTTTCACTCTCTGTGCCGCACCCACTGCTACCACATAACACACATACTTTCATACACATCCAGCTCATCCTCACACACCTTACTCTGCCCTCCCTCACATTCAACCACCACTTACCCACTCCCTCACCCATATTCGCCACAGCGCTCTTTTACTAAAAGCGAGCTGGAGTTTGCCTTTTTCTTCTAAGAAAATCCGTGGGGTGGGGGCAAACCAACACTACCGGCTCAGCTTCTTTTGCACATGGCCCTTTAAGAACCCAGGGAGCTGGCCTCGATCTGAGCGCCTCACCCCCCTGCCTCTGCTGCCTGACTGGGATAGCCTCCTTGCCCCAGTTCTGCCTTACCCAAGCCAGGACTGTGCGTGTCAACCAGCCTCATGGACAGTGGGATTCACACTCTGGACAGTTCCGTTGTGCAATGGAAAGGGTTACCTTATACTAAAAAAACAAGACAGCACCATATAACAATGTGCATTGAAAAGGGAAAGAGGGATTCCATTCGACCACCCCAAAAGGCTATGCTGGGGATCATTGGACCTGCAGGGACATCTGTGTGGGTTGCGGACTGTGCTGAGAAGGACAATTGCCACACCAACGTGTGGCCAGGCCTGCTAGTTAAAAATACATATGAAAATGCAATAACACAGAATGTCCAGCAGATGTAGCTAGAGTCAAGACATTCTCCTGCCTCTGTGGGAGGTTAAACATTATTTTAGTGTTTTTTTTTTGTGTATTTGTGTGTGTGCGTGTGAGAATAAAGATTGGGAAGGAACCCTGTTTGAATATGGGTAATTGCTTAGCATTGCTGCAGACCTCAGGTGCCTGAACATCATTTTCAGCAGATCATGCGGTCTGTTCGAGGAGATAATAAACGCAGCTGATAACCCTGTTAAAATGCATTCGGCACGCAGAATTATTCATTAAAAAAAAATCTTTCTTGGCCGTTTCTCTCACCGTTTCTTCACATACAAATCAGAACGACACGCTCTCCACCTCCTGATCAGTTTTCATTTCTTACTTAGCTCTGAACTTTTCAGGGCATATCTTCATCACGCATTTGAGCAAATTTAATTTAAAAAAAATCCTCCACAAGGAACTTTGGGGAACCTCATTCTAAGGCTTTTTAACAAAGAGGCCTGATTGCTATCATACCTCTTGCTGCGTTGTATTTTTTTTTTTTAGTCTGATGATTTAAAATTCAATTCATGTAAATTTTATCTGGTTGCTGTTTTTTGTCTTGAATTGTAAATCACCTAATTGATCACACATTGGCCCCTTCCGCACACGCAAAATAATGCGTTTTCAAACCACTTTCACAACTGTTTGCAAGTGGATTTTGCCATTCCGCACAGCTTCAAAGAGCATTGAAAGCAGTTTGAAAGTGCATTATTCTGCATGTGCGGATTGAAAAAGTAGGGTATATACTCTGTTAATGGTTTAACATTAAGGTGACCAGATGGTCACCGTGCAAACCCGGGACGGGGGTAGGCAGCTGCGCGCACGCGCACACACGCACGCGCAGCCGCAGGAGCACACTGCCTTCTGGGGCGCTGCCGTTTCCCGCCGAAACGGCAGCGCCCCAGAAGGCAGTGCTCCTGAGGCCACATGCGCATGTGCGCACGGCCATAGGAGCGCATGGCCTTCTGGGGCACTGCCGTTTCCCTCCCTGTGACAGGGTGGGAAATGGCAGCACCCCAGAAGGCCGTGCTCCTGCGGCTGCATGCGCGGGATGCTGCTGCACTGCCTTGCGCCCCAGAAGGCAGTGCGGCAGCCTCCCCAAAATCGGGACAATGCAAGGAACCCGCGGGACACGGGACAAATTATGCGAAGGTGGGATTGTCCTGCCAAAAGCGGGACGGCTGGTCAGCCTATTTAACATGGACTCAAACTTTAGAACACTTTTTATGTACATGACAATTGCAATAAGGATTTTATATGCATATGAATGGAGGAACAATAAAATACTAATGAGACTGGATTTTAAAAGTCACAGAATATGCAGAGATGACAAGGCTGGCGGTGTTTATAAGAGACAAGAAAATGGACAATTTCCTGAAAGTCTGGAAACCCTTTGCGGACTACCTACTGAAAACATATACAAATAGAGAAACAATGGCAGGATTTGAGATTAAAATGAAAACAGTGGATTGGATTAAAATAGTTTTATAAGAAGGACTAAAAGTGGAGGAAATGCTGATACCAATTATAAGCACAAAACTAGATTTGACTTGGATCCATAACGAGGTCGCTGGAAGTCACTATATATGTAATATTGATTTTTTTATTATAGGGGAGGGCAGATTGGATTTGTTTTCTTTTTTCTTTATCTGTGTTGTCTACATGTGTAAAATAAACATGAACCCAAACTTTAGGACCCGTGGCTGCAACAAACCGAGAGGCCAGCTCTGTCTCCATATCCACTCGGGCAGTACAATCATTGATGCTAACAATATCAGCTATCCTATCTCAGGTTCATTTTACTTGTTCATCTGCCAACGTTCTACATGCCAAGTTATACATGCCATCATACATGCAATCCCCCTCCATTCTCTAAATTGGACAAACAGATCCGTTCCTGTGCAAAAGAATAAATGAGCTTAAATCCGACATCAAAAATCACCACTCTCAAAAACCAGCGGGACAATATTTTAACCTTCCAGGGCATTCTGTTGCTGACCTAAAAGTGGCAGACCTCAAACAGAGAAGCTTCAAAGAGAGATTACAACGGGAGAGTGCTGAACTTCGGTTCATTCACAAATTCAGAATAATGGTCCCTTCCAGGATTGAATCAGGACATAGGATTCTTATCTTAATGTGGATGCTAATTTTCTGCCCCCAAGCCTTTCTGTTCTAGGTGCATTCTGCACGGCTCATTCATAACCAGTGTAACTTGTGTATGAATGAATGCATTTCCTCCTCTTCCCCTTCACACAAGAGAAGCTTACCTATTCAGGAAGCAGCAGCAAACGCTTCAATTCCTTTGCAAGGGACTTTTTTTTTCCTTCCCAGGATGCATGTGTGCCTACGGAGGCTACACAGTACCCAGGCAAGAAAAGAAACAAGTATCTCCCCCCATGCTTAAGATCTTTGAATAGTGGGCAGCAAGAAATTTCTTCACGCCCTTGGAGCTTCCTTGTGCAATAGTTTGCACAGGCAGGCAGGGAGCGTTTGAAAATGGAATTTTGCAAAAAGATTGCTAGTTTAGTGATGCTTGTAAAACACGGGTTGAAATAAATATAATAGGCTGAGCTCATTTTGGGAAGTGATCTGTAAAAAAGTCCTTGCCCAAAATTGGATACTTGCCTTCCTCAACCCATTATATTTGTTATGTGTGGAATTCACCCTTCTTGAATCGAGCTGATTACAACGCGCATTGTACGGTTGCATCCTGAGCTCACTCTTTGTAACTTTCCTCCTGCCTTCTGACTTGGATGTATGGCAGTGGCTCTCAAACTTTTCTTTTGATTGGGGGTGCACTGCAAAACACATAAAAATTCTTCTGGTGCATTCTATGCACAAAATTTAAATAAATATATTCAGTGATGGGATCCAAAAATTTTAGTAACAGGTTCCCATGGTGGTGGGATTCAAACAGTGGCGTAGCGCCAATGGGGCTGGGCGGGGCACAACGGGGGCGTGGCCAGGCATTCCAGGGGCGGGGCATTAATAATTTCTCTGTTACTGTAAAAAACTCTTACTGTAAAAAAAAAAGTTCCTAATTTCCAGCTGGTATCTTTCTGTCCATAATTTAAACTCATTATAGCAACTCCTATCGTCTACTGCCAACAGAAACAACTACTTCTCGAATTGACTGCCTGTCAAATACTTAATACTTTCAAATACTTAATTTTGTTTGTAGAAATCAAAAGAAGGATACTTTCCTTAAACAAGGAACTTTACCATATTTCTAAAACATGTTTTTAAAACAGCCCAACAGGGAGAATTATCCCTCTTTCTACCTTCGCTAACCAGCCACATAGGAAACAACAGGACTTCATGATTTTTGGACCTAATGGAATTTCTAACGGAAAAGCAGACCCAATTAGTAACCCCCTCTCGGCACACACAAATAATTAGTAACCCACTCTCGGGAACTGGTGAGAACCTGCTGGATCCCACCTCTGAATATATTACTGCTATAAATAAGAGTAACAAACTTCTTAAAGCTTTTAGTAACCTTGTTTTTTTAATTAATTAAGCATGTTCCTGTGTTTTTTGATGTTGTTTTGATTGATTTTTTGGGGCAACTTTTTCAAAGTTGGGACATGTATGAGACAAAACACCCTCATTTCATTTTCAAGGTATTGAAGTCCTTTATCCTTTCTTTTTTACATTTAGTGAAGAAAACTCCAATTCACACAGGTACGATGTAGAAAATTGCATCAAAATGGAGAAAGGGCCGCTTCCGCACACACAGAATAATGCGTTTTCAAACCACTTTTACAACTGTTTGCAAGTGAATTTTGCCATTCTGCACAGCTTCAAAGAGCACTGAAAGCAGTTTGAAAGTGCATTATTCTGCATGTGCGGAATGAGCCAAGGTTTTTAGCTACTGAAGGATATTCTTTAATTAAAATCCAATTTTTTTCAATAGACATCTCTTCAGTGTGGGTGCCCCTTGTGCTGGCAGAGTGGCAAATGTCTCGGCATGTGAGCCTCCCCCACCTGGACTGGGCTCATAGTCTTCTACATTTTCTGATGGAAAATAAAGTTTAATTTCTCTTCCAGAGTTGTCAAATGATCAACAACGATAGGGTCAGTGGTGGGATCCAAACATTTTAGTAACAGGTTCCCATGGGAGTGGGATTCAAACTGTGGCGTAGCGCCAATGGGGGTGTGGCGAGGCACGACGGGGGCGTGGCTGGGCATTCCAGGGACGGGGGCTGTGGCACGGACGCAGCCGCTGCGCCGGTTCTTGGGCAGGAAACGAATGCATGCAGGCGCAGGCTGCCACGCACGCCAGTGCACCTCCTGCTAGACTGCTTCAAGTTCTGCGCGCTACTGCTGAGAGGAGGGGCGTAACTAAGGCAAAAATCACGTGGCAAAATCACCAATTAGTAATCCCCTCTTGGCACACACAAATAATTAGTAACCTACTCTTGGGAACCTGTGAGAACCTGCTGGATCCCACCTCTGGATAGGGGTCATGTTTTTAATATGGGTTTTCCAGGGGCCGTGTGTGTGTGTGTGTGTGTGTGTGTGCGCGCGTCAGATGACCCTGGCCGTAACGGCAGTATGTGGGGGGGGTACAAAATTGCCCCCCACCTCCTCCCCACGCTGCCCCAGCTGCTGCGGCACCCGTCCGGGGGGAAGGAGGGTTCAGATGGAAGGAGGCTTCAGATGGGCGCAAAAGCAGCAGGTGCCGGTCCAAGCCGCCCCCGCGCCCTGCCTTCGAGCATGGGGGTGTGTAGGGGTGGTGTGGGGCTGTTCGGAGGATATGCCTCTGGGGTTTTCCATAGCAAATGAAACACTTCAAAATTACTACCTTTAGCTCTTCCCCGCCCCCCGCCCCCAATTGCTTTCCTTTTCTGAAATGCAATTAGCTTATCTCTTGAAGTTAGAATATTTTCATTTTGACTTTGCATATTTGTATTGAGGTTATTGAATCGCAGAAATGTCTCTGTTAAATATTCTAGTCTGGGCATCCAAAGTTCACAGTGCAGACAGTCACAAGACGTTCTTGTTTTCCTTCCCCAATAAATGCAAGAATCTCTTTTTGGAGTTTGTGTGCACATCAGCACTTTCCCACTCGATAATAATCTCGCTTCTGGGTGGAAAATTAAGTTTCTGTTCTGTGAATCCATATCGATACAAATTTTCCTAAATGAATGAGTCTTTAGTGGTCTGCTTTTAACGAAATTAACCGCTTTGACAGCTTGGTCCAGAACATTTTTTAAATTCAGTTCCCAATGTTTTTGAATGAGGAGCTCTCTGGGTAGAAAGTAGTGAGTTTGAATAACATCGGGATTTTGCTGTTTTACAAGCGCAGCAAACCCTTTCATACAACCTATCCAGAGGTGGGATCCAGCAGGTTCTCACAGGGTCCCGAGAGTAGGTTACTAATTATTTGTGTGTGCCGAGAGGGGGTTACTCATTGGTGACTTTGCCACGTGATTGTTGCCTTAGTTACGCCCCTCCTCTCAGCAGTAGCGTGCAGAACTTGAAGCAGTCTAGCAGGAGGTGCACCGGCGTGCGTGGCAGCCTGCGCCTGCGTGCATTCGTTTCCCACCCAAGGACCGGCGCAGCAGCTGCATCCTTGCCACAGCCCTGCGCAGGAATCTCCCGCCCCCAGAATGCCCAGCCACGCCCCCGTCGTGCCCCACCCAGCCCCATTGGCGCTTCACCACAGTTTGAATCCCACCACCATGGGAACCTGTTACTAAAATTTTTGGATCCCACCACTGTTTCCCCTGCCCTGTCTCAAGTACTTCAGAAAGTTTGGGTAGGGCCAAAGGCACCAGCCCTTGGGCATAAGCCAAAGGGCTCTTGGGCAGGTAATTCTCAGTCTGTGACTTCTTCTTAGTTAGTCAATGAATCCAGGACCAGTTAGAAATGCAGCTGTTTTGACTTCTCTTGTGCTTTGTTTGCTGTACACAGGTTCCTCTATGGGTTTTCTTTTCTTTTTGTAAGCCACTTTGGAGAAAAGCCAGGGTTAGGGTTGAAATTGACCATGTGTCTTCAGCACGCATCCGTGCTACTCTTGCCTTGAAAACGCTGGTAAGTCCTCCTGTCTTTAAAAGGACCTTAAAAGGATCAACGAGGATGATTGAGGGACTGGGGCACCTTCCCTATGAGGAGAGGCTGCAGCGTTTGGGACTCTTTAGTTTGGAGAGGAGACGTCTGAGGGGGGATATGATTGAAGTCTATAAAATTATGCATGGGGTAGAAAATGTTGACAGAGAGAAATTTTTCTCTCTTTCTCACAATACTAGAACCAGGGGGCATTCGTTGAAAATGCTGGGGGGAAGAATTAGGACTAATAAAAGGGAACAATTCTTCACGCAATGTGTGATTGGTGTTTGGAATATGCTGCCACGGGAGGTGGTGATGGCCACTAACCTGGATAACTTTAAAAAGGGCTTGGATAGATTTATGGAGGAGAAGTCGATTTATGGCTACCAATCTTGATCCTCTTTGATCTGAGATTGCAAATGCCTTAGCAGACCAGGTGCTCAGGAGCGCAGTGGCTGCGTCCTTGCCACAGCCCCGCCCAGGGATGCCCCGTCCCAGAATGCCCGGCCATGCCCCCGGAATGCCCTGCCCAGCCCTACTGGCGCTACGCCACAGTTTGAATCCCACCACCATGGGAACCTGTTACTAAAATTTTTGGATCCCACCACTAAACCTACCCTAGATGCAGCTCCATCTGTACAAATACCAACACATGACTTCTGTGAAAATTCCCATTTTTCCAGGCAGGCTGTTAAAGTATCAAATATGTCTTGACCTCTTATAGTATGTGGCATCTTTTGCAACAAAAAAATTGGTTTAGTATTTGGTCTTCATCAATGTCATGCCCCCAGAAACACCCTCACTGTTTTTATTTATTTAAACCTCAGTTATACTCTTAGTTAGAATGAGTTTAGTTGTTTTTTTGGACGGTTTTCTGTGGGAGGGAACTTAGACGTTTTCTCCATGGACATTATATCGTCAGGGAAAACCGGGATCAAACATACTGGGTTGTTTGTATCTCGGTTTCTCCCTTTGCACGGCTGCCCCGCAGTGGCGTAACTAGGCAAACTGGAGCCCTGGGCAAAACCTGAGTTTGATGCCCCCCCAGGCGCGTGCCTGGTGGAACACACACACACACGGCCCCCTTGTAGCTACGCCCAGTGGCGTATCTAGGCAAACTGGAGTTTGGCGCCCCCTCAAGGGCAGCCGCCCTCCCCCACCGTGACCAAGCAATGATTTTTTACACCAGGTCATTTCAAAGTCACCATCCTGTTATAGAACATGCCCCAACTCACAAATCTGAACACAGCAATAGGCCATGCCACACAGCAGAAATAATTTTTTTGAAAACATTTTCAAAATGCTTTCAAAATGTTTTATTACTGCTATGAAAACATTTTATGGTGTTGTATCCAGTCCCCCAACTGGGGGAAATAGCATCACTTTCAATGTTATTTAAATTGGAACTCCGATTCTCCCTTTAAGGTGGATTTAAAAGGAGAATTTGGGCTCCCTAGTTTAAACAAGTGATGCTGGAATCCACCCCCAAACAGCATCATTTTCAATGGTGTTTAAACTGGGGAGCCCAGATTCTCCTTTTAAATCCACCTTAAAGGGAGAATCTGGGGTTCCCAGTTTAAACAGCATTGAAAGTAATGCTATTTTGGGGTTGATTCTCCCCCACCCTGAAACAGCATCACTATCAATGTTTAAACTGGGGACCTCAGATTCTCCATTTAAATCCATGCCAAAGGCGGGGGATTTAAAAGGAAAATCTGGGGAAATTTGGGGGGTGCCTGCTGTTAGGGGTGCAATTGCTAAACTAGCAGCACCAAACTTGCAGGCTATCTTTAAGAGACTCTCCTAATGATGCCACCCAGGTTTGGTAAAGTTTGGTTCAGGGGGTCCAAAATTATTGACCCTCAAAGGTGTAGCCTCCATCTACTATTAGCTCCCATTGGAAACAATGGGTGATGGGGGGCACCCCCTTTGGGAGTCCATAGCTTTGGACCTTTTGGACCAAACTTCACAAAACCTGGGTCATATCAGTAAGAGACTCTCCTGATGATACGTCCCAGGTTTGGTAAAGTTTGGTTCAGGGGGTCCAAAGTTATCGACCCTCAAAGGTGTAGCCCCCATCTCCTATTAGCTCCCATTGGAAACAATGGGGGATGGGGCACCCCCTTTGAGAGTCCATAACTTTGGACTCCCTGAACCAAACATCGCCAAACCTGGGTGATAGCATCAGGAGAGTCTCCCGAAACATCCCTGATATTTTGGTGCTGCTAGCCTAAAAACTGCACCACCTGCAGGCCAAAAATGGAAAACCCACTAAAATACCAAAAAAACCCACAAACAAACCCTGCATTTTTGGCGCCCACCACAAGGGGGCGACCCATGCAACTGCCCACTTTGCCCAATGGGCATTACGCCCCTGCTGCCCCATCAGCGTATTCAGGCTGGGAGGAAGAACTCCAGTGAATTATGCATGAACCTCGGTTTATTTTAGTTTTCTACATGAACATTTACGTTTACTAAGTTTACGCACGTTTACGTAGATTCCTGTGCATGTGCGAACTTTCCCGTTTTTCTGACATTCTGATTGGCTGATTGACTGTAGCTGTGGGGAGGGGAGAACAAATGGCGAGGAGGGAAAAATAAACCAGTCGGTCTCCTGCGGTGTTTGCATGGTAGTGGGATCAGTCCAGGCTTTTTAAAAAGAACCTCCAAAGCTGCGGGATAAGGGAAATCTTGCAGGGTAGGCCCAATTTAGGCCAGGAAGCCATGTGGAAGTCATGGCTGAACTGGGATGTTTCACCTCCTTATCCCAGGATATATGGTCTGTGGGGAAAACACCTTAGTTGGGCCCTGTCCCTTAATCCAGTTTCAACAGAATTGCAAGGAAACAGAGTCCAAGTAGAGGACACCAGAAGATCTCAGAAGCAGTCAAGCAGCACAGACTTCCTTAGAAACTGTGGGGCCAGGGCCACTCTCTGGTCCTACACAGCTGAGTTAGTTTTAAGAAAAACTTAAAATTTGAAATAAAGCAAAAGATATCTGACATTAGAAAACAAACAGACAGTTTTACTTAGCAGAATTTAGATCAGTTTACAGAATGTGAACTCTCCCGAGGAAGAGACACGCCCTTGGTGCCCTCGAGTGATAGACACGGACTTTAGAACGTTACAGAATACAGATAAGTTACAGAAGGTGACATCTCCCGAGGGAGAGGCACTGGTGCTCTCAAACGAGAGACACGCCCCCTTTCGGGTGGCTCTCAAGTGAGAGTCACGTCCAGCATATGAAAACCTGAGTTTTTGTAGATGCAAAGACGTCACATAGTCCTCCCCTTTTGTTCCACGTATTATGATTCATATACCTTAAGAATCTAATTGGATAGAACTGGTCACATGAAGGCAGCCTATATTTCTACGTATTCACATTCTTTTTGTAATTCAAACGCTACATGCTGTGAGCTCGTGGCCCTCTACGCATATACAAAGGACTGCCATAAAAGCTAGCTTGTTCCTCCAAGAAAAACCCGTTTTGCTAGGTTTCTCCCAGAGAGATCTATGTCCCCAGGGCATTGGCAGTTTTGAATCTACATACATTCCTTTAGATCATAAAACTTACTTTTCCCAGCATGAAATGTTTCTAACAATTCCCCAGTTTGAAATGTTAAAACATGGTTTACAAGAGTTATACAATGATTCTAAGACAATAGAATTATAGTAAAATACAAATACATGTGAATCACTTATCATTTATCTGTTCATTTAGCTATATAGAAAAACACGTTTGCCTTTAACTAATCACATTCATTTCTAACCCAAAAACAAGGTAATAAAATTGCATCTGTCTGCTGTCACGTAGGCCCTCAGTGCCAAGATGTCAAAGATGTTATCTTGCTTGTTTGCATAGTCACCAGCAAGCTGCTGGTAACATGCCTTTTTGACCTGTTGCAAAACTGCAGGCTTGCTGGTCACTTACACAGAAGCTCCCATTTTGATTCTTTGCAAATCCTTGGTTCTATAACTTAATCAAATACAAATTTATACACATTCTGGCCCGTCTCCACAGAGCAGTTAAGGAAAGAGTTAATGTCTGCAAATTCTTCAAACCATCTCCAAAGGTTTCCAGCAAGTATTCTTTATTTAGATAGACTTCACGGGAAGAGTCAGAGTCCTAAGCTTTCAACATTATTAAACCGTTTTTGAACTGTTACTTATTTGTCCGTGGGTCTTAACAGTCTGTTCTGGCCAAGTGCAAGGCACCTGATTTTTAGTTTGCTTGGGGAACAGAACAACCAATAAAACAAATAAATGCAAGTAGCTGTCCTTTGTTACTGATGTCAGTAGATTTGTCTACTTGCAAAGTGAAATCCGAATTCTGAACTTTGTTCATACATTTTCTTCTATGACAGCTGA